>NC_077229.1:525358481-525710981 GCF_027887165.1 Monodelphis domestica | reverse complement strand
GAGGAGATCCTGGTGGACTCAAGCTGCGGAAGGCGGGTAGGCAGAGGTGGAGATGCACAGAGAAGACGAGTGACGTGGAGTCACGGAGAGACACACGTGGCCCAGATCTCTGCAGCTGTTTCACCAAGATGGCAGGAGGTGTGACTAAACAGAGCTTGTTAAGTCTTTCACCTGTAACTTCCCCTCTGACTGATCTTGCTGTATTCCTCGCCTGCTTCCTGAGGATGGGAGCAAGTTCATCCAGGGATATTTATCTGCTTCTGTTCTAATTAAATGTCTTTTGCTTTGATTTAATGGTTTGTTTATCGAGGTCTGGGGAAATAATTCGTTGGGCTTGGGGCTATGGATGTGATTAGATGTTGATCTGAATAGATCAAGCGATTTGGAAAGCTACTAGAGCAATGGAGGAACTTGAGAGGGATCCATGCTGTGATGTTTTGGGGATTTATATGGGGAATTTTGGAGGAAATGTATTATGCCTCTTCAGAGTACTGAGTCAAATTAGGGCTACTTGCTCTAGGATTGCAGAGATCCACTTAAGATATCCCTTTCCTTTTGTTATTTGCCTTCCTTTCCTCCTTTTCCCTTCCCTCTCATCCATCTCTTTTCCTTTTTTCTTCCCTTCCCTCTTTTTATTCTCTTTCCCCATCTCTTTCCCTTTCCTTTCATGTTCTTAATTTTAACTTCCTTTAATTTTTTTTGTCTAGACTATCATTTGCCAGCAAAGCATTCTAATGAAACACTTACTGGTCAGGCCAATGCTTTAAAATAGTCATTAGGCAGTTGCATGTCAAGGTGGCATCGATGTTTTGTTATTTGCCATTGAAGAACAACAACTCGGAACAAATATATTTCAAATGTGAGTCTTGGGCCAGACCATCGACCCAGTTTTTCATTTCTGGGAGAATGAGGTTTGACCATCATTGAGAACTGCTGGTGTGAGGGGCGATGCACTCTATGCCATGCTGTGGACATGCCTTATGGGGTGGATTTAAAGTATAGGATAAGAAATACAGGAAAGAATAAATACATATTGCAAACTAACTTACACAGCAGGAATAAAATATAAAATCCTGTAGTCTAGGAAATAGTGAGAAAATATAAAGCTTTCCTTGTTAAATATGGATTGAGAGGGAGATGAGGGCTGAGGGGTGGGGATGCACAGCAGCAGCCTCAGCATTCATCATTCAGTGATAATATTCTCTTTGGTAGTTTAGGCTCCGAGGTCAACATCAATCAGGGAAAGTCATTTCATATCTTCCTCATCAACAAATTATTCTATGACAACAGAGGTAGTATGGAACAAGAGAAAGAGCACTGATTTTGAGACAAATGATCTGGGTTCAGATTCTACCTCTCATGTCAGATACTTGTGTGACTGTGGGCCAGTCACTTTATTCTACCCAGGCCTCAATTTCCCAGCATAAGACGATGGGAAGAGGATAAAAAAGATGGCCTGTGGGCTCCCTTCTTGTTGTAGTACTAAGATCATGTAGAGTTAACCATGTATCTGCCTATTATTATTGGGGATTCAGTAGGAACATTGTGAGTTTGTGAGAGGAGGGCTCTGAGTTCAGGTCACATTTTATACTCCAGAAATAAAGCAGAAGGGACTGATGTAGATAGGAGACCAACGGATACCCTGCCCCCCCCCCAATGCTTTTGATCTCACACTTGCCATGAAAAGGCAGCATCCTGAAGTCCTTGAACTCAAGTACTCTCAGAGGGGGGAACAAACTCCCTAATTCGCCTGTCTTCATGCACATCAGCACAACTCCTTATATGATGGGGGACTGGTGAGCTCGAACAGGGCTCAAGAAATCTCTCTGGGTCTGCTGGAGTATGTGTGTCTATATTCTGCAATTCTCTGCTAATGGTGTAATTCAGATTTGTTACCCTAAAACATTCCCAGCAGCCCACCCTCCTCACATCACATGCTGACTAGGGAGGATATAAATTGGTGCAGCCCCGCCTTTGGTGCTCCTTTCTTCCTGTTGTGCTTTTTAAACAGGCAAGGAAAACTTAGTCACATGGTCTTCATTTTGTTAAATAAAATAGGGTTTTTTTATGTCTATTTCCTTTTTATTCCTTCTGCTTCAAGTGATTATTAACAAACTCTATAAAATACAATTCTTGGAGTGTTGGATATTAATTTAGATCTATACAACTGCATGATGAAGTCTTTTTGATCAGCCACACAGCCACAACTAGGGATGCACACAAAAGGCACTTAGTCTCCTCCTTTGGATGACTCCTTCCTTTACGGAAACATTCCAGAAAGAAGAGAGACAATGGCGTAGAAGGACGGACCTCGAGTTCTCCGGAAGTGGATCTGTGGCCTATGAAAATGGGCCTTGGTTCTCTGCCTTAATAGTTGTGCTTTTGTTCTGGATTCTTGGTTCGGGGAAAGGAGATCAGAAGCTGGGTGACTGTAAAAGTTTCAAAAGGTCAGAAGAGGTGCCACCATGAGGCCCAGAAGTGGCACATACCTAGCCTGGTGGTGGCCAAGATAAGGATTCTTCCTGTTGCGATACTATATTTTAAAATCTAGATGTAGTGGGAGCAATGCTGTGTGGAGACCAAGTGATATACAGAACAAGCCTCCACAGTGTCGGGTTAGGGGAGCAATTTCTACTTCTGTTCTTGTTACATGTTTCAAGTAAAAATCCAGGTTAATTAGTTAAATGGGACTTGAGTTATAGCAGGGTGCAGGGGGACACCTTGGAGTAGAGGGTTGAGTCAAAAGCAATAGAAAAAGAGACACAACACTCTAGAATGCTGAGGTAAAAGGGGAGACACTCTTGTACGAGGAAAGTGAAGCTACAGCTAATTAATTCAAAGGTATTAAAAAACAATTCTTGACACTTAATTGGCTGACAGTTGAATTTCTTGAGAGGCAGTTTTTCCGAATTCTAAAATAATCTATTAATTGATGGGGCAAGACATCCTAATCTGGTCAAAGGATTCTGTTGGTAAATCCAGGACCTTGAAACTCCTGGCCCAGGTACCTAAATTCACCTCCTCCCTTGAACATCCTAAGACATCTCTAATTGGTAAATTGCTAATTAGGTGATCCATCAAACTCTCAGCCTTTCCTCACTCATCACGGTTGTAAGCATTATAAAACATTTCTGATAGCCAGAATTGGTGAAAGGAACACATTCCCAGGAACAAAAAAATATGACATTCTGTAGCCGGATGGTCCTGGGGTCCCAGATCTTGACCCAGGAATCCTCTCTAATACACAGAAATTGATACAGTGAGGAAGGCAAAATGGAAAAAATAAATTCTCGTATGGCTAAGCATAGTCAAGGGTCCTCTGGAGTACAGAGGAGCCATAAGGAGTTCCAGCAAAGCTCCTCTGCTTGGCCAGCAGCCATAATGGACATGTCAGAGCCAGGGAAGCGTTTAGATTTGGAAGGGCTGCTTCTGATTATGTCAATTAAAGAGAAGTCATCGTGGTATAGATGGATGATGTCACTCTGACCCACGTAAAACAAGGTTGGCCTCTAATGAATGCTCGTGTGTCTATGGCCGGAAACCAACAAGGAAGTCTCTCCGTTACACAGAGTCATTACACCTCTTAAAGAAGAGGGAGGTGAAAACAATGGACCCAGAGAGGCTGGGAAAGCCACTCTTCCTGGACAGGGGCCAGTGCGACTAGAGGAACTAACGTGGAACAAGCAGCTCCACTCAAGAACCTCCAGATAATTTGGCCAGAAACTGGCCAATATACCAGGCCTTTCTAAGCACAAAGGACTTGGGGCCAGTGATGAATGCATCCCACCATAAGAACAGAACCGTCAGAGTGTGGTCAGAGATCGGGGCATTTTGACTCTAACTCTGGACTAGAAGGTCGTGTACATTCTGGGTGATCTCAGAGGAGAATTCAGCGCTCAGGAAGAGCTGAAGGGAAAGGGCCCTAGAACGGGGCCGGGAGGAAGGACAAATCAGCCTCTCAAGAACCGAATTCCTGCCTTTATCATCTTGCCAGTTGTTTCCCTCTGGACTCCCAGGACCTTGTGCGGAGGAACAATGGGGAGGACAGGTGGAGCGTGGACTGCTGTGCTGGCCGTAGCTCCCAGATGAGCTCCGTACCTTATCCATTGAATGGAAGACACTGGAGGCACGTTCTTCTAGATCTCGTGTACCCCTCTGTGTCCTGCTGGAGAAGGACCGCTTAGAGTTACGGAGCAGCTCGATGGAGATCACGTACCCAGGACACTGGCATTCTCCCATTCAGTCCCAGGGCTGAGGCTGCCTCAGGGAAAGCTCACAGTCCTCCATTTGGATGAATGTCTCTCAAGATACAAGAAGTGTGTTCAATGCCCTGGACAGGCTGACGGCTCTCCTGCCTCCACCGTGCTATCGCTTAACGCCACGCTCATACCAAGTCCCTCTGAGCCCAGTGCTGATGGGAGTCTGAGGGACAGAGGAGGCAAGGGAGAACACGGTGTTGGGCGAGTTCTTGGCTCCACCATTGTGCTGGTGCTATTTGAGCCACTGCTACGGCCCCCTAGACTTCTCTGTTCAACATGTCTGCTGCATTTCTCGCTACCTTGTCTCTACAAGCTAAGATTGAGTGAAAGCTGCCGTTAAATTAGACCCTGCTGATCTTTACGCGAGGCCAGCTAACAAGGAAGCTTCGGTCAACTATAGCAAGGAGGAGATTGTCTTGCCAAGGAATACCAGCTCTGGGCTCCAAACAAACAATACTTTGTTGATAGATATTCTTCTTCTTCTCATAAAGCCAGGAAAGACGAAATGAACCTGGATGGCACCTTGACCAGAGCCAGCAGCGTTCATCCATTGGGAGAAGGTTTGGTAAATAGAAGTAGATAAGTAAGAAAGAGTTGCTCTTTGAGGCATTATTTACAGGAACGTTTCCCTCGGCTGTCTTCTCTCATACCCTGGCCAACACTCTAAAACGCCCTCTTCTCTCTGCCCTCCCTCATGAGAGAGGTGGCTAAGAGAAGAGAGGGCCAGGGAGGAATTTGGAAAGAGTAGCTCTGCCCACACAATACCAATATGGGGGTCAGAGACAAATAACTAGCTTTCCTCTTCAACTAAATAACTCTACCACTATTCTATTTGATTGTATGAGGATGAGCTTGGAATCCCAGAGAAAAAGTCATGGCTGTCAACAATAATAGGGACACCATAGCCTTAGTCATCCAAACCTGGTAAACCTCTCTGGAGTGCTGGCATTGATTGGAAATAATTCCAGGCCATTCAAAGTACTGACAGGGTATGGCAACAGTGAGTTGGAGTTTAATGCCTAGATAGTCAGATAATTCCTCTTCTGTGAAAGTTTATAAGAAAATGGAGGTAGGACATGGAAGAAATCTTCAAAAATATCCTTTAAATAATCGATTCTAAAATGAATCCATCGTGGTTTATCATCTAATGAACAAACATTACAAGGAATGGTGTATTTTTGTGGTATGAATGGTATGTTGGCTGTGTCTAAGGAACAATACCCACAATTCATCTTGATGACTCCTGACCATTTCAAGAGCAATCTTGGAAAAACTGTGATGAAGAACTTCAGAAATTATTTGTAGTCACTAGGAGTTAATGGACTTGCTGTGGAGTTCTCATCCTCAATCATAGCGATGGTAAAAGTGAAGATGGAAATATCTGGATATATTTGGATTACTGGACTACGCACAAAAGAACCGAGGGGGACCAGGACACTATGCCATGATGGCAAGATAGCCTGGATCATTTGCGAGGCAGTTAGTGATTTTTAGGGTTGGTCTTGCACAGCGAATGCTAAAAAATACCTTAGGTACTGGATCTGTGATTTCACTGGTATGGGGAATAGTAAGCAAACTTCCTTGACCAATGCAAGGAGGGATTTTCTCCAAAATTTATAGTCCTATATATGTATAACCCAGTGAAATTGCTTGTCAACTCCAGGAGGGGGGAGGAAAAAGAGGAGGGAGACAATAAGAATCATGTAACCATGGAAAAAAATTTAAAATCAAAATTATAGTCTTAGGTCGTTTTTTGGAGGCCCTGAGAGATTAAATGTCTTGTCCAGTGACGTAAAGTAATACATACCCGAGGCAAGACTTAAACCAGATCTTCCTGACTTCAAGGCCAGCTTTCTATTTGCTCCACCATGCTCCCTCTCATAGTTACCAGTTACCATTTTACCAGTTTGAATGCATTTGCTCAGGAATTTCTGGGGTGTCTGCCATTTTCTAACAGCTCATTATACACTTGGAGGAGGTGTAATGTATGAATAATCTCTTTATAATTGGAAAGATGTAAGGAGGAACATGAGAACAGTGATATAAAAATAAAAGCATCAATAATGTGTGTGTGTTTTTAAGTAAAAGGAAAGGCTACTGAAAATGCTAGCTTGGGGAGAAGTTACGAGGCTACGACTAAGCTGATGAGTGTCAGTTCTTTAGGGCCTCTGACAATTATGGGGTGACCCAGAGTCTCTGGAGGGAGTGAGCCTTGACTCCCAAAAGACAGAAGTGCTTGTCACATCGGAAGCCTTTTAAAGTAAATGTGGTAGCCACGCAATGATTTCACTTGTAATTTAGAAGTAGAAATAGGGATAAAGGAGCGCTGGCACCAATCAGAGATTAGTGGTTCATAAAATGTCAGGAGAAATCCACCAACCTTTGAATATCCAAGCAATTGTAAATATATAAAATGGTATTAGAAATTGATGCTAGAGTAGAGGACCTGTGAACAGTTCTATATTAGGAAAGGGATAACTACCAGGAGGCTATTTAAATTCCTATTATGGAAAGTGGGAATTGTTGTGTTAACTGGAAATTGGAATTCTTAGCTTTCAAATGGGCCATCACAGTCTCTAAGACTATGTATAGAGTGCTTGATTCCAAGTATGAAAAGACAACACTCCCACAGACATTTTGACATGTACTAAATTGGTTGCTGCCTCCCAGGCTGGGGAGTGACATTATGCAACTATGAATTTGTTGTATAATATTGGACCTAGAAGGCGAAACAACGATGCAAATGTCCTATGCTCTAGAGCCAAGATGATATCCATAGAAGGAGTAAATGTAATCTTTTAAAGGGGGGAAGCGAACCAAAGGTGGAGAATATCAAGGGAGGTAATGAAAAAAGGTGTGAAGGAAGATGGTCTAGTAGTACCAGATCTTAAATACTGTATTATAAGGCAGTAATCATCAAAACAACATGGCACTGGCTAAGAGATAGAAGAGTGGATCAATGGAATAGACTTGGGGTAAGTGACCTCAGCAAGGTAGTGTTGGATAAACCCAAGGATCCCAGCTTTGGAGACAAGAAGCCACCATTTGACAAAACCTGCTGGGAAAATTGGAAAATAGTATGGGGAAAATTAGGCTTAGATCAACATCTCACACCCTATACCAAGATAAATTCAACACGAGTAAATGACAAATATAAAGAGGGAAATTATAAGTAAATTAGGTGAACATAGAATAGTATACTTGTCAGATCTATGGGAAAGGGAAGAATTTAAGACAAAGCAAAAGATAGAGAACATTACAAGATGTAAAATGAATAATTTTGATTATATTAAATTAAAAGTTTCAGTACAAACAAAATCAATGCAATCAAAATTAGAAGGAAAGCAACAAGCTGGGGAAAAATTCTCTGACAAAGGTCTAATTTCTCAAATATCTGAGAAACTAAGTCAAAATGTACATGAAATCAAACCATTCTCCAATTGACAAATGGTCAAGGGATATCAATGGGCAGTTTTCAGATGAAGAAATCAAAACTATCAATAAGCACATGAAAAAGTGCTCTAAATTCCTCCTGATTAGAGAAATGCACATCAAAACAACTCTGAGGTACCACCTCATACCTAGCAGATTGACCAATAGGACAGTAAAGGAAAATAACAGATGTTGGAGGGGATGTGGCCAAATTAGGATCCTAATGTATTGCTGGCGGAGTTGTGAATTCATATAACCATTCCGGAAGGCAATTTGGAATTATGCCCAAAAGGCTTTCAAGGAATGCATGCCCTTTGACCCAGCAATACCACTAGTAGGTTTGTACCCCAAAGAGATAAAAAAATTTGTACAAAAATATTCATAGTCATGTTCTTTCTGGTGGCAAAACTTTGGAAAATGAGGGGGTGTCTCCATTGGGGAAGGGCTGAACAAATTGTGGTATACGATGGTGATGGAATACTATTGTGCTGTATGGACTGCTTGATTCTTAAAGAACTGGGAAGATCTCAATGAACTGATGTCGAGTGAAATGAGCCGACCGGGAGAGCGTTGTACACAGAAGCAGAAACATTAGGGGGATGATCCGTAACAGATAGTGCACAATTTCTAACCGCAGGAATGCAAAGGAGAGAAACAAAGTCTCAGACTCCGAGCCAAAAAGACATGGGTTTCTTGAGACAGGGCTGGCCTCATAATAAAGCCAGACTCTGGTCAAGACCAAAGACCCAGAGTCCTGCCAGAGGCCCTGGAATAGAAATACTGGAATAGAAATAGGAATACACTCCAGGAATAGCATCACTTATATACCAAGTTAAAAGTAAGTCAGAGCAACAGTTCTATCAGGAACTACTTCTCCTTGGTAGAGGAAGTCACTGGATCGACAAAGGGGGAGCGGGGAGTCTACGCCTCCTGATGTTGCTGATGATGTATACTATGTATAGCAGGGTGAAGGGGAGGTGCGGGACTTGAACTGAGATCTATGCTAATGAAGACCAAGTCACACGTTCAAGGACATAATTGGTGCATGACATAGCAGGTTTGAGGCTAGAACTAAGGGCTGTGCTAACAATGATTAACCATATTAAAGCAGTTATTGACTGAATTCAAAACCTTAAAACTTATACTAAAATAATCATAAAACACTACTAGAATCATAGGGAGAATTACTAACTTATGGCAACATTATTTAACAGTTCTAGAATTATAATTATAATTATCTTGTGATTATCTGAAGACTACCACTAACGTTAAAATCTAATCCTCATGTGGGGGGGAGGGTAGTGGATCTCTCACTCACATCGACTTTGCTACTAATAGCAATGCAATGATCTAGGACAATTCTGAGGGACTTATGAAAAAGAATGTTATCCTCAGAAAGAACCGTGGGAGTAGAAACAGAAGAAAACATGATTTATTACTTGTTATAGGATTTTGGGTTTTGGTTTTAAAAGATTATTACAAAAATGATATATATGGATATTATGGAATATGGAAATTGCTTGTCACCTTCAAGAAGGAAGAAGGAAGGGAAAGAACATAAATCATGTAACCTTGGAAAGATACTTAAAAATAAATGAATTAAGGAGAAAAAAGGAAAATCAAGGGAATTAATGAAAAATTTATGAAAGAAGTTGGCCCAGCAACACCAGATCTCAAACTGTACATCAAGCAGCCATCATCAGAACAGTATGGTCCTGGCTAAGAAGTAGAATGGTAGATCAATGGCGTCGATTAGACATACAATCTACAGGGGTAAATGACCGTAGCCACTGTAGCCGGAAAATCAAACATTAACAGCTTAATCAGTGCTTAGAGCGCCATTTTTAGAAATGTAACAGTGTGATTTTAGAGTAGGAATTGAGTCCCAAGCAAAGGTCTGTGGATGTAACCAGATTAAAGATGTAGTCGAGGAAAATGCCTGAGTAATAACTTAAAAGTGTGCATTATCAGAATAGTCACTCTTAAGTATGTTACGCTAATCCCAAGTGTGATTTCTCCATTCAAAAACGTACTCTTGGCAAACAAGGGAAGGAAGAGGTCACACAGAGTCTGAAAAGGAGCAGAAGAGGCCAGAAGGAAGCAGCCCCGAGATTGGAAGCATGGGAACCTCCTATGATGGGAAGAAACAGGAAACTATTAAAACATGTGTGATTTGCAAAACTGGGTCTCAGGTTTTGAAGTGGGAGGAACCGTAGACCCTGGCCATGTGGCTCTCCTTGCATCTTATTTTTACATAAGATAGTGCTTGATAAACCCAAAGACCCCAGATTTTGGGATAAGAACTCATGATAACAAAAACTGCCTGGAAAACTGGAAAACTGTCAGAAACGACAGATTGACAAATATCTCACAACTTATACCAAAAATAGAGTCAAAATGGGTATATGATTTAGATTTAGAGAGTAAGTTAGGGGAACATAGAATATTTACCTGGCAGATCTATGGAGAAGGGAAGAATTTATGACCAAAAAAGGGATAGGCAGCATTATAAGATGTAAAAGAATAATTTTGGCTATATTAAAGAAAAAAAGCTTTTGTATAAACAAAACGAATATAACCAAGATTAGAAGGGAATCAATAAAGCGGGAATAACTTTTTATAACACATTTCTCTGATAAAGGTCTAATTTCTCAAATTTATAAAAACTAATTGAAATTTCTAAGATTATAAGTCATTCTCTAATTGATAAATGGTCAAAGGATATGAATAAACAATTTTCAGATGAATAAATTAAAGCTATCGATAGTCATATGAGAAAATGTCCTAAATCACTCTAGATTAGAGAAATGCAAATTAAAACAACTCCAAGGTACTACCTCACCCCTATCAGATTGACGAATATGACAGTAAAGGAGAGTGATAAATGCTGGAGGCAATGTGGCAGAATTGGGACACTAATGCATTGTTGATGGTATTGTGAATGAATCCAACCATTCCGAAGGGTAATATGAAACTATGCCCAAAGGGCCATAAAATTGAGCATACCCTTTGATCCTATAATACTACTATTTGGTCTGCATACCAACGAGATCATAAGAAAGGGGAAAGGACCTACTCCTGCAAAAACATCTCCAGCAGCTCTTTTCATGTTAGCAAAGAATTGAAATTGAGGGGATATCCATCAATTGGGGAATAGTTGAGCAAACTGTGGTATATGTTGCTGGTAGAATATTATTGTGCTATAAGAAATGATAAGCAAGATGGTTTCAGAAAAAGCTGGAAAGATCGGCATGAATTGATGCAGAGCAAAATAAGCAGAAATGGAAGAATATTGCATACACTAATAGCACTATTGTACAACCATCAACTGTGAAAACTTGGCTGCTCTTCAGCGATGCAATGATCTGGATAGCATGAGGAATGATATCCACCTCTCAAGGAAGAACTATTAGAGTGGGATGGATATGGATCAAAGAATCCAAAGTCTTTCGGGTCAGTGCATTTCTGGTTTTATTTGGGGCTTCTGGTTCTCTATGTGTGTGCTCTTATAATAATGACCAACCTGGAAGTGTGTTTTACATAATAAAAAACAGCAAATTGTATATATATGCAAAAAATAACATAAAAGGAAGGAGCCGAGGAAAAGGGAAGATACTAACAGACGAAAGTGTGAGATGGCGCTATCATATGAGAATGTAAATTTGATTGCGTTACACCACTCCTCCCAGTGCTGTTTATCCTTGGATGACTGTCAGCAGAAGCAATTACATGACGAAAGTATACTAGAAGTAATATAGACCAAGGACGCCTGGCTATTGAGAGTTATGCAAGTTGAAGCTATCAAATGTACTAAGACAGAACTGACCCAACACAATGTACCAAAAAGCAGTTGATCTATTCATGGCTGGACGGCCATGATAGCTCTCTATTATTTTGGAAATTTGAGCCAAGAGAGATCTGTGGAGTTGGGACAAGCTAGATTCCCTGAAATCAATATGGCATTGAATGTATGTAAGAAATATGAGACCCGTGCTTACTGTGTTTGAAAGGATTGCTCATGCCACTTTCCTGGACAGTAGAAGTGCCAGTAAGCCCTCGGAGCTTGTGGACATAGATTACTTGCCTTTAGAAGGTAAGAAGAAGAAAATGAGCAACATTTTTTGGGAATAAACCATTTTTCCTAGTGTACACAGGAATGTTCAACCAGGGAAAAAAAGCTTTTGTAATTGCCAGTGTTGTAGAACTATTTTTCTCCTTGTGGCTTCCTTACTAATATCAACTCTGATAAAGGACAAGTATTGAGAATTATCTGTTCAAGGAGTTGTTAACCTTGGCTGGAATCAGAAAGTCTAGAACTAATACCTGACCATCATCAAGATATTTTAATGGCAGCATCAATGCTAGAGTGTTTTAATTGCACACAAATGAACACATTAGGGCCCTTGAAGCCCAAGCAGAAGACTGAATGGATTTAGGAATGATGTTTTTGTGTATGAGCGCTATTGCACAAATCTTTAATCCATGATGTTTTTGTGGAAGCGCTTACCTACTGATTCATGCTTTAGAGTCTCAGAAGATGGAAAAGACATAGACACTCACAACTAGTCCATGTCTCAGCTCAGAGACCATTCCAAAGGACTACTTCCAGGTTATTGTTTTACATTATCTGAGCCAAGAGAAGAATTCTCACATTTGATACATATACATATGTATCAAATGTATTATATATATATATATATATATATATATATATATATATACAGAGAGAGAGAGAGAGAGAGAGAGAGAGAGAGAGAGAGAGAGAGAGAGAGAGAGAGAGAGAGAGAGAGAGAGAGAGAGAGAGGGAGAGGGAGGGAGACAGAGAGTCAGGAATTTTATTCACAGAATAGTATTCTGGTAAGAAATCTTGGGGTCCAGGGAAAACACAATGTTGGTAGGCTGATAGTGAGTCATTTCATACTACGTAGCTGAAAGACCATCCAATCTGGTATTCTACCAAATGACCCTGGAGAACATAAGGGTAAAGACATCTTTCATGACCACTTGAGCCTCATATCAAAATTGATATTCCTCCATGCTAACTGGGGAATAAAAATTGGTTCCAAGAAGTAAGCATTCACTTCATTATTTTGGAAAGCACAGAGCCTGGCACACAGGGGTCCCCAAACTTTTTACCCAGGGGGCCAGTTCACTGTCCCTCAGACCACTGAAGGGTCAGACTATAAAAATCTAACCCTAACCCTAACGGGGCAGCAGTATACACAGTGTGGAATCCCCTCCCCCAGATCGCCATTCACCATGCTGTCTTCCATTGTGCAGCCACATAATCCTTTGCGAGGCGCCTTGTTCTCCTTCAGTTACTCTCAGAACAAGGCTCCACACCAAGGATGATGTCACCAGAAGTAGTGCTGTATGTGAGCGACCAGCGCTTTACAACGCTGCCACATACAGGGCTCCTCTCACTGACCACCAGTGAAAGAGGTGCCCCTTCCGAAAGTGCAGTGGAGGTCAGATAAATGGCCCCAGACATGTCACCTGTGGGCCGTAGTTTGGGGACCCCTGCTGTAGGCACATCATAAATGTCTGTTTCTTTCCTTCCTATTCTAGATGAAGTTTTGGAATCAAAGAAAGACTCCTATGCAGATGATCTAAATCAAGGAAGTTTGCCAACAGTTGCTTCAACCCAAAGGGGTCCTCTGCCCAAATTGGGGAGGGGGGTTTGAACCAAGAGACTTCCCCTTCCCTGCTTAAAAATCTAGCATTTTCCTCAAAGCATGGACATTGGCCACACTCCTAATTGGCTCCTCAGCTGAAACTCCAAGGAAATAGAAATCATCCATAAAGCCAGACTAATTCTGGGCAGGAGGTACCAACACCAACGTGGGCAATCCAAGAGCTCAGGGAAAGGTCTTCTAGGCAGTGATTGTGTTCAATAGGACAGAAAGTCATTGAAGAATTTCCATCACTCTTTTGCTAGTGACAAAGTTGAGTTTGAGAAGTTTATCCATGTAACCCCATGATGCCCACGAGAGGATGCATGCAATATGTATTCAGTAGATAACATACCTGATTATGTAATTCTATGATGTGTTTGACCCATTCTATGTAGATTTACTACATGTGGCAAATGCTATGCTTCTTCATGATTCCTGCATGTCTGGTTTGCTGAATATTATTCTAATGTGGACGTTTCATACTACATGTCTGTATTGTATTATGTTTTGGATAATTACTTGTAATTACGCTATATACCAGCTGATGAACACTTACGTGTTTGGGTGATGCACTTCTAGAGCCAATGTGGTTTTCAGGGATTACACATTTTTAGCCGACTGCAGAAGGTAAGAGTGTGCCTATGGATGGACTCCACGCGCTTACAGTGCTTGGGGACAAGGGAAGGCCTCATTCCGTGTGGATCTGAACTCTAGTTCCTAGTGGAGTCTACAGAAGTCTCTTTTAGACGGACTGTGTAGAAACACTTCAGGGTAGAAAAGTCTCACAGAACTGGGGGAAATGAAAATGTTGGCGTTGAAGAAACAGGCACGATCAGGACGAAGAGAAAGAAGGAAGAAATGGTGGCCATTTGGGATCGTGCCATCTAAAAACATCAAGCAGCAGCTGAGTGTTGAGTGCCGCCTGCCACACTGAGTAGTTATTGTCGGAGATTCACCGTCAGACGTATCTATTTCCTTATCATTCTAGAATTCATAATGACGGTCTTTATTTGAGCAGGAGCAAACTTTTGTAATTGCTTCTTTTTCACAATCCAGCTTTACTTCTGAGATGAACAATCAATAATGATATAAAAATATTCATGCACAGAAGACAGTCCCTGGCTGGGATGATAATGATGATTCACACTGAGAAGGCAATTTTAGTTTACAAAGTGTAGCAGTTCTATGAAGTAGGTGGGAGGGAACACTAACTTTGGGTATTATCCAAAATACACTATGAATATAATTGTGGATGACTGCATTGTAATAATAAGAGTATAATTCTGTCTGTGCCAAGTCCAGCAGCAGAGGTCCTCGTTTCTGCTCCAGAAGAATTCCTGCCATCCGTGATAAAACCAGGGTGTGGTACAGTGGGGCACCCATCCATCCAGTGCAGGCCCAGCTAGGCTAAGGAGGAAGCCCCGAGGCGCCAGGCCCAGCTAGGCTGAGGAGGAAGCCCCAAGGTGCCAGGCCTAGACAGGCTGAGGAGGAAGCCCCAAGGTGCCAGGCCTAGACAGGCTGAGGAGGAAGCCCCAAGGTGCCAGGCCCAGACAGGCTAAGGAGGAAGTCCCAAGGCGCCAGGCCTAGACAGGCTAAGGAGGAAGCCCCGAGGTGCCAGGCCCAGCTAGGCTGAGGAGGAAGCCCCAAGGCGCCAGGCCCAGCTAGGCTAAGGAGGAAGCCCTGAGGCACCAGGCCCAGCTAGGCTGAGGAGGAAGCCCCAAGGCGCCAGGCCCAGCTAGGCTGAGGAGGAAGCCCCAAGGCACCAGGCCCAGCTAGGCTGAGGAGGAAGCCCCAAGGCGCCAGGCCCAGCTAGGCTAAGGAGGAAGCCCTGAGGCACCAGGCCCAGCTAGGCTGAGGAGGAAGCCCCAAGGTGCCAGGCCCAGCTAGGCTAAGGAGGAAGCCCCAAGGTGCCAGGCCTAGACAGGCTAAGGAGGAAGCCCTGAGGCACCAGGCCCAGCTAGGCTAAGGAGGAAGCCCTGAGGCACCAGGCCCAGCTAGGCTGAGGAGGAAGCCCCGAGGCGCCAGGCCCAGCTAGGCTGAGGAGGAAGCCCCGAGGCGCCAGGCCCAGACAGGCTAAGATGTCTAGCCCAGACGGCTGCCTCAGTTAGTCACCCTGATTCAAGTCCTATAACAGAAATTGCAGCGAGCACCCAAATCAGGCCTTGCTCTCTCAGTGAGGTCTCCTGAAAGCCTTACGAGGCTATGGCTGGCTAGGGGGGGCCACGGCTCCTTCTAGTTGCTGCCACGCTCATCCGAAGTCAATGTTTCTATTGCTGCGACACTCCTGTAAAGACACAGCGCACCATGAGCGGCAGAAGTATGACACCAGTGGGCTCCCCACGTCATCTGCAATCAATGAGGCATTTATAAGAGTGCAAAGCATTCCCCAAGTGCAAATGGTCAAAGGCTATGAGCAGGCAGTTCTCGGAGGAAAAAACTAAAACTATCTTGAGTTCGATGAAAAAATGCCCTAAATCACGGTTCACTTGATAAATGCACATGAAGACAACCCTGAGGCACCCCTTCACACCTATCGGACTGGCTAGTGTGATCAAAAAGGAAAATGATAAATATGGGGGGGGGGGGGCGACGTAAGACAGGGACCATCATGCACTGTTGGCGGCACTGAACTGAGTCTGGAGAGCAAAATGGAGCCACGGCCAAACCCACAACATCCCTCTGAGGTCTGGCTAAGAGGTTTCAAAGATAGAAGCAAAGCACCTACTTGCCCAAAAATATTTATAGCAGCTCTCCTCGGGGTGGCAAAGAACTGGAAACGGAGAGGCTGCCCATCGGCTGGGGAATGGCTGAATAAGTTGTAGTACATCCTTATTATGCCATAAGAAGTGATGAGGGGCAGTGGGGTGGCGCAGGGGATGGAGAGCCAGGCCCAGAGGCGGGAGGTCCTGGGTTCAAATTTGGCCTCAGACACTTCCCAGCCATGTGACCCTGGCCAAGCCACTTGGCCCTATGGCCTAGCCCTTGCCACTCTTCTGCCTTGGAGCCAATACACAGTATTGATTCCAAGACAGAAGGTGAGGGTTTAAAAAAGAAATTGTGAACAAGACAATCATCAAAAATGTGGAAAGGCTGCTCTGAAAGATGAAAAGTGATATGAGCAGAACCTGGGGGTCGTTGTACGCAGTTAGAGCAAGCATGCGTGAGGACCAGCGGTGAAGGCCGACTATTGTCAGCAAGGACGGGGTTCAAGGCAGTGCCAAGGGAATCCTGGTGAAGAATGCTCTCCCACCACAGAAGGAGCCGGTGGAGTCTGACTGCAGCGGAAGCCCAGCATTCTTCACTTTATTTCCTCCAGGGTGTGGCCGGCCTCCGGCCTCTGTTGGTCGCTGTGCGGTGGCGAATGCCTGGCGGATGGGGACACTGACTCCAAGGACAACGCATTTATATCTCTACCGTATCCTGTCCTCTGGGGGGGGGGGGGGAGAGGGAGGGACACAGTCACAGAATGTCAGAAGACAGCCATGGAAAGTGATCCGGACCTGTTACAAAGAGAAGAAAGGAAGGAAAAAAGCCCCGAAGCCACCAGAATTATTGGGGCCTCCCATGAGCCCGGGCTGTATTCCGGTTCACTGAGGGATTGGGGTATAAAGGAGGAACTCGGCCTTGTTGGCACGGAGCTTCCAATCAGCCGAGAGCCGGCAGGGTCGGCTGAGGCACTGACAGTGGGATACATACAAGCAGGCGGCATAGAAAGTCATCAGGGAGGCTCTAGCCACGAGGTCCAGGACCAGAGGAGGGCGGACGGTGTAGAAGGGAGCCACAATGGCGGGGCTGCGTCATACTGAAAGAGAAGCGCTCCCGAGGTGAGGTGGGGTGTGAGCAGGAAGTCCAGGCCGTGCCCAGGAAGTCCAGGCCATGCCTGGGTGCTGGTCAGGGCACAGCTGTGAAGAGCGGCTGTGGCACACGTTGGGCACAGAACGGAAGGAATGCCGCGTGCCTGGCGGGAGGAGGAGGACGGAAGAGCCATGCGAACAAAGCGGGGCTAAACTCAATACAGCCCGGCTCGGGCAGGGCTGGCGGAAGGGAAGAGGAAGTCACCGGCTTGCCCTAAAAGGCACGTGGAACACACGTGGCTGCCCTAGGAGAGGCTCGAGGCAGGGACTGGAAGGGTGACCAGTGCGCAGGACCAAATGAGGAGACGCGGCACCTTACAGAGAAAGGAGGGGCAACCCGGGATGATTCCGGCCCTCGGGAGACTATGATAAGGGCAGTGCCCGCCTTCCCGGAAGCGGGGACTGCCAAGCGGCAGAGCTGGGAGGACCCGCGCGAGCTCTGTTTCCGGGACGAGTCCGAGATGTGGATCCCGAGGACGTCATGATCCTGCTCCCCGGAAGCCATTTGCCAGGCCCGGGAGATGGAGAAAGCCCTCGGCCGCCTGCCCTCCTTTCCGGGGGAGCCCGGCACAAACCCCCACCCCTTCCCCAGCTCTGGCTTCCCAGGGCCGGCGGCTGCTCTTTAAAAGGCTGGGGGTGGTCAGGCTGGCTGGGAGGGGGAGCAGCTCAGCGCGGGGGAGCCCAATCAGGGCTCATCTGGCCCTTGCAGGAGGTCCTGCCCGCAGCGGGAGGGGCGGACAGGGGTGCTTGTGTCCCTCCCACTCTGGGGTCTGTCCTTCGGTACTCGATGAGCACAGCAGGTCTAATCACATTTTACTGTCTCCGGCCTGAAAGCAGGGGCACACCGAGCCTCCCCGGAACACGTACTGAAGAGGGCAGATGGGCAGACAGGAGAGGCAGCCCTGTGGGATTCTCGGGGAGGGAAGACACAAGGCCTGCTTGGGGTTACACAGCTCTCTGTTCCAACCCTCCCCCTCTGCCTTAGAATCAACACTGTGTATGGGCTCCAAGGCGGAAGAGGGTAAGGGCTGGGCCATGGGGGCCAAGTGACTTACTTGTCCAGGGTCACCCAGCTGGGAAATGTCTGAGGCCAGATTTGAACCCAGGACCTCCCGTCTCTGGGCTTGGCTCTCCATCCACTGAGCTACCCAGCTGCCCCCTCTATTTTTTTAAAAAGTCAGTCAGGGCAGTTTGAAATCCCAATCAAGACTCTACAGACAGGCTTATCAGGATGGCTTGGACAGCCTAGCCTTTGTGGTCTGGTGTCAACGTGGAATTTAGGAACCCCAAACTTGTGGCCTAGTGAGATCTGGTGAACCCCAAGTTTCGGGACTAGCTTGGAGACCCCAAAGTTTGTCCTTGTTCCCTTTTCCCATGGGAATCTACCCTGAAGGGAATCCCAAGTTAGCAGTTTCAGACTGGTTGCCAGACCCTCAGGGGACTGACAACCCGGGCTGGGTGAGCTACGCTAAGGACCCTCTTTGTCTTGGGCGGCTCCCCTATTGTATTAGAAGCTGTCCCAGGAAGATCCACACCTGGGCAGGAACCATCTTTCGTACGGGTGTGAGCAGCCACTTCTCTTCCGCCCAGCCCCCAGCCAGGACTCCTTCCTGTCAGTGAACTTTGAACACGCCCATTTCCTTGTAGCCATAGTGATGTCCCTCATCTTTCCCTGCCCCTCCATCAATCCCCAAAGGGTCCTCCGGGGTTGGCACCCTGAAAAGGTTGTGGCTCCGCCTCCGGACTGGACTCACCCCTACTCCGATTCAAGACTTGGCTTTTCTGACTAGTTAATAGTGCTGTTATTTCCGATCTAACACGGGCTATCGGGTGGGCCTTGCCTGGAGGGGCTTAAGGGATCTGATCTGGATCAGAATCTACAGACCTCTGGGGCGGGACTCAGCGGGCATTCCTGGCAATCACTCTTTGCCGCAGACCTGAAGGGCGGAAGAGCTTCAACCCTAGAGACTACATTTCCCACAATCCCCTTTTCCGGTTCCTGGTTGTGCGGCTCCTTATGTGGGAGGAGTTTTGAGTCTGTTTCCACCCACACACTCTGGATCCAGGCGGAAGAGGGAGGAGTGGCTCTTGCTTTTTGCCAGCCTTACTTCCTTATACTTCAAGATAAATGTTTAATAAATATTATTAAATATAACACTTGGAGTACTGGATCTTCATTTTAATCTTTACAAAGACGCGGGTTCAAATAGAACCTTTGTGACTCTGGGCCAGTCACTTCAATCCCTTCGACTAGCCGAAAGTAAGGGCTTAAAATAGTATGTGGACATTCACTACAGCTCCTTTTGGCCTTGAATTTCAGGCGGATCCACAATGAGAAGTCTTTGGGGCATCTAGTTTGAAAAGCCCAATTGGCAGCCGGGGGTGTAGGACGGAAGCTCATCTGAGACACGGGGCTCGATGTAGTGATCTGGGAGTCATCTACAGAGCCATAATAATTCACTGCATGAGGAGGAGGAGAGAGACGGAGGGAAGGGCAGATTCCTGGGGAATAACCACTTCAGCTGGATAGATGATGAAAATGGTCAGAGAGGTAGGAAAAGAACAAGGAAGAAAAATCCAGAGGAGAGATTATTTGGGAAGAGAGAGTGATCAATAATGTTGTATAATTAGAAAATCTTGGACCCTTGGACTCCATCTCCTAGAATTCTTTTTCTCTTCCCAAAATGCCTTTTCCCTTCATCCACATAGCATCCTTATGTATTATAAATAAGTTTGCTGTAACCCCGCCTCTCGCTTTCTTTTCCCAGGAGTGGCTGGGAAAGCTGGTTTTACTCAGGCTTTTACTTTTGTCTTTTTTATTCCTTTTACTTCATGTTATTATGCATAAATCTTATTAAATATGATAGTTGGAGTTATTGTATATTAGTTTTTAAGCTTACAGTGTCAGAGGCAATAGAGAAATAAAAAGGATGAGAACTGAAAAAATCGAACTAAATTTGACAATTACTATCTATTAAGAGGTTACTTTGTTGGCATTCCAATTGAATTGTGAAGTCAGAAGTCAGAATGCAAAGTTGGGGGACTTTCCCAAAATCATCCAGCAGGTATCAGAGGTAGGATTTTAACCCAGATCTTCCTAGTCAATGAACTATCCACTATGCCCTGTTGGCAGGAGTAAGGCTGTTTTGGAAGGTCCCTCCAGCTGGTGTCCCACAGAAATAATGTCACTTGGAATAACAGCACTTTGATTTAATGTATCCCTCTGTGTCTTCCTGGTCTGTTTGCTAGACTTTACCTTTTTCCGCTTGTAGTAGAGGAGATAACCATCATGCTTCAGTACAAACCACCTCTTCCTCCAGCCCTTCAGGAACCCCGAGTGAGTCCTTTTGTGTAGGTAGCCACGACAGGTAGGCCAGGGGGTGTTGGGGCAGCGACTGATGTCTGATCCTACCACTAAGGTCAGAACATCTGGACCTGAAGGAATATAATTTGGATATTGAGTGGCTCAGACATAGTGCTGGTGAATGTTCTTAAAAAAAAATGAAAAGACTCTCAATTATTTCAGAGGAACTTAAAGTATGATCTGGATCCTCTTCATTTTATAGATGAAGAAATTGAACCCCAACAGTTTTAAGGATTATTCTGTATTCTTTTCCCCTATGCTTCAATGCTTCCGGTGTATAATTGGAAATCTGTTACCCTAAAAACTCCATTTCCCAGGAGCCCACTGACTTCCTGTCCTTACACACTTCCTGTAGACCGGGATATATTGAGTGGGTTTCTGAACAGGTAGATTGGCCATGGGCATGTGGTTTTTATTTTGTTACTTTTTTTTTTACTTCTAATGATCATTAATAAATCTTTTAAAATATATTTTAAATTATTGTATATTAATTTTAACTTTTACGCCTGTCAATTTTATTCAGGTTAATTTGTTTATGGACTACTACAAAAATACTCCTTAAAGTCATTTCCCCTTGCTCCTATGATTCATATGTGGTTTCCAATGAAACAGAACAGATTAGCTAGTAACCAAACCAAACTCTGAATATATGACAGGGAGAACTTTCCAAGTGCCTTTCTCCACCAATGGAGAAAGGATGGGTACTGAGACCTTTCTGCTCCTGCCTGCTGTTCTCAAGCATCAAGCTTACTAGTTTACCCAGCAGGAGAGTGGGGCTAACTAACTGGGCTCCTCTCTCTCGTTTGTCTTGACTGACAGCTCTTCACTGAGAATATTTGGCGTGGAAGACTGCGCCATGCAATACAAGCATGAGCTGAACCCAAAGCACTGGGCCAGATTTTATTATATCATAGATTCATAGACATCTAAGATTCAGAGCTGTCTTATAGGTAGCACCCTTCTCTCTTTGACCAATGGATAACATTTGTAAGAGAAGGTAACACTTTGTTTTCATGGGGCTACAGATCAGAATTAGATGGATTTTAGAGGCTTTTGAGACTAATCTCTCCATTTTACAGATTAGGAAATGTATTCACAGAGAATCCAAGAGAGACTAGCCAAGGATCACACGACTAATGCCTGATTCAGACTTTGAACTCAGATCTTCCTGACTCTAAAGCTCCTGTGACTTTTCACTGGCCCCTCTATGTTATACACTTACCCAATGTTCTTATTTTAGAATTGTCCAAATTTGCATTTTGTCATTCCATGAATTTGTAAACTCTGTGAAAGCACGGACAAAACCCTATCAAGAACCCACTAGATTTCTCTGGATATAATATGTTCTTATTCATTGTCGACTGAGTTTCAGATGCAGTAAGAAGCCACTGTCTCTGTTAATATACACAGTCCTCAAATACATTCATTTCTACTGGCCCTGATGTCATCCATTTTAAGAACGTCTTAGTCTTGGTTTTTTACAAAAAAGAGAATCGTCTCATTTGTACCAAATTATGAACATTTGCTGGTTGTTTGAAAAAGCTGGATTTGAATTTAAAAGATGAGACTGCTGAGAAAGGAATGCGGGATCTAGTGTCAGAGTACCTGGCTTCCAATCGCAGCTTGGCTACTGACCAGCTTTGTAACCCGAGATCGGTCATTTCTCTTTTTGAGTCTTGGCTTCCTTCCCCATAAAGGGAAGGGAGACCGGATTGGACTGGAAAACCTCTGGGGCTTCCTTTCAGCTCTACATCTATAAGTATATATAAGATCTGTAAGTAGAAAGTGGTATCACTGAGAGAGAAGGGAAGTCACCGTGAATCTCTCTCATCCAATTCCATTTTCACTAAAAGATCAAGGCTTAGGCTCATGCCATCACAAAGAGCCGGGCTTATACCACGCACTCGGTTCAGAGGGGCTACCTTGTGCCTCTGCTGCCCACCTGACTTAGGTCCAGCTGCCCCCGGACGCTCACGCATTGCTCTCCCAAGCTGGCTACCCGGCTCATCGTCCTCCCATGACTCTGAGCGCAGTTTGTGGCGGTCTGCACATCTTTGTTGTCTCGAATGCTAACTTAGGCCACTATTCCAGAGGCTGCTGGGACGCCTGCCAGGGTGGACATAAAGCTGACACTGTCATCTGAACTCCTGACTCCCCCAGAAAATTCTTCTAAATGTCACGCAGACATGACAACCCTGAAACGCTTTGGGGACTGCAAATGGGGCACGACTTCATTTGCAATTCCTCCGCGAGGGAGACTGTGACCCTGACGGGGGACATTTGGCCTCGGTACTACCGGCTCTGCTGTGATGGGTGACACTGAGATTGGTGATCTGTTTAGGACTGTCTATGGAAATGGGGGTCAGTCAGGAGACGTCTCCTATAAGTGACAAGCTGCAGCCCAAGGGAACTCTCCCGCCCGAGTTCCGTGGCCCTGAAAGTAAAGATTTGTCCCAGAAAGGCTGCCGCAGACAACTCTGGCAGGAAGCAAAGCACCTTCATCATTCAGTCACCCTCCCTCTGTCCAGCTAATTCTTCATTGCCATGTAAATGCATTGTAATTTATTGAACTGCCCTTAAGCTCTTGTCAAAAACACAACCAGAGGAATTAAAAGAGACGCCCAGATGGACTGTCAACCCACAAACATCTTTGTCTTTGGAATTCAGTCCCGACAGTATGGTCGTCCTGAAGCAATACGCACTCGCTGACATATCTGCCCATTGATTTATGTGCTGCCACCCCAAGGATCATTTTCTTCTTGTTCACATAATCCAGATGGGGGCTCCGAGCAGCCTGAACCCGTTTAGCGGTGATCAAGGCTGACCAGGAACGTCCTTTGGGATACAGCTTAGGAGCACGAATGCCATCGCTACATCCTGGTTTCACATTTCCAATTTCAGAGGTCTAACACCGCTGACACTCCAGGGGCAGAGGGAGATGGCTCGGGCTTCCCTCCCAGCCACTGAGTGGCGTTGGGCATGTGACTGACGATTGCCTAGCCCAGGGCTCACTGTTGCCTCCTTCCTTTCGTCCCTGTGCCTCTCCCCTCTTCTTTGGTGTTGTTGAGTCTCTTCAGTCATGTCTGGCTCTTCATGGGCCCATGTTGGCTTCATTTTGGTAAAGATCCGGGAGTCGGTTATCATTTTCTTTTCCAGCTCATTTTTAAAGATGAGGAACGGTGGGAAACAGAATTAAGGGACATACTTGGGGCCCCACAGCCAGTAAATGTTGGAGGGCAGATCTGAACTCTTCTTGATTCCAAGCCCAGCGCTCTATCGGCCTCTGGTCACTTCCTCCCATTCTTTTCTTCCACTTCTGTTTGTCACCTCCCCAAACAGAACGAGAGCCTTGTTCTCCTACTTATCCATCTCCGAGCTTCTGTTCTTAATGAAGATAAGAGCAGTATTTTTATCTCGGCAATAACACGGAAAGCTTGTGGTACTTTCTTTGGTACAGGGTACCTATGAACGTCACCGAAGTTATTGATCTGTTTCCATAGGATGAAAAGTTTGAGAATCAATGGATGAAGCCCAAGCAGCTTCTCTTTGGTAACATTCAGAGAGAGAGAAAGAGTGTGTGTGTGTGTGAGAGAGAGAGACAGAGAGACAGAGAGACAGAAAGACAGAGAGACAGACAGAGACAGAGAGAGAGACAGACAGACAGAGAGAGAGACAGAGAGACAGAGAGACAGAGAGAGAGAGACAGAGAGAGACAGAGAGAGAGAACAAAGTAAAAAGCTATCAAGCGGACTCTTCATCCCTAACACCTAGGCCTGGAGTTTGGCAGGAAGAAGTTGGGGGCGATGTTATTTACAGCTGCAGCAGGGAGAAAAATGATTTCTTTTTTTAATTCACACTTTCTCCTCGGATCACTGTATTCTGATTATGCCACCAATCTTTAACTG
Organism: Monodelphis domestica; assembly: GCF_027887165.1. NCBI lineage: Eukaryota > Metazoa > Chordata > Mammalia > Didelphimorphia > Didelphidae > Monodelphis > Monodelphis domestica. The sequence continues at coordinate 525,686,492 of NC_077229.1, read as the reverse complement.
TGTCAAAGTTGCACCTCCACTGTCAGACGCTGCCACCCTCATAGGCGCCAAAGAAATGTGCAAGATTTGCAACTCTCCCTGCGGGCTGAGTGTCAGACTCAATGTTTTCAGTGTCTTCAAGAACAGGGGCACTGAGTCCCCTTCTGGGCTTCTGTTGCTGTTTGGTCCGCTTGCTTTCAGTAAAGGACATTGGGAAATCAAGGAAACGTTTCCTAACTAGAGTTCTCACAAAATGCTTTCTGGTTAACGAAAGCTATCTCTTTTAATCACTTTCCCCCTGGAGAGGGCTTATTTTGGTTATTAAAAAAAGAAAATAAATAAGTTAAACTCCCCAAATGTGCTATTTTTATTTCCCTTCCTCCAAAATGGGGATCGTTTCTAAAGGCTTATAGTTATTTGGAAGAATTTGTTGGTAAAATAGGGTTGAATTTCTCAACAATGGTGGCATTGAGCCACATCGTCTTTGAATGTCTGGAGTTTTCATATTTGAGGAATGTGATTGGCCTAATCAAACGGCAGAGTTAAATGGGTGAATAACAAATTCTCTTGTAAAGGAATTGCACTTTCACAGAAAATTCTTGGGCACTTATTTCTGCAGAAGTGCAAAGTGGTCATCATGGATATCAGCTAAAATGCCACTTTCCCCGGTCATGCATTTGCCATTTAAAAGAACCCAAATAATTAAACAAGCCCAAACTATGTCTACTTTCTCCTATGGAAAGGACAATGGCAATTTCCCTGATTACAGGTCTTCACATTTAGTTTTTTCATGAATAGTCAGGGAGCTAAAAGTTCGGGGAAGGATATATTTCCATGTAAGAAAATATGGGAGCAAGTAAAAGACAAAGTTTCCTGCCCCTAAGGATGAAAGGCATTCTATATGTTGAAGTCATTATCTTCTTAGAAAAAAGCAGAAAACATTATATGTTCAGATGATCATTTGGATTATTATCATTTTGTCCTTATAGAACTGAAAAAAAAACCCATAACCTGGATTGATTTGGGAGTCATAGAGGTGGAAAAATAATTCCCTTTTTAGAAATATTAGGCAACAAAAATAGGCTCATGATTATTAAGCAGAAACACAGAGCAGCTGAATTTCTCGCCCACCACAGTCCAGGAAATTATAGAGAATGACTGGATATTCTCCTTCAACTCCCAAACGACCCGAGGAATCTGGTGTCTTCTGTCGCAGTGCTCATTAGAGGCCTTTGGAAAGTCTTTTAAGTCCTCCTGTACCCTCGGGTGCACTGGGGTCCTCACCATCGTGGGCTTCCCCCAAGGGAACACCTGCCCCGCCTGCCCACCGTGGGGCTCGCTCATTCAAAAACATCCTCACACGGCTTTCTCGGACAATTCAATCCAGCGAGCCGGGGCTTTTCTTACATTGCTCTGACGTGACGGCATACAAAGCTTCCGGTTATCTCTCGCTCTGGTCTCTCAGTCAGTCCGTCTTCCTTTTCGACCACACGTTGGGGCGCGCCGTCTCGTGCCTTTTCTGAGTGGCCACCTGCAGGCTTCCACCCCAAACCTCTCCGTCGTCAATCTGAATTCTCTTCAACCTTCCGGAAGCTCTCGCCACGCAGGATACCCAGCATGCAACGCTTTTGTCCGTAAAACAGGAACCGGTGCCAAGTGAGTCCTTACCAAGTACCCGGTGATGTTTGCTGAACGGGGAGCACTGAAATGTCCCCAAAAAGGAACCTGGCATTTTTCACCTGAGCCTGTTTCCAGGGGAGTTTGAGACCACAGAAGGGACGTTTGTCACGTCTGTCCATGACGCACGGATTGTGGGGGGCTCCCGAGGCTTTTCACCTAAAATGCAGTTATCGACTCCTTGGCTTTTCCTGCGTAAATAGGATGAACTGTTTATGCTTTAGGAAGCTTTGAAATGGTCTAGGATTTGATGCAATTAGCGAAATGCCATGCACAGAGGAGTACCTGGAGGCTCCGCGGGAGCAGCTTTCTCTGTTCTTTTACACAATAGGATTTCATAATACTTATTCATAATAACTATTGATTAAATAATTAATTAGAATTCTTAACGATGATATATATAATAATAAACAATTAATGACAATAATTAATAACAACAAGACCATCAAACAAAGGTCATACTTGATGTTGTACCTTTCAAGGAAGCCTGTAAAGCTTCTGGACATCTGTATGGCAGGAGGCCTGTAAGATGGTTCTCATGACCAAATCAAGGGCTTTGTTTCAACGTCATCCACAAAGAATAAGCACCGCAGAATCTGATATCTTCTTTTCTTCCTCTTCGAAACCTCACTTTCCCTCTCAGAATCAATGCTAAGTGTTGGCTCCTCGATGGCTAGTCAGCTTCGGGGAGTGCCTTGCCCAGGGTCACACAGGCAGGAAGTGTCGGAGATCAGATTTGAACCCAGGACTTCCCACCTCCAGATGTGGCTCTCTAACCACTGAGCCTCCGGGCTGTCCCAGATGCTTATCCTTCCTATACCTTCCGATCAAAATATGACAGTAAATGTCACGGCTTACAACAATGTCAACATAAAGATAGCTGTGCCCGATGCTATAGAAAATGAAGAGCTTGATACACCCTGTGAAGCATTTGAAATGATTTACCTATTTAAATCAACATAAATGTTGATATTCAGCGACCTCATCACAAAACGAGGCATGGAGGAGACTAGAAAAAACACAGTCTGGAAAATGTGGGATAAACAGGAAATGAGAGAACAAACCCTTGTTGGCCACATAAGTGTATCATCTCACACAGCTATAGCCCAGGGGAATGACTTGTCAGCTCCCGGAGAGGGAGGGAAGAGGGAGGAAGCAACATGGATTGTGTAACTTTGGAAAACTTGGGCGTAAATTTGTCATTAGAATAAAATAAAGATAAAAGTAAATGAAAATATTTTTTACTTTAAAATATTTTAAAATAAACAAACAAAAATATATTGGTGTATCATCGGCCAATCAACAAGCATTAAAATGTGCCGGGCACTGTGCTACTAACACTTAAAATATCAAGACAAGAATTGAAATTTGTCCTCAAGGAGCTCATGTTCTATTATGGAAAACTATGTAGAGGAAGCTAATGGCATGATTCATAAAACATTGGGTCTGGAGTTCAGAAGACTTGAATTCAAATCCAGCCTCCCGCACTAACTGGACAAGTTTTTTAACTGCTGTTAGCCTCAGTTTCCTCAACTATAAATGGAGATAATGATAGTATCTACCTCCCAAATGAGACATCTGTAAAGTACATGCCATTCTTTGATTTTTTCATTCTATTCTCCTAGTTATATGTGGATGCAATTTTTAATAATCACTTTCTGACATCCCTGAGATGATAAGTAATATGAGAGAGGTTAAACACGCACTATCATGCAACATGTATTTCCATGTTCATCGTTTTGTGAAATAAGACATATTTCTTCATAAGAAAAAGCTCATGAAATAAATAAAAGGAAAAATAGTCTACTTGGATTTGCATTCAGACTCATTCGTTCCTTCTGTGGGGGCAGAGAGCCTTTATCCTCCTACGTCTTGGCATAACGAATTCTTGCATTGCTGACAATGGTAAAGCCATTGATGGTTCATCCCCATGCATTATTGCTGTTACTCTGTACAACCTCCTCCTGATTCTGCGTGCTTTCTTTTTCATAGCCTCACATGAGTCTTGCCAGATTTGTTTGGAGGCTCATCTTGGTCATCATTTCCACTGGCACAACAGGACAGGATTTCATTTTAATCATCATCACCAATTGTTCCGCCATTTCCCCATGGTGGGCATCTCCTCAGCTTCTCATTTTCTGTTCCCACAAAAGGGCTGCTATGAATGTTTTGGTACAAGGAGGTCTTCTCTCCCTAGCTTTGTTCAGACCCATTTTCTTAAAGAAAAGAGAAATCAGGAGATAGACGGGGACACTAGGTAACAAAATAATTGAACCGATTCTACTTTAATGAAAGATGACTCGTGGACGTTGAAGCCATTTTCTATGGTGTCTAATAAATGCTTGTTCCCTTGGCCTGTCCCTAAGTTCACAGGGCTCTGAACCAAGGGAAGCCTCCTTCCGCAGCTCATGATTAAGCCATAGGACGGCCGTCTCCACATTCCCTCCAACACCTCACCAGGGCTGCCCTCCCAGAGCTGAGGGAAGATTCCTGCACTAGAGCCAGGCTCACAGGCTCAAGTCCTCAGGCGAGCCTTTTCTTTGTTAAAGCAATCAAGAGGCCACCAGGAGGGCCCGTAGCGTGTTAGCGGGTAGGGAGAGAAGCTGCATTGGTTCATCAGGAGTGGATGGGCGGGAATCACTGGAGAGAGGAAGGACCTCATTGAAAGCACAAATCTGTCCGAGGGATGTCGAGATTGTTATGGAAGCGGAGCAGCGGCTGATAAGAAATGGGTGACACGGAGCCAGTAAGAGCAGGGGCAGATCTGGCAGAGTGGCAGGAGGAGTCCGCCGTGGCCACAGGAGACAAGGAAGTGACCTGTCTGATTCCCTGGCGGTGTCGTGGGGCTCAGAAGTGCTTTAGGGGTGTCTTCTGGCAGCCTAAGGAGAATCTGAGGGCTTTCGTGGGCGATCGTACCTTTCCCCTATTTCCTCACTGCACACTCTGACATCGATGCTCTCCATTCTAAGAGCTGATGACGGACCATTTCTCAGGCTGGCTAAGAGGGGAGGGTCTGCTTGTCACCGTCCATTCTTAGCTTGGTTCTAATGTCCTGCCATCCTTGTGGCCGTCGACGCTGACCTCCAAAGAGGACGAAAGGAGAAAGCTCCCTGCATTGGTACCAGCAACACGGATCCCCATGACATTGGGGCCTTAGGAAGGATGTCCTCTGACACCAACGATGCGATCTCCTCTCCAGCCCATGGCTTAACTCCCCCCCCCACCCCTAGCAGGGCCCAAAGCTCAAGCCTAGCAGAGCTCTCTGCCATCCCGACATGAATCTGCGTTACCTTTTCTGGCCAGATTTACAGCTTCTGAGTGGGCCACACTGGTGACGTCAGTACCGTTGACAGCCAGCACAATATCTCCAATCAGGAGCCCAGCTTCCTCCGCAGCGCTGTCTAGAAGCAGAAGGAGAACAAAGGCTCAGTCTAAGAAGGGCTCCAAATGAAGCCCTTTGTGGTTCTGTACTCTCCAAGGGTGCTTTTTCTCTCCATGAACTTTGTTTCGACTTCAGACAAGCTTTCTGTCATTAATCAAAGGGAACAGACTGTCCACGTCACCTCACAATCTCTCCCCCCCTTCCCCCAGCTCCTTTTCATTTCCACAGGACAGTTTTCTAACATTGGCAGCAAAACTCAGAGGACCTGAAGCAGATTTGAATCCAAGACTTTGACTCTGGATCTAGAAGTCTCCCCATCCACCTCAGCTTTGCTCTTCCTCAAGCCTGCTGTGCAATAACAGGATGGGTCCTCTCAACCAGAAATTGGACCTATGTAAACCTTAAAATTTCTTAGACTTATAAATGTTGGAAATTTCACCATTGGGAAATTTCATAATTGAAAAATTTCCTACTGATAGTCTATTGGAATGTGAACCCCCTTGGCATGGGAGGGTCTTTCTCCTCCCTACTTAAGATTACTTTAGGACAGAAACCTTTTGCTGAACAATGGAAAGGACTTTGACCTATGCTTAAGCATAGAACAGGAAGTTCTTTGAGTCATGATTGATTTTAGAATTGATACAATAGAGATACTTGGAATAACAGAACCAGGTCTTGGAACTTCCAATCTCCATCCTACTCAGTCCTAACAGGATTTAGGAAGGGCTGCAGCATAGATCAAGATTTAATTATTTGAGAATATGACCTTCAACAGACATGTGCAAAGCCACAGACCTCTGGGAAGTCCTGGGTTAAGCTAGAGCCACCATTGGCACAGGGAAGACATGGACAGTGATTGGTAGATGTGAGAACTGAGGGGAGGGAACTTGGATGGTTTCCTTAAAGATAGCAGGGTCTGAGGACTAGGAGGTTGGAGAGGTTTTGCTCTGAGAGGTTGTGCTCTGAGAAGCTTGCTCTGAAGGAAGCTGGAGGTGGAGGCCCCTGAGACTGTTTCTCCATTTTGGTCACGTGAGTGATAGGGACTGATCTTTTTTTCTTTGCCCCAGCTATCTAAGGGCTTGGGCCTTTTGGCCCAGCCTAAACAGAGGGAGTATTTAAGCCCTATTCCCTTCTCTCCCCTTTCTCTCTCTCTCTTTAATACCTTTCTTCCTCCTGTTTGTAATTAAACTCCATAAAAGGTTGACTGCTGATTTGAGTTTTCATTTAGGAATTACATAGCTGAATTCCTTGGCGACCTTAAATTAATATATATCAGTCTTTTAAAGTGATTTCCTTGTCACACCTATGCATTGTAATCCCATCAGGCTCACAGGGGGAACATAGAGAATAAGTCATTAGCTTCTTCCTCTGTAAAATGGGGTACCAGCTACATTATGGGGAACACATAATTAGAAGTGCTTGTGAGGGGGCAGCAAAAACCAATTAATGCTATAAAGATGCCCATTTTCTTTAAGGGACCATTTTTGGCTTTTTTCACAATTTAAGGATGAAAAAGACATGACTTCCAAAGGTCAGAAGAACCCCTCCGAGGTCATGTGATCTCTTCTGCTATTTCCGGGAAGCGCTATACCCAAAGGCTCTTGAAATAAAGGTAGCATTACTTCCTTGAGCAACCCATTGCCATATTTATCCATTTCCATAGTCTTACCTTCCATTTGGCTTCTACTGCCACTCAGACTCCCTTTCTCTGTTTCATTTCTCAGAGCAGTGGGAGAATTGATGGTCATCATCCGAAATCCTCAAGGGCTTGCAGCATCGGATTAAATTGCCCCTAATGCCCTTTCCTTCAGGATCTATCAAACCGCTCCCAGGATTGTGATCTTTAGAACATAGCTCAGTTACTGGAGGAGGTCAGAGTGCGGAAGCATCTTTAGGGCTGACTTTGCTTCTCTTCTTCATTTAGGACTCTCAAAGACTGACTGCATTCCAAAGCAATATTTCGCCAGAAAACCATAAATCAAGGAACAAGATGTCACATTTCCATATGCATATGAAACCCCTGGTGATTGCTCACAGCTCTTTGTTTCTGGCACATTTGCCTGAGTTACATAATGCTGCCTGATGCCTCATCAGAGTGAATTGAGGACCAACTATATAGGTCTATCCACCCTTGAGGCAATAGAAACTGCCTGCAAGAAAAGCCTCCAGGAAAACACAGCTCCTTCTAAAACTACCTCAGAAGCATGAAGAATTTCCCCAATGGAAGGGAAGATCAATTAATAAAGGAAATTAGGAAAAGGGCAGCTGGGTAGCTCAGTGAATAGAGTGTTGAGCGTGGAGTCAGGAAGACCTGAATCCAAATCTAGCCTTAGATACTTACTACTTGTGTGACCCTGGGCAAGTCACTTCACTGTTTGCCTCAACATCCTTCTCTGTAAATATGAACTGGAGAAGGAAATGGCAAACCAAGCCAGGATTTTTGTCATGGAAACCCCAAATGGCCCTGTGAAGAGTCAGATATGACTGAAACAGTTAAATGAAAAGAAATGTCCACAAGTTAATTCTCATCCTGATCCCACACTCCCTACCTCTCCCCTTGAGGGGGTAACAAAGCCCCTAATAAAAACCAAATAAACAAAAGTTCTTATTCTCCATCTTGGGATCAGACTTCCCTCAACTAAACTGCTGTCCATTCAAGACTACAGTGACTGTGGGGAATGGCAAGGCCCCTAAATCAGACCCTTCTGCAACTCAGCTTTGTCCCAATTCAGTGTCAAGTGAAATCATTCAATCAATAAACATTAATTAAGCACCTATTTTATGCCAGGCAAGATTTTAAGCCCAGGGAATCAAATAGTTTCTGACATCAACCAACCTAAAATCTAATCAAGGGGACAACGCGTAAACAAATATGTACAAAGCAAACAACATATAAGAAATAATAAGCATAAGGAAGGCACTAGATTAAAGAGGATCATGGAAGGCTTCCTGTAAAAGAGGAGATTTTAGTTGGGGTTTTTAAAAAGTTAAGGAGGACAATTGTTGAGGGGGAGGAAAGAGTCCCTTCCAGGTTTGGGACAGCCAAAGACAATGCCTGGAGTTGAGAGATGGAGCATCTTGTTCATGGAACAGCCAGGAGGCCAGTGTCACTGGCCTGAAGAGTGTGTGCTGTAAGGTGTCAGAAGACTGGAAAGGTTGGAGAGGGTTAGGCCATGAAAGACTTTCAGGACCAAACAGAGCGCTTTATATTTACTCCTGAAGGCAACAGGAAGTCTCTAGAGGTGAGTGTGTGTGAGAGTCATGACTAGTCCTGAATTTTAAGAAAATCACTGGAGGATGGATTGGAAAGAGATTTTGTGGCTGCCAGTAGCCATAGATTATTAATATATTCATGGGTAAAACACTCAGAAGGGAGGTGGAAGGCTGAGGGAGAATGGCTGATGAGGGAAAAGGAGAGGGGAAACAATCAAGGAAGAAAGACTCAGAGCTCAAGATGCAACAACCTGGGCTCCAGCGTGGGTGCTCCTCTGATGGTGATAAGATAGAGGAACACAATAAAGAAAGACTCAGAGACAGGAGCATTGAAGCCGAAGAGTAGTCCTTACATCAAGTAAGCTCTAGGTGGAATTGAGCTCTGATGGTGAAGAGCTTCAGTGGTCAGGAGAAGAGCTTTCTCCTGTTCGGACATACTCATTTTTATTGGGGTTACAAAAAGGAAGGGGGAAGAGATAAAGGTGGTTTGACAAGTTAGGCTATCATCACAACAAGCACACTGCCGGATCCCAAGACAATAGATGTAGCTGTATAGCTAGATAATCTTGAACCCCTAAAACTACATTACCCAGAATGCTTTTCCCTTTGTGCACATTTGCATTGTCACATTATTGTTTTATAAGTTCTGTAGCTCCTCCCTCCTCTCACCCTTCTTTCCTGAGCAGGCTGGGTGGTTTAGGTAGCTGTTACTCTAGTTGTTATTAGTAACTTTATAAACTATCATACTTTAGTTATTGTATATTAATTTTAATCTTTACACAGCGAATGCCCCAAATCAAGAGTACACATGGCCTAGGGCATCTAAGCTTGTTTAATACATATGTTAATTGATTGTTATTGGCAAAACAAGGAGATGGAGCTAATAGGTCAGTCTTCTGGAGTTAGACAAGGTTAAGTAAACAAGGGGATAGATTTACAGGGGTCCCCAAACTCTTCCCTCAGACCATTGGAGGCCCAGACTAAAAAAAACCTACAAACAAATCTGTATACACTGTCTGGGATAGCGGAGGCTGCAGCACTGGCTGGGATGGGCCTGTCACACCTTGCACTGGCCCATCACCACCACCACTATACCAGGCAGCCGTATACACAGGGCGGAATCCCCTCTTCCAGGTCGCCACTCACCATGCAGACATCTTCCATTGTGCAGCCACAGAATCCTTTGTGAGACGCCTCGTTCTCCTTCAGTTACTCTCGGAACAAGGTGTCACACCAAGGATGATGTCACCAGAAGTAGTGCTGGATGTGAGCGATGCCTTGCTTTGTGGTGCTGCCACATACAGTGCTAACCTCACTGACCACCAATGAAAGAGGTGGCCCTTCTGGAAATGGGGTGGGGGCTGGATAAGTGGCCTGGGGGGGCGCATGTGGCCTGTGGGTTGTAGTTTGGGGACCCCTGAACTTTTAGCTTGGTAAAAGTGATCACATAGCTCATAAGTGGTTTTTGAGTATCCCTAAAATATAACCAAGGTTCATACATGCCTGGACTGCTACAGATGTGAGGCAGGCAGATAAACTAGGACTGAAAAGAAAATGAAAAAAAGAAAAAGAAAAAGAGGAAAAAAGCACAGAAGCCCTTACCTTTAGAGTAAAACTCATTTAAAAGGGTCTTTAAAGCCCTCTTCATGGTATTTCTAGCCTACTTTTCCAAAATGATTACATTCTATTATCCTCCACATTCTCTTTTTGTCCTATTTGCTGTTCTCTACACACAGATCCTTTTTCCTGCCTTTATGTCTTTGCAGAGTCTGTTCCCCTATGCCTGGAATCATCTTTCTCCTCATCACTGCCTTTTGGAACCTCTAATTCCCTTCAGGTCTCAACTCAAATGCCACCTCCTTCATGAGGCCTCTTCTGATTCCACCATTGTTAATTCCTCCCCTCCCCAAATGAAAGTAAATTTATTCTGAATATAACCTGTGGGCATGTTGTTTTCCCACAGTAAGAACATAAGCTCCTTTAGGGAAGGGACGCTTTCCTCATTTTCTAATTAATTTATATCCCTCTGTAATCTTGTCCTCAAGCTCCATGGAGGAAGTAAGGTTAATATGGATGCTGTGGAGTTTTGAGATGAGAGAATAGTTTTGTGGAATGGGATTTTTTTGAGGGGAAGAAGGGCTTTGGTAGGGAGGAAACAGACAGGAGCCATGATGGTGTTGTAGAAGAGAGAAATTGGGAAAGCCTGTAACAAGACAGGAATAGCTGGGCCTGATGACCTATCATTCATAGGGGAGCCTTCTGTTTGGAATGTGACTGGGAGAAGTGGTTGGAGGAAGGGGAGCAGACCAACTGAAGTTTGAACTCTTGGTTTGGGAGACAGAAAGTCTGGGGTCCCTTTCGGCTTGAAAGACAGAAGAGGTCTGATGCCTCTTGGCTTTGGGAGACTGAAGCCTGAAGGCTGTCTCTTGGCTTTGAAGACAGAAGAAAGAAGGACAAAGTCCAGCTCTCTCTGGTTTGTTCTGGTGATTCAGAGACTGAACGTCCAGCTGTCAGCTCGTTTTCTCAAATTGAACTATATTCCACCATCCTTCAACCTAAGACTCATTTGAAAAGTATTAGGGAAAATCCAAACCCTCTTCCCCTCCATTTCGTATCTTTCTTTTCTTCCCAATAAATCCCTTACTTAATTCAGAGACGAGAAAGAGTGTTTCATTTGAGATATCATAAACTCACCCTTGAGTTGATTAGAGAGACCAATAGGAGAATCAACAGGAAAGAGGGAAGGAAGAAAGGAGGAAGGGAGGAAAAAGGGGGGGAAGGAAGAAGATTAACAGCCTGATCTGTAGTTACCATTCAAAACAGTCCCTTATTACAGTGTGGCAGGGCAAGCAGGGAATATCAGAGATCGCTTTATGGGGTGGAATTCAATCAGTTTTCCCTAAGGTAGCTAGTCTTATTGTCTACGCCAGTCTGATGGGGCTGCCCCAACACACCTGGAGGAAAAGTAGGATTGGCAGACAGCTCTCCTGCTCTCAGCTTTGATGCACAGTGGCTGAGGGGCATCTTCTTTCTTCCTCTATTTAGGCAAAGCTTTAAAAAACCAACTGTTTTATTTCCCCATATATTACTGCTGATAGTATTTTGAAAGCCTGGTTCTCATTTTAGAAATTAATTTCTTCTTCCCATTGTCTGTGGGGTTGTTAACTTGAAACCAGAGCATGCATGGAGTGATGGTCCTCAGTGGGGTTGTATTTCACAAATTGTCTCTGCTAGGACCTGGAACCCTGCATTTTAGAGCCCTGAAAGTTCTGGCAGAAGAAGTTAAAAAAAACAAAAACAACTTCCCTGGGTACTACTGAATCACAGCTTAGTTCAGAACCTGAAATTTCGATTTCCCTTAGAAAAATGAACAATTAAAGCAGTGGTGTCATTGAAGGTGAGTAAAAGTCTTTGGGGGCTAACTTCCGTCTGAAGAAAAGGAAGCTGTTAGGAGGTATTGGAGGGAGAAAATTTGATATAAAACTTCAAAAGAGGAGTATAATTCTGCCATCATAGTAGATGCTCAGAAAAGAGGAAAGAATAGCCACAAGGATTCTGAGAATGGCTGGAAGGTGCATTGAAAGAAATGAAGAAATGTAGAAGAAGTGAAATTAGATCTTCTGAGGAAATAAAAATTAAAAGGAGGATAAACAGCAGAATTTGGAAAAAAAACTTACTAAAAAAACAGAAGTCAAAATTCAATAATTCAATAGATTTATTTGAAGAAGTCAAAAGACTGAAATAGAAGAACACCAAAATAATAGAATTGAGTTTTCTAATAAAAAAAAAACCCAACAACCTGGAAGCAGGATGAAGAGAGAGAATTTAAGACTCATTGACCTTGTTGAAAACCATTATGAAATAAAAAACCTGGATACCATATTTCAAGAATTCATAGAAGAAAATTATTCAGGGGCATTGGAAGCAAAAAACAAAGTTAAAATAGAGAGAATGCACTGGTTATAACACTTAAAATAAGACACAGTCCAAAATGTGATAGACAAACAATGGATCAAGTAGTTGTACAGACTATATACCAAGGAATACTTGTTAGATCTCCAATGACTGCAGCAAGCCTAAGAAAGGAAATGCAAAAAGGAGATATATGCTAAAAAAACAAAAAACAAAAACAAAAAAGGCAGCCAATATCCAAGAATTACTCATTTTCGAAGGATTGACTTTTACTACAAATAAAGAAAAACTACCAAACCTTCAACAGAATCAATGATTTTTAAAGTGTCCCATGGAGAAAAATATTGGTAAAAAGAGTCTTTGCAACACAGTTTAAAAATCATTAGTGAGGAAAGCAAATCTGAGCATCCTGAAAGAGATCAATGAGGAAAGATAGATAGATAGATAGATCTTGAAAGGAGGAGAAAACACGATTGTGTCTCTAGAATATTACCATCTCTAAGGGTCAGTGGGGATCATTAAGGGACAGATTCCAAACCTGGGTATTTGAAAAAGGAGAGAGAAGAAGGGGGAAAGGAAGAAAGAAGGGAATCTTAGGGACAAACAGGAAAGAAGGGAAGAACCTAACTATTCTTTTTTGTAATTGGGGTGCCGTAAGAAAAAGGGAAGAGGAGGCAGTGGAGAGAACATAAACTTACTGATTTGAACTCTACAAAGGAAGATTGGGGTTTTAAAAAATGCATCCTATAGAAAAATAAAGAGTTCACTACGCTAGAACAGAGAAGAAGGAACTCAGTTCAAAGGAGAGAGCAGAAGGGAGGCCCCAAACATCATCTTGATATGATTAGTTCCAATGAAGTTTTCTCCTCTCCAAATACAACCTTCATGCCACAGGTGTCGCTGGGGACCTAGTCATGAGTTAAGAACATATTGTTTGACTGAACCCTGAATACATTTTCATCTCTGCAGATGGAAAAAAATGAGCCCCTCAGATGGATTTGTTTATGTCAATACATCTGGCAGTGCCTAGCCGGAATCTCAAGAGGCTAACAACTGCTATCCAATGTCCCAGATACTGGATACGGCCTCTGCTAATGGCTTTAAGCAGCACCAGCCCTTCAGAGGATGAAATCTGGGGAAGCATGTGGGTCTGACCAAATGCCTAGAGAAGGAATCTGTGCTGGAGGACACACAGTTTGAGATACGTGCAGAGATGAGTTTTCACACATCGCCAAGAGGACCGGCTTCCCAAAGAAGATCTTAAACCTCCAATAGCCCAAAGAAGCAAGCGTGACGGCCAAGGTTCTCCTCACTACAAATGTTTGTAAAAGGATGCTCTATGTGGGACTAAAAGTGTCCCCGAGGAAGATCAGACCACCACTGGCGCTGTACTCCTCACATTCAGACCTCCGTTCCCAGACAGCACTGGCATGCTAAGCCCCAGTCCCGCCTCATCCCCAACCACGTGGATGGGGCTCCGGTGGACAGGAAGCTTTCTGGAGGGACCACCTTCCTTTTAAGTCTGGTTTTCCACCATTCGCTGGCGTAGAGCCTGGGCTGAGATCTGGAGATAGAGTGAAGTGCACTCTGGGAGAGATGCTCTCTTAGCCACAAACCCCAGGGAGCACTGGGGCATCACGCACACTAGTGGGGACTGTCTGGGGGCAGAAGGCCAGCCCCCAAAGTGCTTCAGACTCCTAGGACAGAAGGGCAGTCAGTGGATAGACTTCCCCAGGCCGCGGGCCTTCAGAGGCCACAAAGGGAGCACCTTCATCTAGGCAATCTTGTATTCACACAGGAACGCCAGACAGGGACTCCCTCCTCTCAGATACGTGAATGTCGTGTGTTACCTACCAGGGAATCCAAACGAAAAACAGGAGGACAGAAAGAAGACCTGCTTGTTTGGGGCGCATCACTGCACTAGCCCTCTCCGTGCCAGTGCTTCTGGGCATGGGGCTGTCCACCTCCCTGCTTTCCTCAGTGGTCGGCCTTTCCTGGGTGAGAGCTTCCTTTCCCAGCACGCTGGGTACCCGAGATGGAACAGCAGCTCCTTTTGCGGATGCAGCGAGGACTCACAACTTCGGAGGCTTTCCGGGAAAACGTTCCTGTTCATGCCAGCAGGCTCCGTTTTGTGTACTTGGGCGTGCTCCGAACTATTCCACCTCCGGGTCTTCCAGCTTTACCCTGTCATCTTTAGCGTGCAATGAAGCCTCGGGTGCCTCCCCAGGACGTTTTGTGGGGCAGGACGGGAAAATCCGCAACTGCTTAAAGTCCACGTCACTTACAATGGCTCCCGCCCCGCCCCTCGTTTAGAAGATGTGACCAGACAACGGATCTGCTGCCCTTCAGCACCCGGAACGAAAGAAAAGGAAAGGAAGAAAGAAAAACGGGGGCAGCAGCGGGAGCCTGGAGGTCTGCCAGGGCAGCGGACATCTGGATGGAGCCTCCGGACTTCGGCACGTGGAAAGCTTTGCAGTCCAGCCATTTGATGGGAGCCAAGCGTGAGTCTGAGAAGCGTGGCTAAGTGTCTGCTGAATGGCAGCCTCTCGGCGATTCTGATCCAGAATCCCCGAGGCCCGGCCAGGTTTCAGGTTTAGGAGGCTTTCGGCGGCTTCGTTTAGAAGGTTAAACACTTCGGGCCTTCAGAGGCCCTCCCGGGCAGAGAAGCAGAGACTTGACACTAGAGAAAGGAACGCTGGGCACAGAGTAGCCGCTTCATTCATCGTGTGTTCAGCTGCGTTGGCGGAGCTCTGTGGCCCTCAGCCCAGGCTTGGCCTAAGGCTCTTCCCAGGGATGGAGAGAGGGCTTCTTCTAATGCCCTGAGTCTGGCTGGGGACGGAAACCTTGCCTCGGTCTGGCTGCTTCTCCCTTTAGCTTCCCGACAGGGCGCTGCTTTCTGAGAGAAGGCTCTCGAGAAAGGCTGAGGGGCAGCCAGCGATCCTCGCCCGTCCTCTAGCTCCATCCTTCTCATTCCCAGACGGCCACAGGCTTCAGGGGAGAAATCACACCATGCTGATGGGTCCCCAATTTGTTATAAAGCCACGCTCATTCCAGCTCATTCCATCCGCGGGACCCTAAAAATCTCACTGACAGGATATTCACTCCTTATCGATCCTCCGAGCCTTCGCTGAGAGCCGAGAGTGTTCCTGAGGATGGGATGGCTCATGGACCCCCAGGGCTTACCTGCCACTTAGGGATGAGGCGGAGAGGCCTGGCCAGGGCGTTGTCTAGGACGGTAGAAGAGAGAATGAACACAGGCTTGCAGAGAAGCTCAGCTCTACTGGAGGAGGACCAAACACAAAGTGCTCTTCGCCATCTGCCCGCAGGCACGTGTCTCCAAGCTCCTCAGCCACTGTTCCTCTAGGAAAGCCAGGCTGGCTCTTCTGTTCGTCCCTTCTCACCCCTCACTTCATGGAATCTTTCAGTGCTGTGAAGGCAAACCCAGTCACCTGCCAGCCCGAGAGGCCCCCTTAGGGTGAAGGACCAATCCAGAGGGAGATGCTGAGGCCCCTCTTGCTATAGAGTAGAAAATCCTTCAGCGTAGAGACGGTGCCTTGTTTTGTCTTTGTGTTCGCAGCGTCACTGAATCAATGTTTATTGAGTGACTGCTGGATTCATGGCTTCGGCTCAGGAGGTGATGTTGGTGTTGCTGTTCTTCAGTGGTATCCGAGGTTTTCTTGGCAAAGATACTGGGGTGGTGCGCCCTTTCCTTCTCCCAGCTCATTTTACAGAAGAGAAAACTGAGGCAAAGGGGGTTCAATGACATGGTCACACAGCTAGTAAGTGTCTGAGGTCAGGTTTGAACTTCCTGATTCTAGCCTGGTGCTCTAACCTAGATCTCCTTCAAACCTTCCAGCGTTGGCCTTTCTCTTCACCCTGTTTAAGGAAGGCACTTCCTGTCAGTGATGGATCGGTAAGGGATTAAAAGCAAATCTAGATCTCAGTTTTTAAATTTAATCTGCATTATTGACATTTTTCTCTCATTTTCTCAAGCCTCTAAATCAGCCAACCATAAACTGAAGCCCTGATGTGTAGGATGTGCCTGTTTCGAACTCTTAACTGCTACCATCAGTGTAGTTGGTGAGCAGCAGCACCTCCTCCCTCCAGGAACCTCGGACTCACCCCATTTTAGGGGCTGGCCGGTGAGCTTTCGACTTGTCTTACCTGGAAACAAGCCACCCACAGCTGTGTGCCAGCCCTCCAGCATCTCCCAACTCCTCTTCATATACTGTTTCCCCCATTAGAATGTGAGCTCCTTTAAGGCAAGGCTTGTCTTGCCGACTTAGGTTGGCTTTCCAAGTCCTCCGCACATGGGCTGGGCCAGAGGAGGCGCTACTGAAGTAGAAATCTCTCTTTGCAGCCTTAAGTCCAGCACTGGCTAACTTGCTGCCAGATCGAGGCAGCCAAAAGAGATGATTTTCTATTGCTTCAACTTCAGAGACCAGCAAGTCATGCACTTCTCAGGAATGCAAATGGAGGTATCTGGGAGTCTCAGGTCTTCCAGCCCCCCATTTGGGGTCAGAAGGGCACCCCAACACAGAAGAATGGAGAAGAAGAACTTGGGGTTGTTCTGCCTCAAAGCAGGCTTCAGCTCCCCTATGCATGGAAGAGCTAAGCCTAACAAAGACCTCTTAGTGGGCTAGAGGTTCGAATCAGGACTGAGGAGGGTCTAGGAACAAAGCTCAGGAGCCCCTTCCCCTGTGGCCAGGCCTCCCCAAGAGCAAGGTGGCATGGAGGGAGGTACTTAGACTGGTTACAACCCTGAGAGAAAGTACAGGAAGTGCCACATGGTCCTGATACTGTGTTCATCCCTCACATGGTGGAGGGTGACATCTAAGGTCAAGTTGGCAGGTAAGCTCTTCTCCCACTGTTGGAGGCCAAATGTCACCCATTATCCTCTGTGGGAGGGAAAGAGATGAAGACTTACGGTCTTTCCTGCACACAGGCAGGGAGAATGATGATGGTGGGCAAAGGAAGAGGTTGTTGTTGGACTTTGATCCCTCCTGAACCTACAATTTGTTTGGGTCATACTTGGCGTCACTACCATCTAGATAAAAAGAATCATTATTTTCAAATACTACTCCCTTCCTTACTTTCCCAACTAATTACGCAGGAAACAAGTTATTTTCTCCTTCCCTCAATTTCTTCTCTTCCTTTCATTTCTCAACCCGTTAAAATCCAACTTTCCATCTATACAACTATACTAAGGCATCAACAATCTCTTAATTGCTAAATATGATAGTGTTTTTTTCAGTCCTCAGTCTTCTTGACTTCCCTATGATTTCTGACATGGTTAGCCACCACTTACCAATATCTTGTTGCCCTCTAGTCCTTTTGGACACAGCTTTGTTTTCTTACATGTCTAATAACTCCTTATCAGTCTCCTTTGCTGGATTGTCATTCCTATCCTCTCTGGATTATAGGGGCCCTGAAGGCTTTGGCCTGAACTCTATTTTCATAGTCATCTCATCATTTTTCATGGGTTCATTTATCAACTATTTGTAGATGGCTCCCAGATCTGTACACACAACCCTACTTTTTCTCCTGAGCATCAATCCTGAACCCTCAATTCCTGCTCCATGCCCTATAGGCATCTCAAATGAAACATGCCCCCAAAGGAAATCATTCTCTCCCCCCACATCCATATTTCTCTCAAGAGTACCATCTTTCCAGGTACCCAAGTCTAAAAACCTGGAGTCATCCCTTTTTCTATCCCATACTTGCTGTAGTCGATCAGTTGTCAAGTTTTTGTGTACTTTGTACAATATTTCTCCTAGATTTCCCCATATTTCCATTCTCCAAGCTGAAACACCCTAGTTCAGGATCTCATCTCTCATCAGCACTGTTCTAATAGCTTCTTAACTGGACCTTCAGCTTCCATTTTCTCTTCTCTCCCATCCATCCTTGCCACAGTAGAGGCACGTCTTAATGATTTTGTGTCTAGCGCTATTCCCCATTAGCCCTCTATCCCTCCTTCAATTATATTGTATTTCTTAGTCTGTTTAAGTATTATCTCTCTCCCCCTCCCCACTGTAATGGTAAGCTCTCATGCCTTCTGCAATTATAGGCACTTCATCAATTCTTACAAAGGTTTGTTAGACAGGACCGGGCACGATCCGGTGACCTACATGTAGGAATGAGTTCTTCCCTTATGCCTCATGTTGACATTCTGGAGGTTCAGTCTCCCTGGCAATTGAGGGCCCCTTCTTAGGGGTTTTCTTAGTTGTAACTCTTGAGTAGGGCTGACACAAGGGCCACTTACTAGTATCCACTTCAGTCACCAAGATTGGTTTGGAGAATTGAATGCGGAATCCCCAGGGATAATCGCCAGTTCCTTTGGAAATCTTCACAGTCCGTTCCCGAACTATAGGAGGAAGAAAGCAGAGAATGAGTCTGTTATTCTTTTGGTTCTGAAAAAAGAAGACATCAGACAATTTATATGTATTTCTACGGGAGGGGGAAGTGTATTAAGGGAATTTGAAGTTTTAAAAATAAAACCTCAGCAAGTGAAGAAATGATCGGAGGTCTTAGTTAAAGGCTCAAAAAGGTGTTCAATGAAGAGTTGGAATAAACTTTAGGAGGCAGTTTATAAAAATTACTTGTATTGGATACAAGACATGCTAATATGCTTCAGAATGATTAGCAGCTTATACTTGAGGCAGTCTTACTAGGAGAACAATATAACTAGAAGCTAATCTTTTCCTTTCCTTCTAGCTCAACTATTCTGTCAAATTGATGTATGCACAATTATAAGGTTAACATCTTTTCTGAGTTTTCTCTATCATATCTGCACTGGACAAAGAATTTAGAGATTTGACTTCTCTTCTTGTCTTTTGCTATAACTTTGGAACACTGGGGATATCCCCTTTCTGGCTGTCAGGTTCTTATCTGTAAAAGGAGGGAGCTGGACTAAATAATCTTGAAGTTCTCTTTACATTCTAAAAATCACGAAACATCTCTAAATCTTAGGGAAAAAATAATAAAGCCAATCAAGACAATTTTAGAGTCCGGAAATCAATTATTTGTCTCCCATGAAACTATGTTATGAAAAGACCTAGAGAAAAGTCAGCTAACTAATTACCTTTACAACACCATCTCTATGAACAAGCACAGGGCTTGCTATTACGTATGTTTTCAAGAAAGTGGGTACATCTGGGATATCTTGGTGAAGTGTGGAGTTTTCTTCAACCCTTTGCAGTTTTAGATTTCACTCTTCATTTCTCCCAGATTTAAAACTTTCGTTTCTTAGAGGACACCTCTATTCTTTTAAATGTAAACCATCACTTAAACGTAGGTACTTCCACTGTTGCTCTTTTCTTTTTCTTCTGTAGGTAATCATTTTTTTTGTAACCAAGTACTCACTGATATGCCACTCGTTTTCTAGTATTGGGTGTCCTTAGGGATTTCAAAAGGAGTTCTTTATAGAGTGTGGCATCCCAGAGTAAGAAAGAGTGCTGAGCTTGGGGGCAAAAAGACCTGGGTGTTATTCTTGCTGCCAGCATTTAATGAGCTATATGACTCCTGGCAATCAGGTCCCTTCTTCGTGTCTTGGTTTTACCAATTGCAAGATGGAGATTGTAGTACCCACTTCACAGGGTGATTGTGAGGCTCTTACTTCCCATAGAAAATATTTCAAACCTCTTCCTTCTGTAAGTCTACCATATCTTCTTCTCCAGCCTTACTCTTACTTCCATTTGAGCTCTTTACCTCTTTATTGAAAGAACAAACAAATGAACAACACCAAAAAAACAACAACCAAAAACAACAAAAAACCCAGGCCATTCAGTAAGAGAGCCCTCTGCTCCATTTCTCTATCTCCCCGTTTCTGGCAAGGATGTCCATGTTCTCTTTGCCACATGCAACCTCTCTCTCTATACCACTGATTTCCATCTCCTCTGGTCTTCTCCTACAGCTTACAAGCTCAATTGCCACTTCTTTACTAATATTCAACAGTTCTTAACCCTAAAGTCTCCTTCTCTACAGTAGGCCAACACAGTATGCTTATCACCTCCCTCCTTTAATCTTCACTAGACCTTTCACTACGATCCTCTCAAGCTACTGTGTGGTCCACTATCTCTCCTCTCATTTTTAGTTAAAGTCCCAGAAAATGCTGTCTAAACTTACTCTCTTCCCTTCTTTTCTTGTCACTCTCTTCTTGAACCTTTGCAATTCAACCTCTGACTGTCTTAATTGAAACTGCTCTCTTCAAAGTTTTAAATATTCTCTTGGTTGCCAGATTGGTTAGTCTTTTTTCCTTCTTCCATTTCTCATTCTCCTTGACTTATCTACTGTATTGGATACTATTGACCCCCTTGCCTACATACTTTCTCCTTTATGGGTTTTCACGATTTTATCCTCTTCTGCTTCTTTTTCTACCCCCCCCCCCAATTATTCCTTCCTTGCCTCCTTCACTAGTTCAACATTCACACCATGTCTCCTAACTGTGGGTGCATCCTGGGCTTCATCTTCTTTTCTCTTCACATTGAATCTCTTGGTGACTTCCTCATCCCCATCTATTTACTCTCTTCTCTATGCAGATAACTTACACATGCATAGATCCAGTTGTAGTAGCTCCCCTGAACTCCAGTTCTTAATCACTAATTGCTTATTGGATATTTCAAACTGGATGTCCTGGAGATCTCTCAAGATCAACAATTCAAAATAGATCTTACTTCTCTTTCAATCAGTAATCAGTCAGTAAACATTTGTTAACTGCCTACTATGTGCCAGGCACCTAAGCACCAGAGACACAAAAAGTATCCCTATTCTCAAGGAGTTTACAATCTAATATTTCCCTCAAATCACACCTCTCTTCCAAGTATTCCTTATTTCAGGCAAAGGTGTCCACATTTTCCAAGTCTCTCAGGCTGCTGACTTCATCACTGTCTTCAACAACTCCCTTTATCTCAGCCCATATTTGCAGTCACTTGCCAAATCTTGCCATTTCTACCTCCACAATAGCTCTTACGTATGTTGCCTCTCTACTCACACGGTTTCCTCCTTTAGTTCAGACTCTCGGCATTTTTTACCTAGTAATGGCCTCTTCAATGGACTCCTGCTTCAAGGTTTTCTCAGTGTTAGTCTTTCCTCCACACTACTGCCAAAGCGATTTTCCATAAGAGTACATCTGAATTTGCTATTCACCAACTCAATATACTCCAATGTCTCCCTGTTGCCTCAAGGATAAAATATAAACTCCTCACCTTATAAATCTTTATAATCTTATCTCAAACTACCTTTCCAGCCCGATTGGACACTAGTCTATTCCGTGACCAGTCAAACTGGCCTCCTCTTTATTTCTCACACCCAATATTTAGTGTCCCAACCTTTGTATTGTCCATTTACCAAGCTTGGAATGAATTACCTCCTCATTTCTGCCTTGTAAAATTTACCTCTTTCTTCTAGATGCCGTTAAATCACCACCTTGTGAAGCCTTTCTTGATTCTACCAGTTTCCTTCCTTCTAGACTACCTTTCCAAGTATTTATTTTTATTTTTTCTGCCTATGTTTATTCTGGATATACATAAATATACTTTTTTTGTTTTCTCTATTAGAATGTAAATCTTTATAATCTTTGTGAATTTTTCATTCATTTATTTGTGTCACCAGAAGCTATCATGGGTCATGGAACATGGGGATTAAATAAATTGAAGTTTCCTGGTATAAATAATTATTTTTATTATTCTATACCAAGGAGACAAACAAGACATTTGTCCAAGGTCTTACAGATAATCAGTAGCACAACCAACCTTATTGAATTTGGTCAAAAAGAACTTTCTTTTTTGAAAAAAATCTCTAGGATTGTCTTGAAATAAAGAAATAAAATCCATGCCTGAAGATATACTATAATCTAATAGCAAAAATTGGGTAAAATGAGAGAAGATCATTTCTTCCTACAAAGAAATTAACTTTAACTTTCCAAAATTATCGGGAACAAATACAGTGACTCTAATGTTGATATCCATCCATTCAGCATCAGAATGAATCCTGGTGAAGTGATGGAAGAGAAGTAAGTCAAGGGCTCCTGCTTGATCTCCAAGGGCTCTTTGGGTTCAGTGCAGGCTCTTGAAGAGGCTAGCATCACAACTTTTCTTCTGTGTACCACTAATCAGTCATTCTTACATGCCTTTCCTTAGACGTCAATATGTTGATCTCTGTATAATTTAAGGGAAGGAATGAGAAGCTCAAGGACTTAAAGATGAAGATTTTATTTTAGTTGGTAGTTAGTTGGGCTAGAAACTAATCAATGAATGAGTAGGGGGAATAAAAAACTGTTTTCTGACTAGCCATAGAATTTGTTCAAATTACCAATCTCTTCAAATCAAAACTTTCCACTCTCTCCAATTTGCTCTTCATAATATCTCCTGCTTTTGACAGATTGATTGTCCAACAGATATCTGGTAATGGTCTCCATTTAGTGTGCTCTTCAAATCAAAGTATGATTGTTTTGTTTTGTTTCTTTACTATGGGACTGTTAAAACAGCAATTGCTTTCAAGGCTGTTCTGTAATCAAGCAAAATGACTTTTTGAAATACTTGTTAAAGTGTGGGTACTTCAATAAAGACTTTAAATGGTCGGCTCAACTTTAGCACCCTCCTTTGGGAGAGGAGGCAATCAAAATGCTTTGCAGCATGTTCCCTCTTACGTTTTCATGGCACTTTCCACATATTTTGAAATTTATAGTCCTGGCTCCCCTTTGCTACCATCTGGTAAATAATCTCTGACTGCCAACACTTTGCTAAAAAACTACAGCAGGAACCATGTATATTAATTTTCAAATAATCTCTCTCTATGAATAATGCTTCCTTTGGGACTATCTGATTATGAGGAGCGAACTTTCACACGGAGAGTAAATGTTTCCATATACACATGAAAACGCTTCCACTTGAAAATATGCCAAGCTGTTTTTTCCTCCTACAGCTTCAGGTGGCTTGTTGCTGATAGTAAAGAATAAATGTTTTCTTACTTTCTTGAGAATAACTTTTAGGACTTCATTTTAAGAGGGATCAATCAGAATCTGGAAGAGACCATAGAGATTATTTAGACCAAGATCTCTATTTTACAAATGAGGAAATTAGTGACTTGCCAATTAATTAAATTGTTATTTAGTTAGTCACTCAAAGCCAATTCTCATTCTTTGATCTTGTGTTGGAGTAAACAATTGACTGTCTGATATGGTGCTGGGGCTATAAGAAGTAACCTGTGGCCAAAGAAATCCTTCTGTAGTCACCAATTGATGTCTCCATTTTTCCCACTACCATTTGCTTCCTTTGGTTGAAGTCTGATTCCTATTTAATGCAAACATTCTACCAAGGTGTAATACTTTTGGTTATTATCAGCCATTTAAACCCAGCGTGACTTATTAAATGAACCCATCATCTAGTAAGAAAAAAGAATAGCAGATAGAAAGCCTAAGTACTGCATTGCTGTCCACTGATGTACTAGACCCAGGTCATTGCCATAGAGATGAGGCTAGTTTTGGGGGGATTTCCCCCTAAAAGTCAAGAAAGCTGTGCTCGAAAGCCACAACCCCTGATGGTGGTTCTTGGTATAGGAAGGCATAAAAAGGACAGATCACACGTAGTCAGTCCCCTTCAGACCTGGCACATGTTCAATGATCATACGAGTCGCCACATCCTGACCTTCTGACCAGGTAAACTTCTATGTCAGCATCAGGAATACTTTGGTTCCAGTGTGGCTTCTCCACGCTGTCACTAAGAAACCTTTTTGTTCATTGTTAAATGATCCAAGAGTCTCCTTGCATTATAATTTCAAATAAAAACTATCACAATGTGCTGAGCTGAATCTACCCTACAACAATTGCAAGTTTAGAAACTCCCAGAAAGAATTCTAGCATGGAGGTAGGATTTTTGTGGAGATTTAACAAACGAAAACGACAAAACCATGTCATCTTCGAGTAGCAACCTACCTCTAGCCCCATCATGAAACAAAGGGAATACAAGCAAGCAAAACAACTGCCACAATGACTGTCTGACTCTACGGTTTTCATTCTGCATCTGTAGTCCAACTCGCTCTATCCAGAAGATGGAGGTAGGCTTCATCCACAGTCCTCTGAAGTCAACATCAACATAATATTTTAATATTTAATAAATACTTACCAGCTACTGGTTGGGGTTTCTTACTGAGACATCTAGGACTATTTTCAGGATTTTCATCATCTCCTCGGAAAACCCACGATGCTGAATGAAAATTCTCAGTGTAGAATCCTTTCTCCTCAATTTCATTTCTTGTACCAAGATCCACTGAGTAGCCATCCTCTGAAGTAACTAAGGAGAAGAAAAATTTATGACTGAATTCACTAAAAAAGAAAATAATAGGAAACATGAAACATGCAAGGGCAGAAAGCAACCAATGTTCTAGTGCTACAAGTGGAATCAAGCAAGCAAGTACGTTCTATTCTCCTGTGCTATGTTTGGAAAGCAGGCAAAAGTGAAAGAGCATGCACTTTCAGGAAGATTATATTCTAGAGCTGAAGAAAATGTGCATGTAGTATATTTAGCTATCTAGAGAAAATACAAGGTAATTTTTAGGGGCTGGAGTCCTCAGCAAAGATCAGGAAAATCTTCGTGTAGAAGATGGCACTTGAGCTGTCTTGAACAAAACTAGGGGTTATAAAGGTGCAAAAGGAGAAGAGAATGCATTCCAGGTCTGAGCAACAGATCATAACAAGTTGGAGAGAGAGGTGATAGAATAGTAAATAAAAGGAAGAGAGAGAAAGCCAATTTGACTAGATCATAATGTAGGTCAGTCAATCAATATTATGAGTAAAGTATACTATATAATAAAGCTAGAAAGATAGGTAGGAATCAAGGTGTAAAAAAGGTTTAAAAATCTAAACAGATGACTTCATATTAGATCTTTGAGGTAATAAGAATCACTTGGATTTATTGGGAGCAGTGGATCGATTGCTGAACCTGGAGTCAGAATAGACCTGAGTTCAAATTTGAATGTGTCAACTTGGGCAGGTCACTTAACCCTGCTTGTTTCAGTTTCCTTATCTGTAAAATGAACTGGAGAAGGAAATGGAAAACCATTCTTCTATCTTTGCCAAAAAAAAGGGGGGGGGCATGACTGAACAACAACAATAGAATTTACTGAGTAGGGAGCGATAGGGTTAGCGTTGTACTTTATGAAAATCATATTGGCAATCCTGTGGATGATGGATTATAGTAGAGAGAGCTGTAAGGCAGTAGACCAACTAGAAGGCTATTCAATAGTTCAGCTGAAAATTAATGAGCTGTGTGAATGGAGAAAAGGAAAAGATGCAAAAGAGGTGGTAGTGGTAGCAGCCATAGAAACAATAAGATATTAGAATCAATTAGATATGTAACATGAGACACTTGGATGGGTTTGGTATATGGATGAAAGAGTCTAGAAGGTCAAAATCAACAAATAATAAGCACAACGGGATTTTATATTTTCTATATTATTTGGTCGATTGAGAGATATTAAGGATGTGGCTTACCCCTGAATAGCCATTGTAAAAGCTTGCCTGTTCCCTACTAATATCTTCATTGAGGAAATCCTCAGTTCTTACATAATAAGTTCATAAGGATTTTGAATGGATGGAGAAGATTTTTTTATTTGATTTTTTTTATGCTTCCTTTTTTTGCTTTAAAAATGTCCAAGATTTTTTTCCATGCCTTTGTTAGCTTGTCCTCTTCTAGACACTTAAGTAAATTGGTTCTTCAGTATCCTCTTGAGCATAAATCTCTCCCTCTCTCCATTACAATTCAGTTCGTTTTTTTCCTGTCTTTGTTCTCTTGTTGTTTCTGCTTCCTCCTTAGGCATCTCAAGGACTGTACCGTTAAAGTCCCAATGTGGTGTATCTATATTTTATGGATAAAATAATTATAGTCATATTTTGTAAATCGTTTCCATTTTTCTTCTTTGTGTTTTCACTCTTGAATGTCTATATGCGATGATTTTGCTTATTTGGATATTTTGCCTAGCTTTCTTTAATTTGATTTTAACTTGCACTGAGAAAAACTCAGGATGAATCCTAGTTTGGCAGCTTGGCAATATTTCGATGTGAAACTGTGTGGTTTCCCAAAACTTTTGCCTCCCGTGGTTGGGTGGCTCCCAAACGAATAGAACTGCACCTAAGCATCTAAACGAACCGGGACCTTCTGTCTTGTGTTTCAGGCAAGGCGAAAATCTTCTTTTCTATAAGCAAGCACACTCTCCTTAAGCAATTTAAAAGCATGTGAGCTCTGTCCTTGCTAAACAGATCTAGGAGCGGAGGACTAGAGCCACAACAAGGAAAGCGGCCACCGAAAACACGACTGAAACAATTTAAGTTGTTCCAGCCAAACATGGCGAGAAAAAGCTTCGTAAGCAACCCGGCTTGGGATTTCTGAACTTCCTGAGAAGTGGGCGGGACGCGTCACTGGCCGCTGGGCTGGTGGAAGTTGCCGGGATCCAGCTACTCTAGGATGAACCACGTGGAGATTTTTAAGTCTGCGCTGCTTCCAAATATCCACCAATCACGGAAGCCAGGATGCAGGCTGTCAAACCAACTGGAAGGGAGATACAACTCTCTGGCTAACCCTTTGTTAATAGACTTCGTGCGGCGATTAATAAATGATGTTGTTCTCGGGAAACGGGCTCATATTATTTATTGGTTTAAATTCTGAGCGCGACAACCTCTTCTCACAGCTAATGAACTGATGAGGCTTTGCAAGGTTTATATCTCAGTATCGCCTACAGGATATTCAGCTTCACAATGTTTAGTAGCTATTAGTGATGTGGGAGGAACTTGGGAGAGAAAATAAGGCTAGATCTCCCAGGTGTGAGAGCCATCAGTGCGCATATGAAAGGCGATTACTAACTCATAGAAGCTGATAAGGTCACCCAGCAAGATGATGTGCAGAGAAAGGAAATGAGAGCCAGAATTAGTGACGACTCTTCAAAATTATACATTATTCTCCTTTCGGCATTACTATAGTCCAGACAAACTGTTCTTCTCTCTGATCTTCCCATGCGGAACTCCATCTCCCATTTCCCTGCCTTTGTACTAGTTCACCACCCCAAGCCTAGGCAGCACCTCCTCCTCACTTCCATAGAATCCCTCTCACTTTCTTCAGAAGTGAAGGTCAAGCCCTGAATCCTAAAAGAAACATGTCCCAATTCTCCAGAACTATATCCCCTCTTCTCTAACTACCTGCTATTTGTTCACACTTATTCTGTATGTAAGCATGGCCTTATTTGAATTAATCAATTACTCTTGACCTCACTTAAAATTAGTGACCATATGCTAGAACCAGATAACTTTATCAGGGGAGAACAGTCAGGCAAAAGTGTAAACAAAACCTCAATAGCTGGATGGAATTGAATCAATCAATCAATTGCTTTGTGGGTTTTGAATTAAATATCAACCCAAGTCAGACTTCAGATATTTGAACATCTGGTATCTCAAGGATGGGAGCCTTCTAGTCAAGCCCCTGGGAAGGAATTGCTTGGAAAAGCAGTGGAAGGCATGCACCTCAATCTCCCCTCTCCCTGGACCAGAAGAAAACTGTATGAAGATCAGAGGACCTGAGGATCAGAACTTTTCCTTTATGTTCTTCTATTTCCATTGGCGCCATCCCTCTCATAGCCCACGCACGATTCCACTGGGTATCACATGTGTCCTTGACCCGAACCCATTTCCATGTTGTTGGTATCTGCATTAGGGTGTTCATTTAGAGTCTCTCCTCAATCATGTCCCCTCAACCCCTGTAGTCAAGCAGTTGTCCTTCCTCCGTGTTTTTACTCCCACAGTTTGTCCTCTGCTTGTGGATAGTTTTTTTTCTCCTAAATGCCTGCAGATTGTTCAGGGTCACTGCATTGACACCAGTGGAGTAGTTCATTACCTTCGATTGTACCACAGTGTATCTGTGTACAATATTTTCCAGGTTCTGCTCCTTTTGCTCTGCATCACTTCCTGGTGGTTGTTCCAGTCTCCATGGAATTCCTCCACTTTATTATTCCTTTTAGCACAGTAGTATTGCATCACCAACATATACCACAATTTGTTCAGCCATTACCCAATGGAAGGGCATCCCCTCATTTTCCAATTTTTGGCCACCACAAAGAGTGCAGCTATGAATATTCTTGTACATGTCTTTTTCCTTATTATCTCTTTGGGGTACAAACCCAGCAGTGCTATGGCTGGATCAAAGGGCAGACAGTCTTTTATCGCCCTTTGGGCATAGTTCCAAATTGCCCTCCAGAATGGTTGGATCAGAACCCCACCAGCAATGAATTAATGTCCCCACTTTGCTACATCCCCTCCAGCATTCACTACTTTCCTTTGCTGTCATGTTAGCCAATCTGCTAGGTGTGAGGTGATACCTCAGAGTTGTTTTGATTTGCATCTCTCTGATTATAAGAGATTAGAACCTTTTTTCATGTGTTTGTTAATAGTTTTGATTTCTTTAACTGAAAACTGCCTATCCATGTCCCTTGTCCATTTATTAATTGGAGACTGACTTGATTTTTTGAACAATTGATTTAGCTCTTTATAAATTTGAGTAATTAGACCTTTGTCAGAGGTTTTTGTTATGACAATTGTTTCCCAATTTGTTGCTTCTCTTCTGATTTTAGTTACATTGGTTTTATTTGTACAAACACTTTTTAATTTGATGTAGTCAAAATTATTTATTTTACATTTTGTGACTTTTTCTAAGTCTTGCTTGGTTTTGAAATCTTTCCCTTCCCAAAGGTCTGACATGTATACTATTCTGGGTTCGCCTAATTATAAAAACGGCTGGGAAAATTGGAAGACAGTGTGGGAAAGATTAGGTTTGGATCAACACCTCACACCCTATACCAAGATAAACTCAGAATGGGTGAATGACTTGAACATACTAGTTTTTTTTTTGAAGGTGGGGGAGATGTTTTGTGTAAGCTTCTTTTATTATACTATCTTAGTAAATGCCCTTTTCTAAAAGCTAATTGAGTTTGGCTAATTGATACCAACTGATATGAAGAGCAGACTAGAGAAGAGCCATAAGATATAAAATTGAAAAAGACATTCTCAATCTCAGTGCTAGGTCTAGAACCCAGAAAGCAGATGGAATAATCATCCTTTGAGGACTCTATTTGATGGTATGAGTTGGACTAAGGGATCATAATCTACATGTATAAATTTATATTGAAGCAGTTAGGTAATACAACAAACATAGTGACATGGAATCAGGAAGACATAAATTCAAATCTGTCCTCAGAAACTTATTAGTATATGATTTAAATAAAATTCTAGTTTTATAAAAGTTAAGAAACTTGATATCTCCCAGAATCCAGGAAGTGAACTGCTTAGAGAAGGTGCCATGGAGATGCCTGCAGAAACCTCACACTGCACCAAAAGATCCAAAATGAACTTTGGGTTGTAGGGAAATTGAACTGTGGGAGATTGTAACATATTTATTTTGTATGTAAACTTATATCAAATGGGACTACCCCCCAATTAGATTTTTGTAAATGTACCTAGTAATACTTGGTTTAGTTTTCTTTCCCCTTTATCCCCAAATTATTGTAATTTATAAGTTGGTTATGTTTACAAGATCCATTGGGGAGACTAGTCTTCCAAAGGATCTCAGGGGGTTATGTAATTTGAATCTGTTACCCTGAAAGCTCCAATCCCCAGAAAACTACATCCCCAGCAAAATCATGATTCCTAGCACCCTATTCTCTTCCTGCTGTTATGTGCTGACATAGACAGAAGATAAATTTGGTGGAGTTCCATCTCTCAGCTCTTTTTCCTTCCTGTGGTGACTTTGGTGGAGAGGGGATTTGGGGGCAGGTAGAAAACTTAGTCATGTGGTCCTATTTCATCAGGTAATAAACTTTAAAAATATAATACTTTAAGTATTTAACTTTAATTTAAATCCTACACATAATGCCTGACATGTAGTAAATACTATATACATCTTGGGTATTCTTATTAATATTGTCATTATAGCCACAGGTCTGTTCCAATAGAATATAAGCTCTTTGAAAGCAAATTGTTTTATTTTGTTAAGCTTTTGTTCCTAGTTCATTTGTTCCTAGTACATTTCTAGTTCAAATGTTCCTAGTACATTTCTAGTTCAAATGTTCCTAGTACATTTCCTAGAACTTTGGGTTCTTAAAAAATGCTTATTGATATATTCATTTGTTGATTGATAAGGAACCCGAAAAGGTGACCAATGTTTAATAACTAACTCTCTGATAAAAAATGACAAATAACACAATTTTATGTTTAATCTGAATTATCAACATTTTCTCCATCAGTTTCTTAATAATAGATAACCAATAAAATAATAAATCATGCGTTGACTTTAGTGTTTGTTGATTTCTAAGGTGTAAAGGCTCACATGCAAATTTAATGAATGGCTTTCTTGAACCATCATGGGCTGACTCCAGCACACCAGCAGGAATGGCCGGACAGAGAAACGGAGACACAAAAACGCATCCAGGATGACAGGGTGGTCAGAGTGTCCGTGTTGCAGAAAGTTCAAGAATGGTGAAGGCTGAGAAACATCTGTCCACTTTGACAATTAAGTGATCACTCCTAACTTTGAAAAGAGAAGGTTCAGTTGAGAGATGATGTTGGGAGCTTGACTGCCAGTGGTGAGAAGTTAGTGTCAGGAAAGGAGGTGAAGGAAGTGAATACAGACAATTTGGAAATGGAGGTGACCTACAGGACAATAGCAGGAGGAAATGATAGATGATGAGAGGGATTTTTTTCTCCTCTTCTTACATTACAGAGACTTGAGTGTATTTTTAGGAAGCTACGAAAGAACTGGGAGATAGTGTCATCCGTCAATGAACAAGCATTGATTTAGTGTCTACTACGTGCTAGATGGTGGGGATGCAAAAAAAAGAACTGCAAATTTCGACTTGCAAAGAGTTTACACTCGAATCGGGGAGCCAACAGAGGAATATGTCAGTATGTAAAGTATATAAACAAAGAAAAGGATCTTCTGTGCCAAGATATCATGCTGGGACTAGACCACATTTCAACTGATTATAGAATAACTTTCTTGCAGGAGGAATAGTGCGATTTGGAGTTTGAAGGAAATAAGATATGAAGTTCGATTTTTAAATTCCTGTCTAAAATACGGAGGGAAAAACCAACACGAGCTTGGCCGTCAGCTATTGAGAATATCTTTAAGGTCACTCAGGTTTCGAGAGAAGAGGATGCATGAAAATTCTGTGGGAGGCAGGAAAGGGTGGACAAGGAGAGGGAGAAGATTGTTGGCGTGTTACAGGAAGACCATGCTGAGAAGTTGCCATCATAGTGTCTTTACTGGCCATGAGAAGCTTTGCAGTAAGCTGCTTCTCTAATGTTTTGGAAGGACCTGTTCATTATGCCAGGGGAAAGAACACGGTAGTGTGTTTTTAATGCCAATGTGTAGTTATGATTCCTTCTACACAGACTGATGAAGAAGCATTTTTTTAGCCAGCAAACAAAGAGGCTGAATGTTGCAAAGACAGAAGACACTAATTAGTGACTGCTAAAAATCTCCATGATAGAATTTTTAAAAAATGTTCTTGCAGTTTCTTAGCTTGCTACAAATTAGGTGTCTAATAATATATCGTGTTTACTATCTGCCAGGAAAAGTGCTTATGTGTTTTTTAATTATTAATTCATGTGATCCTCAGAGCGACCATGGGACATAGGTGCTATTATTATTCCCTTTATATAGATGGGGAAACTGAGGCAAACAGAGGCTAAGTGACTTGACCAGGGTCACACAGCTTAATAAGTCTCTGAAATCACTTTTGGACTCTTGTCTTCCTGACTCCAGGTAAAGTTCTCTACAGTATCACCTAGACCTCTACAACATAGCTGACTTTACTAGCAACTTGATTAATCACTAATGTTTATTAATTATTATGATTAATTATAATTTTGGTAATTATTAATAATTAATTGATATTAGCATTCTGAGAGGATTTAAAGTCATTCATTAAAATAATATTGAGAAATAAATAGTATTGAGAATATGCTACATAAATAAATAATATTGACAAAATGCTTTATAAAATATGCTGGGTGCTTTATGAGATGAGTATCATTTAAGGTTTACAAAGTACTTTACAAATACTATCGCATTTTATCTTTACAACAACTCTAGGGAAAATGCTACTATCCTCATTTTACAGATGAGGAAACTAAGGTAGATGGAGGTTAAGTGATTTGTTCAGGTTCACTCAGCTAGTAAGTCTCTAAAAGTGAATTTGAACTCTAGTCTTCCTAACTCCAAGTCCAGAGTTCTTATGGACTGTGCCGCCCACCTGCATCTAGCTCCTGATTTTTAGAAATAGTCTAGTACAGAAACTATGGATATAAATAACTGTAACACAAGACTGACCATAATAAATGAAAGAAGAGTCATGAATGAAGTAGTATGTCACTTCAGCTACTACTTCTAGAGGGGGCAGGGAAGACTTCATGCCAGAATGAGGCCTTGAAGGAAGGGTTAATTTTGACCTATGCCAACTTGGAACTATGCCCAAAGGGCGCTAAAAGACTGTCTGCCCTTTGATCCAGTCATAGCACTGCTGGGTTTGTACCCCAGAGATATCATAAGTAAAAAGACTTGTACAAAAATATTCATAGCTGTGCTCTTTATGGTGGCAAAAAATTGGAAAATGAGGGAATGCCCTTCAGTTGAGGAATGACTGAACAAACTGTGATATCTGATGGGGATGGAATACTATTGTGCTCAAAGGAATGATTAACTGGAGGGATTCCATGTGAACTGGAAAGACCTCCAGGAACTGATGCAGAGTGAAATGAGCAGAACCAGGAGAACATTGTACACAGAGACTGATACATTGTAGCACAATCGAATGCAATGAATGTCTCCATTAGTGGCAATGCAGTGATCCTGAACAACTTGAAGGTATCTACAAGAAAAAACACTCTCCACATTCAGAGGAAACACTATGGGAGTAGAAACACGGAAGAAAAACAACTGCTTATTCACATGGGTTGAGGGCATATGGCTGGGGATGGAGACTCTAAATGAACATCCTGGTGCAAACACCAACATGGAAATAGGTTTTCATCAAGGACACAAGTAATACCCAATGAAATTGCACAACAGCTAAGGGAAGGGGTGGGGGCAGGGGAGGGAAAGAATATGATTCTTGTAACCAAGGGAAAATATTCTAAATTTACTAAGGAAATAAAAATTTCAAAAAATGAATTGACCCATGCCAGCTTGAAAAATTAGGGTGCAAGAAAGGAAGCTGGCAGGGAAGATTGAGTCCAAACTGTATATCCTTGAAGGATAAGTATGAACTTTTCTGTAGGCAATTGTTAAAAAAATTAGATGATCAGGGAAAAATTTCTGTGGTTGATTAAAACAAGAGAGTGGGCTTTGGAAGGGAAATGATGGAGGGGGCCATGCCAGTTGTCTAGATAAGAAATTATTAAAATCTAGTGGAAATGAAAAGCAGGGATGAAAATGAGAGATTTCAGGTTTTCTTCTCATTACAAAAAAAGATATCATTATAGAAATGTCATCACAATTACTGGCCTTTAGACTGCACAGATTCTTCAATTTTTTCTCAGACTTTAAATGGGTAAAAATGCAATGTATCAATAGACTTCTCTAAATTCTGTAGTCTGATAGTCTTTCCTCGATCCTTTATTTCTCTGCTGTATTTGACACTGGCCACCACTCTCTTCTGCTGGATACTCTCTTCTCTGGGTTTATGTAACACTATTCTCTCCTGGCTCTCTTCCATGTCTTAGTCTCTTTTGCTGTTTCAACGTCTACGTCGCATTCCCTAATGGTCAGTATTCCCCAAGGCTATGGCTTGACCATCTCCTATTTTCTCTTTACAGTCTCATGTTGCCTTTATGTCACCAAAGATTGAACAAGTTATTCAATCAAGTCACTTGAACCCACTTAAAATAACTGATGATAAGAGGTATGGGTGTTTACCAGATGAAGTCAA
This sequence comes from Monodelphis domestica, assembly GCF_027887165.1. Taxonomy (NCBI): domain Eukaryota; kingdom Metazoa; phylum Chordata; class Mammalia; order Didelphimorphia; family Didelphidae; genus Monodelphis; species Monodelphis domestica. Next base: position 525,652,369 of record NC_077229.1, on the reverse strand, counting down.
TCAGTGTCCATCAGTCTTTAGTTTCAGTCAAAATCAATCATAATTTTTAGGCTATATTTGAAAAGTACTTGAAACCGGAGTGACAGGAAATATGTTCAAATAGGCCCAAAAGACTTGGCCACATTCTAGTGATTATCTATAAATTATCAAGCAATAAGATAAGAAGGGAGTCATGAAGAGATTGTAGAGAATATGGAATTTCAGAAAAATCTTTGAGGTAAAACTACTTTGCAGAGGAAAACAGAGATCTAAGCTTCAACTTTGGTCTAGTCTGGGTATCCCCAATGGAGAAGGATATTGCAAATTCTGGAAGGTCTGGCAGACTTTCACATTTTTTCCTTGAATCATTACTGTGCTGAGAGCCAAGGATAGAGTGAAAGTAGATTCACAGCTGACCAACAAGAGTAAAACACTTCGACCAACCAGGAACTGAGTAACTCTTTACTGGATTTGCTTTCTAAACATAAGCCCATTTTCTCCAATGTCCTTCTGGGGGAGACTTTGCTGAGGATCTTCTATATCAAAGTATTCTTACCCTTTCTTGAAGCTACTTAAGGCTGGCTGACTGAAATGATTCTCAACTTGGAGAGCAGTGGATGTGAGAGCTTAGTGCACTAGGGAATTGCTCCTGATTCCTAAGGGGGTATTTCTAGAATCCTGAAAGGGAGATGTAACTTTGCTCTGGGAACCTAAACTCATTTGTGAGAGTGAGAGTTCGAAAAAGGCTCCTCAGAGATTTACTCATCAGCTCCCAAGGGTTTAATTATCATCTTCAGGCAAATGATGTCCAGATGTAGATATTTAGTCCTAGTCTCTCCCCAGAACATCTGTCCTGCATCACCAACTGCCTTGTAGATATTTCAAACTCAATATATCCAAAAAAGGTTTCTAGTGGCAGAACCAAGATGGTGGAATAAAGCAGAAAAGCTCAGAGTCACCATGAGAATCCTCTCCAACCAATATTAAAATAATGCCACAAAATGAATACAGGAGTGAAAAAACCAACAAGAAGACAGACAGAGTGAAACAACTTTTAAGAAAAGAAGAACCCAAAAGGTAGACGGAGAACATCTGGGGCACTGGGGTGAGAGGGGAGCATAGATAGCAGGAGACTATAGCAAGGAGTGAAGAGCAAGCCAAGAGCAAGTCACACACCCCCATCCCCAATTTGCTGTTCTAGTTTTGGAACCTAGTCCAAGTCAACATTCAGACCCTGAGACCCTGCATGGGCAAAATAGAGATGCAACCAACCCACACCCCTTGAAATTCTAAATTTGTGGTGAAGTTGGGAATCCCAGACCAGGCCAAAGTGGGCTGATCTGTGTGGGCCCAGAACAAAGCCAGAAGTCCCAGTCTGGGCCTGTGGTGAGGACATAGATCCCAGGTTGGGGTAGTTGGTGAATCAAAAGGGGGTCCAGTTTTTTTTGCCAAAAGCTCAATATATATATGTGTATATACATACAATTTGTCATCATATTTCCCTGAGAATCTACTGCTTCTACCAAACTTCCTGATTTCTGTTAGTCACAAACATTCTTCATTTTCCTATGTTTCTAACCTCATTATTTCCTTCATTTTTCACTCTCCCTCACTACATATTGCTTATCAGGTATAAAATCTTAGAGTTCCCATTTCTTAACTTTTTAAAGACTTTGTATAATATTTCATTTTTTCTTAATTGCATATAAAAGTTTTTAAATATTTATTTCTTAAAATTTTGAGTTCCAAATTCTTTCCCTTCTCTCTTTAATCCCTGAGACAGTAAGCAATTTGATATACATTCTATATATGCAATCATGCACAACATATTTCCATATTGTTCATGTTGTAGAATAAGACATATAAAAAAAACAAAATCAATCTATGAAGAAATAAAGAGTAAAATAATATACTTCAATTTGCTTTCAGATGCAATCAGTTCTTTTTCTGGAGGTGAATAGCATATTTCGTCTTAAGCCCTTTGGAATTGTCTTGCAAGTGTAAAAGGATCTGTCCAGTTTAATTTTATGGATACATGGGAGATGCCATATATACTATTTACATATAAAAAAATCAATCAAAGCCAGTTTTCTATGGAGTCATCTAGATAGAATAGAAAACTGAGTGCATAGTCTTGAGGATATGATGCAATCAGCTTATCCATTTGCTCTATTGGGGCAAGGAGGAAATTCCATGATGTACTTGGAAGTCTGGAGAACTCTGGATTCAACTCCTCTGTCATTCTAAGCTATATGGCGGAGTCACTTAACTTCTCTCTGAATCTATTTCTTCAACTTTATGTGTATATGGATTGTTGTGAGGCTTCAATGAGATAGTATATACTAAATGTTTAGCTTTAAGTATTGCATAACAGACTTTATTACTTCATCTTAATGTAACTACTCCCTTAATTGCCAAAAAACCCCAAAACTCAGAATGGGCTACTTCATGAGGTATCGTGTTCCCTATCAACCAAGGTGCTAAAAAAAGCCTGGGTGACATCTTGTCTAGAATGTCATGGAGGCTGATGCTTCAGGTAGAAAAGCTAAGTAATTCCACAACTGATCATTGTACAATATTGGGTTACTGTATACAATATTCTCCACACTTCACCTTGATCAGTTCAGAGAAGTCTTCCCAGTGGTTGAAAATCATCCTTCTCATCCTCACAGCAAGACAATATTCCATTATAATAAAGTACTGCAACTTGTTTGACCATTCCCCAATTGATGGACATCCCCTCAACGTCCAATTCTTTGCCACCATAAAAAGAGCTGCAATAAATATTTTTGTACAAATAGGTCTTTCTTTCCTCTTTTTAAAAAAATCTCTTTGGGATGCAGACCTAGTAGTGATATTGCTGGATCAAAGATACTTACATTTTTATAGTCCTTTGGGCATGGTTCCAAATTTCTCTCCAGATGGGACTTTACAATATTTCTTACTTCTACTATTTACAGCCACCACCTTAATTCAGTTCCTCACCTCTCACCCAGACTGCTGACTTCTAATTGGTCTTCCTGAATTCAAGTCTTTCCTGACTCTTGTCTATCCTCCATACAGTTGTCAAGTGATCTTCTTTCATTTTAAACATGACCACATCATTCCCTTACTCAACAGCGTCTCCCTGTATTCTTAAGAATAAAATATGAACACTTCTGCTTAGCTTTCAAAGCTCTGACTCCAATTTTCTTTAACCTGTACATTAAATCTCTGTGATAGAAAACTCCAAGCCAATAACTTTCTATTAAAGGAACTGCTCCCCTTCACCAAATAGGATCCCAGACCTTTTTCAAGGTCTGGAGGCCACCTACCCCCCTTGTTCCAAAATACAACATTTATAATCTTTAACTTCAAATAATGATTTATTAGTGCAGTTTCTTCTAGACTGGTACAAATTAAATATATGTTTTTTCATCGATGGGTTAAAATTAAACAGGAGCGGGGATGACTGCTACTCTGGAAATGAGGGAGGGTTCCCCGGGTGGGAGCATATACTGAAACACCCATGTTGAAGATTTTAAAAGGTCATATTCTTCCCAAATTTGACCAACTAAGTGATGAGAGTAGGGATGGAGGGCTCGCCAAATAGCCACGGACTTTCCACCTTATGACATCCTGTGCCATGAGGAGCTTAGATGGTCAAAACTAGGATGGAGATCTGTGATGAAACAGGGGCATGTCCATTGAAACTTCATAATCTAACATGAAATAAATTTAGATAGTTAACCTAATCTAATTACTCATAAATATTGTGAAATCAGTCAGCTGATTATCTTCAACTTACTAGATGTATGTCAATGCCAGTTAATACAAGAGAATTAATAATGACTTCTATAAAATCACATTAAACTGAATAATACTAATTGGAAATTAGCAAAGGGATAAAATGAGTGCTTTGGGATGGGCAGGAGTCTACTCCAATGGGGTGTAGGGGATTGCTCCCATTGCTCTAGTCTCATTATTCTCCTTCCTATTCTCTCTGTTCCAGCTGAACACATCGCACTCCATAGCCCCTCTCCAGACCACTGCATAGGTTGTGTTCTCTGCCTAGATTCATTCTCTCCACCTCATAAAATACCTCATTTCCTTTCAGATGCAGCTCAAGCTTCCTTTTGTGGCTCCATGCACCGCAGTCTGGGAATCCCTGCACAAAGGGCACATTGAGGACTGGGTGCCAGAGAAGGGAAGATTTATCAAGGGGCAATCGTCAGGGTTGTGAGTAAAGAAACAGGGAAGTCGATTGTTCTACCTTGTCCTGTAGCAATTATAGTGCTGATTTGAGGATTATTTCCTGAGTAGGGAGGTAGAGGGGGAATTGCCCGCTGCCTCTATGGTGGCCCCTCGGCAAGGAGGACAGATGGCAAGGTGCCTTTAGCATATATTTCTCTTTACTGGCCTACCGTGTGCCACATAACACATATATTCTCGAGGATTTTTGTCCCACTTCCTATGTACAAGTAATCTCTGTGACCATGCTGTAGCATATTTATACCAGCAATGGACCTTTCCATGGATATCTGGATGACTCTGAAGTCCAGATTTTGGTCTTGCCTGATCTGTAGCCAGAGAATGCCCACCAGAACGCTGGTTTTAAGGAAAGGGGCTTTGGGGGCAGCCGTTGTACCGTTTCTGTTGCACCGGTGCAATGGGCCAGCTGTAAGTGCATGATTGGAGCATTTGGAGTCTTCCTCACTCTCAATCACCATTTAAAAGGCAGATTATAGAAATATGTCTTGGGTGTTGCTGGGAGTTCACTGAGAGGCTGTTACAGTGTTATGGAGCTATACGCCATCTGAAAGAGTGATAGAAGAAGACTCACTCTTTAGAGGGAATCGGACTTCTTTGTACAGAGAAGTCTTTGCTAGAGCACTGCCCAACAGCTAGGGTGAACGTACAGTCCACCTGCTTTACCCCCTGCTTTTATTGAAGATACGGTGATCTCCTTGCATTTGTCACTGAGTTTGTTTGTTTTTAATCCTTACCTTCTATCGTAGAATCAATATGGAGTATTGGATCCAAGGCAAAAGAATGGGAAGGGCTAGGCAGCTGGGGTTAAGTGACTTCCTCAAGGCCTCACCCAGAGTGTCTGCGGCCAGATTTGAGGCCTTGCTCTCTCTCTACTGAGCCACCTAGCTGCCCCTGTCATTGAGTTTTATAATTTCTGCCAGGTGATTCAGGAGAGTGGGAGAGCCTAGAGTAGGGGAAATTTAAATTCAAATCTAGCCTGAGACGCTTCCTACATGTGAGACCCCAGGGCAAGTCACTTAACCTCTGTTTGCCTCAGTTTCCTTATCAGTAAAATGGATTGTTATGAGGCTCGAATTAGAAAATAATTGTAAAATGCTTAGCACTGGGCCTGACACATAAGTGCTATATAAATGCTAGTTATCGTTTACATAGCCCCTTATAATTTAATTTTATTATTATAATGCCTTATGATTTTATTATATTATTATTTTGTAACAATAACATCCTAAAGCCATATTATAAAAAATTAAAATGTATAGTTTTATTATGCCATTATTATTTAGATTATTATTGTAAAATCTTACGGTATCTGACATACATTATCTCCTTTCTTCACAGCCCTCCTGGGATGTAGAGCTATCGCCATTCTTTCCTGGTAGACGAGGAAGCTGAGGTTACAAGTTTAAAAGAAGCTGAGACATCTCATTTGTCAGATAGCGTGTATGTGGTAGAGTCCAAAGCCGAGACTTGAGTTGCCCCGAGAATTCATCACTAGAAAGCCAGAGGGATTGTGGGGCCAGGAGGCCCAATTTAGGCTCCACGAGGTGGCATTTGGCTCCTTCAGCCCTTCCCCAATGGGCGATGGGAACAAGAGCAAGGAAGAGGTCTCTATTGAGAGCATCCAACCCAAGGCGATGGAACCATCCCTAGAATTTGCCTTCCCTGCTTCCATCTTTGCGAGGGAGAAATGTGTGCTGCATGCAATAAAGGGGCCCATCATGTACCAGACTGACAGTGTGGCACGGGTGCAACAGCTGCATCCCAGAAATGCCAATTGGCATGGCCAACTCGGCTGAGCAAATGGGCCTAGGACCCAGCCATAGACACATGGAGTAATTAAGGACTGTGGAGCCTTGTTGAAAGCATATCAGCCAACAGAACGGCACCCATTAATGGATTTTTATCTCTTAGGCAAAATTGGCAGGTTTTGTATGAAAATGAAAAACAAGGAAAAAACCAGTTCCAAGAGTAGGCTGGAATAACAATTCAGTGGTAAAGTAATAAAGCAGGAACTTCTGATTTTTCCACTTCGGCCCCCTCTCTTGAGAGTTCACTATGCTGATGCCAGATCTGGTGTGGACACCCCACTAGCTTCGGTCCTATTGCTGCTCAGAACTCCTGAGCTCAAAGAACCTGTTATCCTCAGCATTCCAGCAGCAAGGATGAAACTCCTGTGCCGCCAGGCCCTCCTCCATAATGTTTTTATAAGGTAAGACTTGCACTTGTACTACTTACTTTTTTCTTGGATTCAGAATAAAAACAATATCCCAGATCAATCACAAGGACCTTTGTCCTCCCTTCTATCCTGCTTTTCTCTTAAAGTTTGAGAAAATAATAATCATTAAAAAGAGTGTTTTAGGTAAAACTAGCTTTGTAATCCAATTATCCAATACCCCAAACAGAAAACTTTCCCCCCCTCTGGAATATTTCCATTTAGAAGCCCATAACTTAGACAATCCACTCCCACATTAATTTACACAACTGAATGAAAGGCATGAGAAAAGCCATCAAGTTCCTTCAAGCAATGAGCTTCCCATTCACCTTGGCAATGTGATCCACAATATAGTCTTGCACATCTGTTTCTGTTCCGGGAGTCATTTAGGAGCATAAAAATTGGAGCTCCATTTTATAGGCTCTTCCTACTTCAGCTCACAGCCCATAAGTTATTTACCTGATGGGCCTTCGTGCGCGTTCTCCACAGCACTAATAGATGGATCATCTGTGGCCTCGGATATAAATGTCCTCCCGAATGTCTTCTCCACTTATCATGGAGGATGTTCAGAGATGAGTGAGATTAACAAAGTGAGGAGAGCCAGATGCAAGCATGCTCCATAAAGCTGTCAGGTTTTACGTCAAGGGTTAGTAATATTTCCTGATACTATAAATGAGATAGAATTTAGGTCATACACTAAACAGTATCAGCCTTGGGGGTTCTTACGCACATCATGGTCTTTCACAAAAGTTTTCATAAAACAGAAAGCACACAATATTTCCCCTTGCTTATTTGTGGTTGGGATAAAATGGAGACACAGAAATGTGAAGTTATCCACTTCTTTCGGGATTGGTGTCATTGGCAGTTTATATTTGGGACAGAGTTCAACCAAGAAGGAAATTGAACATTCTTATCTTTATTCAGAATTGTGATTTTTGTCGCCGTGAAATTCATGTTTCTTTGAAACATGATCTTCTGATCTCTGTTTTATGATACCAAAGAAAGGGAAGTAGATCTACATGGTTAATGGTCCTAGGAATGGATGATTGAAGATTTGCCTTTAAAACAGGATGAAATGCACTCAGATAGAAGGATTTGGTCAATCTGATTTTGAGACATGTAGTGGGACCAAGAAATATTGATTTTACTGTTCATGGCACATTAAGATCATTCATGGCTAATTGGACTAAGCACATTTTTCAGTTACACTTTGATTTTCTTACAGTTAAAACCCCGTCCAAGTCTCTCTAGACAATTATGCCTTTGGGGCAGGTATTACATGGCAAGAGATTTGCATTCTCCAGTAAAAAACAAAAACAAAAAGATGCTAAAATCACTCTTGCTCCTTCTAACAAAATAGCCAAAAAAAAAGACAAAATGGCAACACTAAATGATCCTGTCATGCCAAAGAAGCATTTCAGTTTGAGAGAGCTTTTATAGCAAATGTTATTTGCTGCAAAAAATCTAGATCTTATTTTTTTGTAATTTATGTTTGCATCTTTAAAAAATACTTTAAATTTCACATTGAATTAAAATAATACAATTAAATAGAAAACAAAGCAAAATCAGGTAAGAGGAACAGAAATCAATATACTAGATATTTTGGATGAGTTCATTTCTGGTTTTGGGCACTGAATTTAGCTTGGACTTCCAGATATCTATGGTAAAAAGCAAAACATATTGAAAGATGTCTAATATAAGGGCAAATTACTTAGAATGTTGAGTTGCAAAATAGGAGTCCAAGAATGACTTCAAGGAATATGCGATCAACCAGTCAGAAGGTGGGAAGGTCCTGTAATCACAGATATAGACTCTCCATGATATCACTCTGGAAGGGGATCATCTCCAAAACAATCACTTAGCCTTGTCCTTCAACACTTCCTCACCGTCCCTTTCCTCTACTGCACAGAAGTTCAGAAGTCCTTCCCTTTGGAACTAAACCTGGCTTTTCTGGGGGCCATCACCTAACCAGTAGGCAGGCACCCACACGAACAGCTGTGAAGATAGTGCTGGGGAAAATCCCACACATCTGCAGCAGGACTATCCCTTGTGTCACCTCCTCGCTCTGGTGAACTCTTCTTGGAGAAGTCGCCAGAGAGTCAACCAATCTTTGCTCTTAGTTCTGGATAGGATGTAGTGAGACACAGGAGGAGCAGACAGAGATGAACTGATTGCTTGAGCACAGATCTTATGATATTCTCTTTCCCTCACTGACTCATTCCTCCACTAAATTCCCTATTCAGTGCCCCACTTTCCTTAGTGTGACCTTGGGTTCATAACTTTAGCATCATTTTCAGCTCCTTACTCTTCTTCCTGCTACTCTCCCCATCCCATGATTTATCAAATAGTTTTCTATTTCTGCATCATTTCTCCTATCCATCCCCTTCTATGTACTCATATAAGTGTCTCCCTTTTCCAGGTTCTTATCTTTATATCTTGATCCTTACCTTTCCCCTCAATGATTGTAATAGATGCTAAAAAAAAAACAAACACCTTACATTCTGTTTTAGAATCAATACTGTGTGTCAAGATAGAAGAGTGGTAAGAGCTAGGCAACGGGGTTAAGTGACTTGCCCAGGATCACACAGTTAGGAAGTATCTGGGGCCAGATTTGAATGAGGATCTCCCATCTTTAGATCTGATGTAACAGCCTCTTAACTGGTCTGCCTGTCTGCCTCAGGACTCTCCTTTTCAATCTATCTTCCATATAGTTGGCAGTGATTTTCCTGTAACTCGAATTCGATCGTCACTCATCTATTGGATAAATCGAGTGACTATTTTCTCTACGTTAGTACATATTTATCTTTTTTTTTAATGCCCATTGTGTATATTTTGTAATATATTAGTAGTAGCAGAGCACTGACTAGGTGCATTACAAATTCATGTTGTTCAAACTCATCTGGGCCATGACTACATCCAGGCAATGTTTTTATTCATCCCTAAGTGATTCCCTCCATCACTCTAGCCTTCCAAGAAGCTATTCCAGGCCTTTCCTCTCTTCCCTTTAAATCTCCTCCTGCTATTTTTTTTTCAGCTAAGCTCCTTGTAGGTGCAATGGAAAAATTGAAGCCATTCAACATAAGCTCTCTTTCTCTCCATCCTCTTTATCTTAGAATCTCTTGACATCCACTCTCTCTCCCTTCTCCTTTGCCCTCATCTCTGAAGAAGTGGCCTTGTTCCTTGTCTTCTTCATGTGTACTTGTTCTCCTTCCTGGCTTTTTGGCAGATTGCCTTCTCAATCCTCTTCTGTCTTGCATATTCATGTTTTATTTAGCAATTGATTCTTCAGACATTATTGCCCCTTCTGCACTCTGAAGTCCAACAAACCGTCCTCTCTTCTTGATTCATGACATTCTCTCTGTGCCTTTACACTCTGCTGTCCCTTGGATCTACCATTGTAATTCCCTCCTCACCTCTAGCTCTTAGACTCCTTCTCTTCTTTCAAGAGGAAGGTACTATCTTTGCCATGGAGATTTTCCTGATCCTCCATTGTAGTGGTCTCTCCCCCAACTAGCTAGTATTTAACCACGTTGTGTATGTTTGCATTTATTCATTTTATATTGATGCTGTACAAATTTCCCCGTACTTGTCTCTGACACTAGAACGTAAGCTCATTCAAGTAGGGGTTATTTATTTGTACTTTTACTTCCAGAATTTATCACGCAATGTGGCACTTGGTGAATGCTGAACAATTTGCTGATTAATCAAACACTAAATAAACAGAAAATGGAGGTGTGTGCTTAACTAATTTTTTTTTTTTAACTGGGACAAGCATATGATCAAAAGATTTGGAAGATCACTGGTTTAGAAGCAATGATAATTTTCCTTAAATGCACAAGCCTGAGGAACATTATTTTCCTTACATGAACATCATCTGAGGTAGACAGAAGCAAAGTTCAGATCTTATTTTCTCATAAACCAGTCCTAATCCATTCTATGGATGGCAATAAAATCTGATTCCCGACTCTGTATTCTCTCTTCTGAATAGGTTCCCAAAGGGGAAGAGGTAGTAGGATGGATTCCAAACTGGCCATAGAATACAGAACAATGTGAATCAAGAAAAACATAAATGGAATAATTTAATGCCTTCAAGTCAACCTCTGAATACCCACACAGATAAAAGGAAGGAGAGATATAAATGATCTAGTACACTATACTTTTAGAAAATAACTTATTTATAATGATTGTTTAAATTAACATTCCTCTGACAGTCACTTAAGTTTATTTCCCCTGGTGGTTAGTCCCATTTCTATCTATCCCTAATAATAATAATTAATAATCATAGATAAAATTAACACAATACTTCCTATGTGCAAGGTACTGTGGTGAGTACTTTATAATTATTATCTCATTTGAGCCTCACAACAGCCTTGGGGATGTAGGGCTTATTATACCCATTTTACACATGAGAAAACTGAGGCTGAAGGAAGTTCAACCGCATATCCCTGGTCACACAGCTATTAAGTATCTCAGGCTGAATTTCAACTTGGGTCTTCCTGGCGCCAGACTTGACCATCTAGTCCTTTCTTTGCTGTATTCTCCTATTTATTAACTCCAGGATTTTAGAGAACAAAAGGGAAACTATTTTGTGTCAGGGCGAATAGAGGGCTCTTCGTTTGGTAGCATGAAGGAAATGGTCAAATGGATTCTTGGTAGAATATGATTATTTTAACAATTGCAGAATGCTGACTTCTAAAGTCTATGTAATAAGCACACTGATACTTCCACATAACAGAATTCACTTACAAGAAGGGGAGGGCAGTTAATAGATCCATGGAGGATCAATCTGATGGGATGGTGCTATGATATTGAAAAATAAAACCAATTATCTACTCACTTGATCCTTCAGTAATGTTACTGGCGAAGGAACTCCCTCCAGTTGAGCTGCATTTTTTGCTTTCTTTAAACTGCTTCCGTCTTTTGGCCCATTGGTCAATCGCTTCCTCCTGGGAACTGTTACTGGCTCTTGAATCTCTTGATGGAAATTCACTTGAAAGCTTTATGAGTTTGTTCATCTCCAATTTCCAATCTAAATTTAAACCAGATGGATTATGATAAGAAAAGTGAGAGGGAATTGAAGAGAGACATTTTCAAATCTTGATTCCCTTTCAACATTTTTTCTGATTCCCTCTTCCCCCAAGATGAATCAGCCAAGGTTGGAAAATACATTTATGAAGATTAGAATCTATTCGATTCAGACCGATTCAATCCATTCACTTACACTAGCATTTATTGAGCACCTTAGTGTCTGGTCCTGAGCATAGAAGGGTGAGGAAGAGAGATATATTAAGTGATATTTGCAAATTAAGAAGATTATAATCTTAGTGGAAAGATCAATCAGACAAGTGAATATGAGAGGACTCAAGTTCATCAGGATTTGAATTCTATGAGTCAGAAATGAAGATCTCATAACTTATATTTTTTGATTAAAAGGTTTTTAATTTTTTGAAAAGGAAGCTCCCTAATTAAGTCAAAATATATGGGTTAGCTGCCCTTATTTCTTTTTGAATTTGATAGCATTAATGTAATCTTCTTGGGCAATGGGATTGTTTCCACCTTCTTTGGTAGGCAGTGGTTGGAATTCAAGTCAGTGTTTAATAATATTTACTAATTGATAATTGATTGTTTGAGGGTCTCTGAGTTTTCTAGCTGAACAGAGAAAAGGCATACATGGTTACGTGACATAAGCTCTGATCCTAGAAAAATCAAGGTGTTAGGGCTCAGAACTGAAGAAAGGCAATTTAGAAGGGAAATCCAAGCTTATTTAGTTAGATCTTTCATTTTACAGATGAAGAAACTGAGGCTAAGGGCAAGTTAAAGACTTGTCCAAAGTTCTTCAGTAGAAAGCAGCAGAGGTAGATTTGAACCCTGATCCTCTGATGCCAGTTAGCACTTTTTCCAGTCTAGGTACTGTATAATTGAAAATCTGTTACCCTAAAAAGAACTACATTTCCCAGGAACCCACTGACTTCCTGTCATTATGTACTTCCTGTAGACAGGGAATAAATTGAGTGGGTGGTCCTACTTTCTCACTCTTTGACTTGCATGGTGGTGGTAAATGTGAGGGTTTTGAACTGGTTCATCAGTCATGGGCATGCTGTTTTTATTTTGTATCCCTTTTATTCCTTTATTTCTAATAATCATTAATAAGTCTCTTAATATAACATTTTTATTATTAAGATTAATTTTAATTTTTACAGTACCATGCCATCACTCTCTGGGCCTCAGAGGCCCCAGCCAATTTTGAGAGTCTGTTTCCATGATTTCAAGAGAGAATAAAGGACAGAGAGAAAAGAAGACTCTATCTTTGGGAGGCTGCCAGAGAGAGGAATAGTCCAAGATGGCCTCACAGGACTTGGACAGGCTTTCCTGAATAGCCAGGAACTGATGAGATAGCAGAGAAAACAAGTACTTCCATGACTTAAGATCTCAGAACCAGGATACAATCTCCTTCCTCCCCTCCACCCGATATAAATGTGGTCAACAGACATCTTGAGAACAAGCCCTCTGTGCAGATGTGGCCAGTGCTGGAGTGAAGTGGAGAGGGATGTCTTTGAATGGTTGATAAGCCATGTGTATGGTCTTCCTCTCTGGGTCCTCTACTGCCCAGAAGCTCCATAATTCTATCAGCAAGCCTCTGAGCCTCTGCCACCTCGACCCACTCAAGGACCAACCCACAGAAAGCTGGGCTATAGACTAATCCAGGTCTCAGGTGGAAGCTGGCATTCTAGGTTCTGTTGAAGACAGGAAGGGACTCCCATGGAATAGCTCAGGCATCTGACTTGGGATTTACCAAAAGAGTGGTCAAAAAATGCCTTAATCCCTCAGAAAGGTTTTCCAAAGTGGCTCTTGGGTTGCTTAGTCTTGGAACTCTTGCTCCCTGAGATGATAAATTCCTTTAGAGGGAACATCTAAGATCATCCATCGAGAACAGGGATTCTTCTGAGAACTTTTGAGAAAATATTTTGACAATTGTTTTTCAACAGAATTGGTTTCTTTTGTAATGCTAGGTATTTTAATTTATTTTAATTTAAATTACATTAAAATTATCATTCTGAGAAGGGACCCATAGGCTTTCCCAGAATGTCAAAGGTGACCATGACAAGCAATATTTAAGAATCCCCACTCAAGAGCTAGAAAGTTAAATAATCCAACTCTCTGTTGATGAGGAAATTAAAGCAAAGGTTAAACATCTTTCCCAGAGCCATACTAGGAGGCTGTCTCAGGCAGATTTGAACTCAGGTCTTCTTGACTCTAGGCCCAGGGGTCTTAAAATGAGAGCACAAATCCACTCAGCTCTGAACCATTAATGGTCCTTCCTACCTCGCTGTATTCTTGGCGAGGGGGATTCTCGTTTCCTTTGGAATTGGGGAGCTCTGGCCATTATTGCTGATAGGTGCTACTTCCTGTGAAGTTAGGAGAGCAGCAAATAGCAGGGAAACATCCTCTGTTCAATTACATAAAAGATATAATGCAAACTCAGGAATGAAGACCAATGATTTATACTCTCCATAATGAATATCGTATGAAAGAAATCCTATCTTAGTTCCTCCTGAGGAATGCAAACTTTCTGCCTTTTCTCCTTTGTGATCCCTTCCACACCCTGCAATCTGGGAAATCTGTGTCAAATATTTTGGCCTTCCCTTTATACCAGAGAAGTCTGAATGTTTTCTTTCTTTTTTTTCCTTTTTTAATGGGGTTTCAGTACTTTTTGGTAACATTTGGGTTAAGTATGCATTTCTGAGTTTCTAAATTCTTTTGGTATCATCTGCTGGCTGTGAATGATGTCTTGTGGCTTCCACAAAAGTCCCCCCAAATTCAATTTTTTATGTTGACCCATGATGTGGAAAGGGTAACTGTAGAGTTATCCAGCTCAATGACGTCTGGGGCTGGACAGTTCCAGCACTGTTCACAGACTGTGCTCAGGTTTATGTCTTTTTAAAATCTCATAATTCCTCACAGACCTTCTTGAGCATTCCTCTTAAGCTTTTCAAATTCTGTTGAGAATATTTCATGACAAAAATGTTCTCGTTAGTATGCTTAGCTTGAAAAAAAGGAAAATAATGGTGGAATCATTCAGGCATTCACTCAATAAACATTTATTGAATGTCTATTATGTGCAAGGAACTGTACTTCAAGATTACTGCTGTTTGCAATACATCACACTTAGAGAATAAAGCTTATTTCTATTGAACTGAAGGGCTGGGTGATTTTACTAAAGGAATAATGATGTTAAGAAGTGTAAAAATTAAAATTAATCTCAATTATAAAAATATTTTATTTTAAGAGATTTATTAAGGATCATTAGAAATAATGGAATAAAAGGGATACCAAATATGAAAACAAAAACAAAAACATGTGCCTATGGCTAAGCAGCTTGTTCAAAATCCCCTGTGCTTACCAGCACCATGCTCAGGACAGGAAGCCAAAAGAGGCTGGGACCCTCCACCCTACTTCCTAATATCCCCTGTCTACAGGAAGTATATAATGACAGGAAGTCAGTGGGCTCCAGGGAAATGTAGTTTTTTGGATAACAGATTTTCAATTATATAGAAGCAAGTTGATATCTGTTCATCCAAAAATTTTTTACTCTCCAAAATGTTCATTGACATGTTTGTGTATGAGAGAGAGACAGATAGAGAATAGGAGACAGAGAGAAAGAGACAGATAGACAGAGGAGAGAGAGAATAAAGAGAATATTCTGTAATTGCAAAAATGTCTAAAATTTGAACATATAAAATTATCAATATATTAATACTATACCTTTCAGAATCCTTTGCTTCTGGGCTGATGATGGCATGTTTGTTTTTTGATCCTTGTGTTTCTCACCTCTTTCAGAGTTCAACTCCACAAATTCTCCCATTTGACATTCCACAGGGTCCTCTTTGAGAATAGGGATCATTTCTTCCCACTCACCTTTTCCCAGTATTTCTTTAAGAAATGCTTCCAGGTTAGAAACCTCGCTATCTAGAAGAGACACTGACAAGCTATCCTCTGTGGTGAGAGGTGGGAAATGCTCTTGGAAACAGGCTTTAATATAGTCACTGTTAGACAAGACTTCGAAAATACCCCTGTATTCATCCTCTACGTTTGGCTCCTCAGTATCCCAAAGTGGCAGAATGCTGGAGTTTCCATGCAGAGTGGGCAGACCTTCAAGATCTTTCTCTTTCATGGAACCACAGAGAGTACTTCTGATTTTACTACCACTTTGAGGGATAAGATTTTGCTCTAGTGCCTTAGTTAATGCAGTCATAATGGACCCTCTCCAGTTCTTGCTGGCCCCTCTTGTTTCTTGAGTAGACACTGGAGTGGTGACATTTGACTGTTTCACATTGGGTTGCCTTTGGGTGCTCTCCAAGATTCCACCATCAGACCTGTTGTGAGAAGGAACAGATTCTTTGGACGTGGTGCTGGAGAGCGGAGAGGCCAGGAGCAAGGAGGACATCATTCTTGACTTCAGAAGCTCTTGTGCGGGAGCTTGTTGAGCATTCTCTAAAGTTTCCTCATTGAATCGACACTTCCTGAAATCCACGTGTTCTTGGCAAACAGAAAGGAGCCTTGTACAGTCTGTGTTTGGATTGCCAGTGCCGGGTGTACAACGGATGTGTAAGGAAAGTTTGCTCATGGACTGTTTGATTGGATCCAGGTCCCCAGACATTGAATCTGCACTTTCCTGATGCATGCAATGACCGTTGTTTTCTAAAGGGGCCTGAGGGTACTCGGAGTCCATCCTATCCTCCTCACAGAGATTCGAGAAAAAAGAATCATCAGTGCTTTCTTTATGCTGCCAACTGTAGGCGGTCAAGTCAGAGGGAGATGGGCTGGTGGGGGAACTTGAAAGAGAAGGCTTCACGTCATCAATGCTGAAGCAGGAAGAGACCGAATCAGATCGTGTAGAAAATTCCAGATGCTCAGAATTTGTACTACTCTTCCTGAAGAAGCTTGCTGCTTTGGCTTCCCCATACTGCCCCCTCAGAGATGGTAAAGAACGAACATTAGACTCTTTGCCCCCTTGAGTTTGAGAGGAGGTGGTGTCCATGACGTGCATTCTTCCTCCTGAATCATGCTGGACATGTGGCTCTGAAATGGTATTTTCTTTGTTAATGAGGATGCTTTTTCTTCCTTCCTCCATTTCTCCACCATTTTCTAAAAGTTCATTGAATGAATTTGTGCCTTTGATCTCTAGAGGACCATGAACAATAGAAGCAGAGTGTGGGGGGAAAGTCTCAGTCCTAGACATGTTTTCCTTTGTAGAAGTGCATTCATTACTCTGGTCATTCTTCTGCTGAGGTATGGCACCTTCTACCCCATCATTGTCAGAGACGGCAAATAACATTCCAAGTTCCTTCTTGTTGCTTTCTGAATCTAAAGACTCTGTAAAGATACTTGGATTTTTTTTCTTATAGTGAGCAAATTTATTAGGAAGAGAAAGAGGAAGAGGAGGAGGAGGAGGAGGAGTCAAAGAACCATCTGTGTCCTGGCCGTTTTGAAAAGTGTGTCCCTTGGATTGAAGACCATGAGCTGATAGCGAAGGAGCCCAGGCACATCCCTTTGTGGTGACGTTAGAACTACAGTTATCGTACTTGTGGATGCCTTTCTTCCTTTGCTTAGAATGTTCTATTTTAATGAATAGATCCTGGCTCTTATTGACATACATCACGGTAATTTTTTTCCCTACAGTGCTCACGGTTAGGGAGGGGTCTTCATTGCTGGCAACGGTGACTTTGGATTGAGATGCTGTTTCACGCTTTCTGTCTCTTGTGTGACCCATCAATAGAGTTTGATGTCTAGAATGGTGACACCTAGAACAGGGGCATCTCCAGATCAGTTGGCCAGGGTACCTCCGATGGATCTTTGGGCAACTCTTTTTCCTCTGAGTCACATTTGCTCTAGTGCTTCTTAAAGAATTTTTCTCGATCTCCACTTTTAAACAAAAGGCACCGCATTTGACTTCTGTAATGATTTTGCCTTTGGTTGACTTAAAGTTTTCTATAGAGCCTGGGGAATTCTGCAGGGTAATTTTTCCTGATAGGGAGCCTTCTGGATCACCAAAGGTGACCCCAGTGAGGAACCTCTCCTGCTGATGACAGCGAAGCAAAGAAGGACAATCACGTTTCTTTCCCCGTCTGTCTTCACTGCCAGACAGAAACCATTTACTTTCTTTGTATAATGTAGTATTATTCTGTTCTCTATTCAACAAAGGACATCTGCTCTCAGCTCCATTTTCATTAGACTTCTCCAAGCCCTCAGTGTAAAGAAGGGTAGCTTTTGAGGTGTCTGTTTCTGTTCTGTTTTCAAGATCTTTGACATTTTGGGGATGGGGATGATGGACAGACTGAGAGCCATCTAAATAAAAGAAATCGTAAGAAAAATTTCTGGGACAAACATCAAATTATGATAAAATGTTATAGGTGCTTTCCATTATTAGTCTTTAGAACTGCTTTAGTTTTATTGTTGCAATGAAATAGTCTTAAACATAAAATTTATGGGGAGGGGAGTTTCCTATTCATGTTCTACCTGCTTCTTATTTTAATTCAAGGTTCTTAGAATTCAAACTATTATTAGGTAGGTGGATTATCATTGGGTGGCATAGTGGATATAGTTCTGGGAATGAGTTCAGGAAGATCTGAGTTCAAATCCAACTTCAGATATTAACTAGCCATGTGACCTTGAGCAAGTCATTTAACCTCTGTCTCAGTCTTCTCAACTATAAAATGAGGATAATAATAATGTTTCCTAAAGTTGTTGTGAGGATCAAATTAGATAATATTTGTAAAGCAATTAGCACAATGACTGGCACTTCAGCAGGCACTTACTATATAATTATTTCCTTCTTTCCCATTATATTGTAACATAAAAGGAGCAGAGTGCTATTTTAAATTAAGGAATATAACTAATTAATATCCTACTATTTTAGTACCATAAAATTATTACCCATCTTGAACCTCTTTAACCTTGGGCAGTGATCCCAAGAACTTGGGAATGCTCAATATGAAGTATAAAAGATTTTTCTCAGAGGGTGTCATAAAATTAAAAAAAATACTTAATTAAAATATATATATATATATATATATATATATATATATATATATACTAGTCTTTCCTTTCCTCCTTCCTCCCTTTTCTTCTCTTTTTTCTTTCTTTTCTTCCATTCTCTCTTCCATTTTTTGAAAGGCTGGCAATATTAAAAATATGTAATTGAATTTATATATTATATCATATACTATGTATTATATTATATATACAATAATAAAATAATTAAAATGTAAAAATTAAACAATGAGAGGATTGTAAAATTCTCCCAAGCTGGCCATGACTGCTCACTGAGTTCTACCTTAACAATCATTATGAATATAGGCCAGAAGTCTAGCCAATAGGGAATACTGGAACAATTTATAGTAGCCTCCTTATGAAAGGAAGGAAGACAGGAAGCATGTATCCATCACTTACTACATGCCACTTTTCACAAATAGTATTTCATTTGACCCTCACAACAACCCGGGGACGTAGGTGCTATTATTGTCCCCATTTGACCGTTGAGGAAACTTGGGCAGTTTCATGACTTGCTGAGGGTCACACAATACTAAGTGTCTAAAGCTACATTTGAACTCAAATCTTCCTGACTCCAGACCCATTTCCTCCCCAACTGCATTGTGGATTGTGCCTTTTAGGAAATGTTATATAAAAGATGTGTAGATGGCAGCACTGAGCACGGTTGGCATGTAATAGACACTTAATCAACATTTATTGGCTGATAGATGAAACTACATGTCATAAACTCCTTTTAAAATAGGCTTGCAATAGATTTTAGACTCTTTTAAGTTTCTTCTTCTTAACTAGAAATAAGTCGTTACATCCTCTGCAATTTCCCCCAAAGGCTTTATCCTCTTATAAAAGAAGATGATGAGGAGGCACTTACACAATCACATATCTTAAAAGAAACAGGAATATATAATATATATATATGTATATATATATATATATATATAAATAAAGGAAAATAGTAGCCCTGAATCATCTGCAATTGAATAAACCAGCCCTTCTTTTTAAAGGTGTTTAATTAGTATAAAAGTTATTTTTAATGCCTCAGAATCAATATGACCAATGATAGAAACTCCAAATCACTATTATATATATTTATCTCTCTGATATATTTCAAAGTCAGAAATAAATGATGATTACTTTTAGAGATACTTAGACATATTACTAAGATGAACTTACATCCATCTGTAGTCCAGCTTTTTCTGGTCTTAAAGGCTTTTCTTCTTTTTCTCCTCATTTCAGAGATCTGGGATTCTTTAACTTTCACTTCCCTTTAAAAGAACCGGAAAAGAAAATGTTGGGTCTAAAGCCAAAAGTTTCTCATTCAGACTCCAAGTTCCTGTTCTAAATTGCCAGAATTCCCCACCCAAGTAACTTATTTGGTAACCGACCAAAGCAATCTCCCACCCGTTCTGTCCCTTGAATGCAGCTTCATTATTTGAATCGTGTGTTTCCATCCTTCCCTATGGTTTGTTGGTTCAGTCTTCACTGTTTGAGTCGTAAAATCCTTGATGACGTGCCCACACGGGTCTCAAATAGACAGCACTCTACTCTTTTATCGGTAGAGGGAATTTTCTTTCACCGAAAAAGACTTGGATAATAAGTTGTTAAACTGCAAGAATAAAACGGTGCCCGCCATACTGGCTAGGAAACGCAGAGGACAGCATGCTCACTCTGGAATCAGGAAAACCCGAGTTCAAATGCTGACACCAACACTAGCAGTGTGACTTCAACAAGTCACTTCCCGTCTGTTTGCCTCATGTCCTTAATCAATTAAATGGAGCTAATGACATGGGCTTCATAGGAGTGTTGTGAGATGAACATGAGATGTTTGAAAAGCACTTGGTAAATTTTAAAATATTCCATAAATAATAGTGATGATGAGGATGACATGATACTTCTGTGAAGTGCAAATGAGTGCCTCAAGGGAATCAGAAGGGAAACCACCATGGCAGGTTGAAGAATGACAGTCCATATCTCTAAATGATCTCTAAAAGTCCACTCACTGAATCTAGGAGTCAGAGTTTTTCCAAAGGAGTTGCTTATGACTGGGGGCTCGGAGCTAATCAAAGTGATCTTTAAAAAATGGCGTACAGGTTCTTTGATGCTTGTTTTCAGAATAGAGGAAGGTTAATACCATAAAACCCTTTTGTTCATCAAGTTAGTAGTGAGAAAATGCTCTCCCCTCAGCCACTGTATCATTCCATAAAGGATCGATATGTTGGCATAAATGCCAGGACATCACATAGAAGCTAGTTAGCCAGGGAGGGAAATTCATCAAGTAAACGGCGATTCTTGAGCTGTCTCTTAAAGAAATGTACAAGGGAACAGGGAGCACATCCTAGCATTTTAGGTATGGGGATGGCCAGTGCGAAAGTTAGACGTGAAAGATGGAGGGCGAAGGATGAGGAACAGAGTTGAACTGTACCATAGAATGTGGGAAGCAAAGTAATGAGTTCATCCATATTACTAACATTTTCTTCATTTAAAAAGAGTCTAAATAGTCAAAACAAAACAATGAACCAAGAGTTGATCTGTAGCCTTTGACACTCATACGAGAGACATAATGAGTTATGAACACAACCAAGATCTAGTTTTTGAAAAGAAGTTCTCTCTCTGGTATTTTAAAAACTTGGGTTGGCATTTCTCCTGGCATCAGGAACATTTTAGCTGGATTCTAACTACATCGTTCAACTATGTAGTTACTAGAGATGCTTTTGAAGGGACGAGGAATTTCACAGTAAAAGCGATGACAAATCCACAGAGCCAGAGGAAATCATTCAATGAAATGAAGAGCACAGATGCATTTTTTCTTTTTATTTAAAAGAAGGATTTCTACCAATGCTAACTTAATCTTCAGTCTGTATAAACTTTCTAAGACTCTTATCAGTATCACGGATTAAATTTTGGGTGGATGAAAAAGGACAAAACCTTCTTACATCAAAAACCTGAAACTATGTTTAATTATTCACTGGAAGGAGCAAGATCATTGCTGTAGAAAGGTACATTGAATTGTGAAAATGCATCTCATTGAATCACTTGGAACAACTTTTTTTAAAGCAACTGACACGAATTATGATATATGCAGATTCCCGAGAGTCACATATTCGGCTCTGATTTGATAATTATTTAATTGGATACTTTAATTATTTTATAATTATTTAATCCAAAGAAGTTGACCAAAATCTGCTATCCATTTTGCATATAAAATCAAGATAATGAAAAGAGTGGATTTCAGTGATTATGAAGAAACCTCAGGGTTCTTAGTTTGTTGTTGTTGTTTTATTCTATGTGAGAATTTAATTGACCCAAGTATTTGGAAAGCAAAAAAAGAACTTAGATAAAAAGTAACAGAATCATATGCTACTACTTTTTATTATTTAATTTTAAGATGCGAGATTAGGACAAACATAGCTTGTTCATTTGTATGCTGAATGTTGGGATAGGAATAAAGAGTAAACAATATGTGACTTTTATTTTGCCAGGTCCTCCTACAAAAACTATAAATACTATAGCTATTTCTATAAGAGCCAAATGGAATATCGTGGAAATGCCAGCGATGGCTTAATTCAGGGGTTCTTAACACGAGCTAAATGAATTTAAAAATGTTTTGATAACTATATATTTCAATGTAATTGGCTTCCTCTGGAATTCTGTGTAATTTTATTTTATGGAATTCAAAATATTATTCTGAGCTGGGATTCAAAAGCTTTAGCCGACTGTGAAAAACGTCCATGACACATAAAAATGTTAACAAGCTCGGGCTTAACTGCAGCTGAAGGGACTACTTTCCCCTCATGGCTGCAGAGAAGTTGAACAAGACAGAAAAAGAAGCCGAGGTGGTGGGGGAGAGGTACACTTTTCAAAGGAAAGAGCCTCTATCTTGTAGAGATGATGAACATTCTGGAGATTTTTCTGGCTACTTTTGGTAAATTATACGGTGGCACTGTTCCTCCTTTCAGCTCGAAGGAGAGATCATCTGCATTTGTTTTCACATGCTAAATCACTGTAAATAATTATGTCTATTTTATGTTGCTGCTAATGTATTATTAATCCAATAATCAGCAACCTGAGTACTTTTTAAATTCTGGGAAATGAAGGATTTTGATGAGAAATCAACAACTGCATGTTGATAAAGTTCTTGCAATTTATGAAATAAACAACAGTTGATAAACTGGCTTTGGCATATCTAAACTAATTGAAACATTAGGGATCACCTAAAATGATTACATGCACAAGATTTAAAAACACAAAGAGAAGGAATAATGAACTCACCCAGATGAAGCCTTCATAGATGGCTCCACTTTTCAAGAAAGATGGAGAAAAAATGAACAAGTTACTTTGAAAGGAAGCTCTGAGGAGTGTGGAATGTTCCCTACCCTGGCTTATTCCACTTCTTTGTTTTCTATTTTGGTCCCATAAATCCCAGATCTACTTGGCATGCTTAATCCCAGGCAGTGCCAAGATGAGTTTACGTTTCTTTAATCAGCTTGCTTAAAAAGAGAGAGTTTAATGCTGTAAACATTTAACGAGGTACCATCAGCCCATATAAGTGCTTGCCTTGATGCCCATGATGGTGACCAGGTGTTTTTGTAAGGAATTTATATGGGATTGTAAAGCATTATTTATGTGTTTCTGGAGCTACTTATGCTCTTACACTTCCTATGGAGCAGCCGTGCCAGGGAAAGTCTGAAGAGGATGCTGTGGCTGGATTGTAATGAAGGAAAAACAAAGAGAATCAGAAATAACCGATTCATTCAATCGACATTGAAAGAGTTAATTCTGCAACTGACGGACTCCTACTTCTCTTCCTGGCGTGGCCGGCTATTTGTCACTTGTGTCTCTTTTGGAAATGTCGGCCACTTTTTCATTTGTTTTAAAGACACGAGAGAGTCTTCTTGAAAGAAAAAGCCAAGGAGCTCGCCGCTGAATGGGGAAGATGGCAATTATGATTTCTATGACATCACCATGCCCACCGGACACAGCCCTGAGCCTTTAGTCCAGAAGATTTGGGTACCAATTCGAAGTCCCCCTGGGCAAGGTTTTTAGCCTTTGTCTGCCTCGGGTTCTTTCACTATAAAATGGGGGTAATCATAGCAATGATCTTGCGTTGTTTTTAATGAGGATTAAATGAGACGATATTTGTGAAGCACTTAGCACAGTGCCTGGCACATAATTCTACTTACTCTTGGCTCGTTTTCTTCCTCCGACGCATTCTAAGGGATCTCTGCAGAATATCTCTGAAGAGCTTTTTTTGAAAGCAGCAACTTTCCACGGACACGAAAGGCCCAACAGAAATGATTTCCGGGGCTGTGCAATGCGCTCTAGAAAGCAGAGTGATGGAGAGAAGGGAGACACTGCATAGAGAAGATCTCATTTCAAATCCTGTTTCTCCCACCTACTAGCTAGGGCACTCTGAGGAGAACGTTAACTTCTCAGTGCTCCAGGCGACTTTTAAAGGCTACGAAGGACAGACCAGTTACGAAGAGGAGGCACTTTCTAAACAGGGTGCATCCATGCCAATGAAATCAGGACTAGAGCAAAAAGAAGAGTGCAGTGCTCTCCCACGAGAAATCAAGGCACTTTTCTATTATGACAAAATGTCTTGACAGAACTTCAGCAAGAGAATAGCAAGTGAGAGCCAAGAGTGACTTAGTATTCTGCCGTAAGAGAGAGGCACTTTTACTCCTCGTGGAATTGACCAAGAATCGCAAACATTTGGCACTTTTGGCGATCCCTTCTCTTAGGCAAACTGCTCTTTTGATGACAAATAGATTAAGGGATGCACAGCGAAAGGTGGCTACTTTCATACAATACAAAACAGGAAGGAGTTTTTCTTCTCTAAAAAGATTCTGCTTTTTTAAAAGAATCCAAGTTATAGCTCCATATTTAGACCTCTCTCTTAATAAATAAAGATGTGTTCCATATGGCAGAAGCAATATGCTATTGATAGTTTGTATGAAATCTACCTGATCGTGTGATCTCCCTGAGAACAACCGAGAAAATGCGAGATTCATCTAAACTTGTCAGACTACAAGATACCCAAAATGCCCCACATACTCAGAACCCATCCAAAAGCCTCCCACAAAGGTTAGATCCCGCCTCCCCCCCCCCCCCAGCTTTTCTCACTTGTCCCTCCTGAGGGGAGGCTACTGTGAATTTGGAGATTTGTTACTTTTGCTCACCAGGAGGCTTATTTTTCTGACCCTGGTGAGGAGATTTAAACCGGCCTTAGGCTGACCAAGTGTTTTCACAGATGTAAGACAGCTTGAGCTGGAAAGGAAAATGATTCTCATCACAGAACTTCTCTGAGAAATAGTTTTTCAAAAAGTCATTTTATTTCCACTGATCCCGAGATGACTTCTGACACATTCAGCCATCTGCAAAGAGAGAAGATAAATATTTATGAGGGGCTCCGCTTCATCGAGGTGTTCAGAGCAGTGCACATTTCCAATAGACTGCAATTACAGACTACCATAAAATAGGCAGTTTAAGAAGTAAACGAAAATAAGTGATGGGGGAGAGCAAATATCCCTTCTAGAAAGAACTCAAAACACTGGTCTGGAACAGTCCTTGCTGAATTCAATTGCTGCTTCAGGGGAAACATTCTCCTTTGTTAAAATCAGAATCAAAGACCAAGCAAAGTATGGGGGGGGGGGGGGGATATAAAAACCAAACCAAACCAAACAACCACATATGAGACAAGTATTTATTCCTGCAAATCAATTCAATCAAGATTTTGTGTGTCAGCCTAAGTATGGGCGGGATGGAGAGGGGGGAAGTATAATCCCAAATTTAGCTAATATTTTGCTAGATCACGCAAATACAGGTCATTCTCACACTATGTTACATATAGGTATGACAGGTTTCTAAATCAGATCTTGGAGAAAGGAGGAAATTGATAAGCAGAAAGCAGTTTGGGGTCGCTTCTTTTTTACAGATCTTTAATGGAGGTGTGGGATTCATCAGGAAGCAGGAGGGAAGGGTAAAGATTCTCAAAAGCAAGGACATAGAGGCTGCTCAACCTGGGCTGTTTAAAGGTTCTGGAGTGTGGTCCAGATAGGTCAGATCATATAGTATTTGGAGGAGACCAATATGAGATGACAGGGAAGATGGGGTGATGGTAAATAGATGAGGTTCTCAAATAACAGAAAAACATTTGAAAACTGTAGTTAGTAGATGATAGAAAGCCACGGAAAAATTTTTAACAGAAGTGTGAGAAAAAACTCAATGGCATCAGATTGATGAGGGGACACGGGAAGAATTTGGATATGGGAACATCTATTAGTAGTCCAAGGTAGCGGGCGCTCATAAAGAGCATTTTTGAGGATCTTGGCACTCACTATTGGTAACTAGCACTGAGCTAGGATTTTTTGAACCTTGGGTAAAAAAGGCAGGAAAGGGGTTGAAGGTAGACCACGACCCTAGGACTCCAGCATGAGAGAAGCCAGAATAAGAGATCACCCAATTCCAAAAGCATTCATTAATCACTAGTATGTGCAAGGTACTATGCCAGATATAATGGGGACAGAAATAGTACTTATTTCACTGTTATTATAAGGATCAAAGGAGTAATATCTATAAAGTCCTTTATAATCTTAAAGCTCTATATAAGTATTGTTGCTATTATTCCAAAAACCAATGAGAAATAGTTTTTTTCCCTGAAGGGGTAGGCAGGGAATTCAAAAAAGAAAGAGAAAATTATATACATGTTGATGTGAAGAGGGAAAGAGTCTTAACAACTAGTAGGATCAGAAAAATATTTCTGTTAGGAGGTAGCACATGAGTTGAGCTTTAAAGAAAGCTAAGTGGCAAAGGCAAGGCACAATCCAGCCCAAGCAGCAGCCAGGGGATGGAACAGTGGTAGGAATGGAATGCTGAGTTCTGGAAACAGCCAGTAGGTCAGTTTGACTATAACATAGAGTCCATGAAGAGGAGTAATGTTTCACAAGCTTGGAGAGGTTGTCTGGGACTAGACTGCGAAGGGTTTTAAATCATAGACAATAGGGAGCCACTGGGGTTTATTGAGCAGGAGAGCAACATAATCAGACTTGTGCTTCAGAAAAATTATCTTGCCATCTGTGTGGAGAATGAGATGGAGAGGGGGGAGAGACTGGAAATTAGGAATCCACTTGGGCTATTTCATTAAATCCAGATGAGAAGAGATGAGGGCTTGAATGAGGATGGTGGCTATGTGAATAGAGAGATGGTGAGAGATAGAGAGATAGTGAATCGAGAGATGGAAGGAGCACTGATAAGATTCTAATTGAATTTTGTTGTTTATCCTTTAAAATTTTTTTACTGTTTATCTTTATATATACTGTATAAGTCAACATTTATGTAACAATAATATAGTTTATTATAAATATGTAATATATTTTAATAAATGTGCTTTTTCAAGGGAAACAAATTCTCACATTAGCTATGTTCAAAAATCTGTCTATCTTATTTTTAATTCCTTCCTCTCACCCCCCCCCCCCCCCCCGCCGTTCCCCAAGAAGGCAGGTAGTATGAAATAGGTTGTACATATTTTATCATATAATACATTTTTTCCTATCGGTCATGTTTTGAAACAAGACAAAGCTTGTTAGCACTAGAGAAAAATTCATGGAGGAAATAAAGTGAAGACCAAAGATATCATGGGGAGATGTCTTGACTTATTCTTAAACTGGATATAAGTGCGGAAGAATTATATAATGCTGCCAGTCTCACTTTTTCTTCCAGAATCATTGAAGTTCAATGGCAAGCAAGAGTCAGGATGACTGGGGATGGCCTGGAATGCAGCCAATGACCTGGTATCTTTGATGTCTGACCAAGCTTCAGCCACCTTCATGCTGGTTAGAACATTTGTCTATTCCAAAAGGCTTTCCATGCTTGGAATAGACATCTCCCTAAGTCCCTGATGGTTTTGATGCCTGTCTGTTGCCCTCACCCTGGTGTACTGAGATGGGGCATGGCTACTAGGCATGCTACAATTTCTTGGAGCCACAGATAAGAATTGGGTGGAGGGTGGACACTAAAGGTGGATGAGAAGCCCTGAAAAGGATTCAATAAGTTCTCACGCCAGAGGTGCTAGTCCTCCAGAAATACTCCACATGTCCCACTGGGATACAGCTGGTAAAAGAAAGGATGAATGGGTTGAGTAGGCATTGTGTCAACATTTGCAGCTACCATCTCATTTGGATAGGAAGCGTTGAGGATGTGGAGGTTATGAACCTGAGTGTCTGGTAGGACAGACACACCAATGATAGAAATAAGGAAGTCTAGGGCTGGGTTTGAGATACTGCGGGGAGCCATCAAAGACCATGCTGTTTGACATGGTCACACATGGAAACCAGGGACTGCAAAGCAGCCCCCAGGAAGGGTGGAAACACCCACTGAAACCCCCCCCCCCCAAGTGACTTTCCTTATTAACATCCCCTTATTATTGGAATTGCTATGATTATTATTCTTACTTAGCCCCAGGAAAAATATATGAGAACAACATGCTTGCGGGGTTAATACAGATGTCCCACTCTGTCCTCTCAGAATATTACCTTCTTATAAAATTAAACCTAAGGATTCTCATATACCCACTAAGATAGGACCCTCTTTTCTAGGCATAAAAGCTTCTGGCAAATCTGTGCTCAGAATTCCCCAACCTATATCTGGGTCATGTTGATTCTACCCTCTGATCCTTCACTTAGCAACAATATTTTGTTGACTATCTCCTTAGGCTTCATGTCTGTTGTTTGGTTCTATGAAAACATGTATGTTGAAAAATGATTGTGTGGCAGAAAAGCATGTACTCACTGAAGCTATAAAAAAATACAAACCCCATGTAATGGCAGAACACTAAGTGACACCTAAGCACAGTTCTGAGCCCTCAGTCATCTCTCCTCTCTTATTTGTCTGACCACTCCACCTAGTCAGAGGACCCTTGTCTTTGAGAGATCACAGGCTCGGCTCTCAAAAAGATAACTATGGAACATCCTATTGGAGATATCTAACAGATGGTGGTGATACAGGAATGAAAGTCCAAAGAGTTTAGGACTGAATATATAGTCTTGGGAGTCATCTTCATGTAGATAGTGATTGAACACGTGGGAACTGATGAGATTATAAAGAAAAAGAGTCAATGTAGAGAAGGCTGGGAACAGAATCTTTAGTTAGGAGCTAGGACATGAAACTAAGAAGGATCACACAAGGAGGAGGAGAACCAGGAATCAGCAATCATGAAAGCAGAGGGAGGAAGGTGTCTAGCCCAAGGGAGAAGTCAATGATTCTTCTAACCAGTTATTTGTTAGGCTGTAGTAGGAGGCAGGGGGAGGTATAATACTGTTACCTGCCCATCTACCTGTCCCCTCCACCACCCCCATGCAGACCCCACACAGCTGAAGCCTTGGCCAATGTTGGATTTAGCATAGGGTCAGGATCCTACACTAAGGAGAGGTCTGGAGGCTTTGGGAGAAGTTTACCTGACAGAAGTGACCTAGGCAATCATCTGGGTGAACTCAAGTCTCATCCCCCACTCTGTATTATGAATGGAGGGGGCAAAGAGGGGGGACAAGGATCAGTGGTATAGTAGTAGTAGCAGGAGAAGTAGTAGTGGCAGAAGTAGTAGTAGTAGTATTATAAAGAATTTTGTAATTACACTGTCTTGTTAGTAGTATAAACCTTATTTTAGAGCAAGGTTTTAAATTTGTACAGTCTCCTTAAGAGGCAGCAACAGACAGCTCTTGCCCTCTGTCTCTTTACGAGGCGGTAGCAGACAGGTTGGACCTCTGACTCTAAGAGAAAACTAAAAAAAGAGAAAGAGTCAGTTAAGGGGCTTCCTAAGGAACAGGGTGTCTGGGGTTTTCTGTGTCAGTTTGCTCTCTGTCACAAATATCTGGCAGGTGGCTTTGAGAGCTGGAATTTATATATGAAGTTAAGAGTATTTGTGAGGGGTTGCTTCTTCTCAGCACTTTGAGGGAAGAGTTTTCTGTGTGACAGGCAGTTTACAACTGACAGTTAATAGAAGAATTATTTTAAGGAGTTTGTTAATGATAAAAGTTCATCAATTAATTAATTAATATAGATCATGAATTTAATATTAGTTAGAGAGTAGGTTTAGTTAGGCCTGCTTTGTTAGGCAAGAAGATTTCTAGGGTTTTTAGAGAATTTAGTATAGGATTTAGATTTAAAACATAGTATAAGGATAAAGAGATATATTTTCCTATTTTCCTACCACCTAGTCCTATCCAAACTTTTCCTCTGTAATAAATAGTGCTGTTGGTTTACCAAAAAGATCTCTGCAACATTTATCAACTTCCTATCAATACCTAATAATCCCTGACAACTTTATCAACCTCCTATATAATATTTATTAGCTATAACAGTAGTAATAGTAGTGTTAGTGGTAGTAGTGGTAGTAGTTGTGGTGGTGGTGGTAGTAGTAGTAGTAGTAGTAGTAGTAGTAGTAGTAGTAGTAGTAGTGGTAGTGGTGGTGCTGGTGGTGGTGGTAGTATCAGTACACATTTATTAAGACCCTTCTATGTGTCATGCACTGTGTTTAGCACTTTACCAATATGATCCTCACAAATTGACACTCGCCTGGGTATGGCAACCTCACAATCCTGCATGGAAGGTTCTTTTATTATCCCCCTTTTACAGCTGAAGAAACTGAGGCCAACAGGAGTTGTGACGTGCCCGGAATGTCCAGTGACACGGTGCTTTCTCACCACCACCACGACAGCTCTCTGGCCAAAAATCTCTAGAGATTAGAGACTCGGGGGTCCGACGCCTTGGGTGGAAGCACGCAGAGAGGAGCCCTTGGTTCTGACGTTGCACTGGGGGCCCTCTCGCCCCTCCAAGGGACCCTCCCTAGCCTGGAAGGCAGCTGCTTCACCAGTGGTGGGGGAGGTGGCACTACGTCATTAACCTGGGGGCAAAGGCCACCCTGCTTCCTCCATGCTGGTTTCCATTGTAATGGCGCCTACATACGGATGCTGTAGACTCCGTAGCAGACAGAAGGTCCCAGCTCAGCTCCTCCCTCTGGCTGGCTGACTTGCCCCCTGAGTCCTGGGTCCTGATCACCTAAATGGGTCTAATAGTGTTAGCCACACCAACGAAGTCTCCCCTCCCCCCCTCATAGCCCTCCTGTATCATCAAAACCTACTGTGACCAGCAGGGGGTGCTGTGGAAGAAGATGGTGAGAAGGCGATCTTCGGCGCTCCTTTCACCCCAGAGAAGACGGGCTGATGCTTTTCAGGCTTTGTATTCTGTTTTCTCCGTTGGGTGTACAGGAACACGACCTTCTCTTTGGTGCCCCCGACCCGGCCTCTTGACTAGAGATGTGGAGCTAGGAGCTTTTTGCCCGAGGCATTCTGGTTCTCCACTCAGAGGACCTAATATTTATGGAGTGCTTTAAGGCTTGCAGATGGAATCCTCACCACCCTGTGAAGTAGCTGTTGTTATTTTTTATAGCTGAGGCTTTTCCGGAGTCGCACAGCTAATAAGTGTCTGAGGTAGGATTTGAACTCATGATTTAGGTTCAACATTCTATTCAACAGGCCACGTAGTGGCACTGCAGAGCAATGACCCACTCTTTAGCCCTGGAAGTGATTTGTTCTAAATCAACGTGTCTGTCTCCCCCTCTAATTATCTGGGTAACTTGTACAGTTTACATTCTTAGAGTCACTTAGGCCACCCCCAAGTTCGGTGATTTACCCCGATGACCCAGCAGTGTCTTTCCTGATTCCAAAGGTCATGATGCTCTTCAAGCACAGAATTCTGAATTTGTGGGTGGTAAAGAACATCCCTAGTAAAGGTGTTAACAGCGGACATAAACACCCTTGCAGGAAGGTCCGCGAAGCCCCGACCGTGCAGAAGAGCCCGCGTTGTTTGCCTGGGGCTCATCTTCCCAGAATCTGCCTGGCGTTCCCGCATTCATTCAAACAGGAAGCCTCTGGCATGGGACGACGCGGCACACAAGCGGTACGAATGCTCTCACAGGAGCAACCATTGGGTTGGGGTTGGTTTGGTTGTGGCTGAGCAGGTTAGTTACCCACACCGGGACCGCTGCCCTGTCTTATGGAACGAGGGGGCCACCCTACGACCGAGCACCTGGCTCTACTCCCTGCCAGTGATCCACTCTCTTTCCCACCCTCTGCTCTCAGCGCTTTCATTGGCTTTAAGGCTCAATAGAGTGCCAGAGAAAAAGTTCTGCCCCATCATTCCCTGAGAAAAGTCTTTATTGTATTGTTTATTTAACTAGAGGCATTGTCGGCCCAGGTTGCTCTCCCGACTTGAATAACCCTCTAAGCCTGCTGGAGACGGTCACAGAGAATTTGGGGCTCCCCAGGTCCCTCCAAGCTCGTGTTTTGGGGTTCCCTTCAGATGACTCGTGTGTGATTTGTGGGTCAGATGGTTCTTGTGTGATGTGTGTGGACACCTTCATAAAGCTCTGTAAGGACTCTCTTGGGGATGGCATAACAATGTGAGCCCTCCAGAAGATGGGGATCTTTCGACACTACCAAATAACCTCTCCATTTCTTTGTCAACTATTTCAGATTTGGGGGTTTGGCCTCCCAAACAACACCCCCATTTACCCAACCTAGGAAGTCTCTTTCTGCCCCCACAGCCCTCGTCCCCCTTCGTCCTTCTTCCTCGTGTAATACTCGGTTCTCTCCTTTGAAGGATTTGACCACTTTCCATAGACAAGGAGTGATTGACATCATCTCATCGCCCGGACTGCTGGATGTTCCCGTGCCCGTCTTCACCTCGGGTTTGAGCTGTGACCCCACGAAAGACTCGCCGGGCTTCTCTTTTGGGAGTCGCGCTTCCAAAGGCTCTTTCATTTCTCACACGTGACCAGTCCGCTCGCGGGCCTCTTCGAAGCTGCTGACGACACTTGAGTTCCATGGAGGGCTCCTCTCTGACGGCGTCCTGGGGGTTCTATGGGATCCTGCTTCTGGTCCTTTCCACTGAACACATTCCTGATATTCCGACTCCATCTCAATTGCTTTACCTCCTCTTGGTTTAGAGGCTGAATCATTTCCCTTTGCAGGAACTTCAAGTATTTCATTTTGTCCTCTTTTGATTTTATTCTATTTATTCTGTTTTTTGTGTGTCCCAATGGTCAAACTTTCCAATGCTTTCAAGCCAGGAGTGGCTCCAATACTTTGCTTTGCTTTTGCCCTACTGAAAATGACAAACATTTTCTAACTAGGATGCAGTCCTGCCGTCGTGCACCCTCCATCACCCTTTTCCTTTGTCCGTCCTTCCATCGCTCCTTCCGGGGTCTGGTTGTGAGTGAGGCGTTACCCGCTTTCTTCTGGAGTTTTAAGCCTTCCTCAGACCCGAGTAATGACTCACTGTAGATCCTCTTTTCTGTTTGTTCCTTTTCACAGTGTTTCTAACAGATTTCGAAGTTTCGTGGGAGGCCTTCCTTCTTTCCTTCCTTCCTTCCTCCCTTCCTCCCTCCCTCCCTCCCTTCCTTCCTTCCTTCCTTCCTTCCTTCCTTCCTTCCTTCCTTCCTTCCTTCCTTCCTTCCTTCCTTCCTTCCTTCCTCCCTCCCTCCCTTCCTCCCTCCCCTTCCTTCCTTCCTCCCTCCTTCCTCCCTCCCCCCTTCCCTTCCTTCCTTCCTCCCTCCCCCTTCCCTCCCTCCCTCCCTCCCTCCCTCCCTCCCTTCCTTCCTTCCTTCCTTCCTTCCTCCCTCCCCCCTTCCCTTCCTTCCTTCCTTCCTTCCTTCCTTCCTTCCTTCCTTCCTTCCTTCCTTCCTCCCTCCCCCCTTCCCTTCCTTCCTTCCTTCCTTCCTTCCTTCCTTCCTTCCTTCCTTCCTTCCTTCCTTCCTTCCTTCCTTCCTTCCTTCCTTCCTTCCTTCTTTCCTCTAACATTGTCTTCCCTTATTCGGTGTATTTTTTACCATTTGAGGGTGATAAAAGGAGAGGTTTAGACACAGTCATGCTTTCACCATCCCACTTCCCTCACTTTGTCAGATGCACCTTTCAAAATGCAAAAATGGGACAAAATACAAAAATATATGCTATGCTGAATGTATAACAATCTCCATAAAGCTGATAAACAATTGAGCTGCTACTACAATATATAAGATATAAAAGAAAATTAAATCTTGAAGTTCATTCTACCATGGAGACATCATTTTTAAGACTATTTTTTAAAAAACTCTTACCTTCCATCTTGGAATCAGTACTCTGTATGGGTTCTGAGGCAGAAGAGGGTAAGGGCTAGGCCATGGGGGTCAAGTGACTTGCCCAGGGTCACCCAGGTGGGAAGTGTCTGAAGCCAGATTTGAACCCAGGACCTCCTGTCTCTAGGCCTGGCTCTCCATCCACTGAGCTACCCAGCTGCCCCCAAGGCTATTTTTTTTTAACACAAACTCCCAAGTCATACGAAAGTATATTTTCCAAAGCACAAGTGCCTGCCATATAGTAGATACTCAATAAATGTGTTGAACAAATGGATAAAATTTAATTTGAAATTTATTTTCAGTTTTTCAATCTTTTAGCAGCCTTGGAAAGAACTACACAAAAGGGAAAATACATGAGTAAATATTTTAATATATTAACACATACATTTAAAACAGAATACATATATGGTACTTGTACAGCCTCTTCCTTTCTGACTGGCTACATTGTTTATTTATATTTGGATATCACCTCTCAGAGGTGGACAACTGAAGAATAATTATAAAAATGACTCAGATATTTATTTTCCCTGAGAAAATATTGCCAAATGTGTAATTTTATCATTCCATCTTTTAAATAATTAAATGATGCTATTTAGCATTTTTATTTAAGCTTTATGGAAATCATAATTTCCACCATGTACCTTTAGAAATCTGCAAGTATTAAAAAATATCTTTTAAATGTTATTTTTACAACTTACTATTTGGAAGGAAAATTTAATTCTATTCACTATAATTGATAATAAAAATGATTTTTAAATGCTAATCTATAATTTTAACAGGTACTGGGATGTACCATGTAATTCATTTGGATTTTAACTTATATTAAAATTTCATATCAATTACTAAGAAACAATGCGGATAGTTTCCCCCCCAAAGGCTGTCTTATTTAGATTGTCTGCTATTTGTACCTTCAATTTTGATTTTGAATAGATAGGAGAGAATCCCATTTTGATTTCTGGACATCAATCTGTATATTCCGGCTTCATCAAGGCACGTCATTTAATTTCTCTTGGGCTGGAATGAGGCGTTTCCTAAAGTCCCTTTTCTAGTTCCTGCAAAGGAAGTCCCACTCTGTGACTCAAACCTTCATTGTTCTGATATGATCTCTAAAAGACTGCATCAAAGAAGCGGTCAGGCGCTCTGGAAAGAGCCGTGAATCAACCCGAGACCTGGGGGTCAACTCTTGGCGGGTGTGGCTGCGGACAGGTCACTGAGGGATGTGGCCGCGGACAGGTCACTGAGGGGTGTGGCCGCGGACAGGTCACTGAGGGGTGTGGCCACGGACAGGTCACTGAGGGGTGTGGCCACGGACAGGTCACTGAGGGGTGTGGCCACGGACAGGTCACTGAGGGGTGTGGCCGCGGACAGGTCACTGAGGGGTGTGGCCGCGGACAGGTCACTGAGGGGTGTGGCCGCGGACAGGTCACTGAGGGGTGTGGCCGCGGACAGGTCACTGAGGGGTGTGGCCGCGGACAGGTCACTGAGGGGTGTGGCCGCGGACAGGTCACTGAGGGGTGTGGCCGCGGACAGGTCACTGAGGGGTGTGGCCACGGACAGGTCACTGAGGGGTGTGGCCACGGACAGGTCACTGAGGGGTGTGGCCGCGGACAGGTCACTGAGGGGTGTGGCCGCGGACAGGTCACTGAGGGGTGTGGCCACGGACAGGTCACTGAGAGGTGTGGCCACGGACAGGTCACTGAGGGGTGTGGCCAAGGACAGGTCACTGAGGGGTGTGGCCGCGGACAGGTCACTGAGGGGTGGGGCCACGGACAGGCCGCCTCCCTTCTTGAGGCCTCGGGCTGATACGAGCGCGCGGCTGCCTCTTCCGTCCCGGCGCCCCAGGAAGTCTCCCCAGCCTGTACTAGTGTCTGTGCCCTTCCAGAGTGCTTCTAAGTGCAGCTGGACTGCGCCTGTTGAGGTTCGGGCACTTTTTGGAGCTTATTCTGCGGCCTTTTCAGTTTCCCTTTCCAGGCTGGCACGAGGCGCCCCTCTGGGCACCGGGATGTCCCAGGCTTCAAGTTCTGTCCCACCCAAGGACGCCTCCGGATGAGTCTTCTCAGAGGACGACGTGACATCTGGCGTCCCCGGCTGTTGCCGGTCAGGCTCCGTCTGATGTAAAAAGGCTGACATTGGATTAGCTCAGCCCAAGTGGTAGCACATGAATAGCCTCTTTTGCCATTAAAATGGATTTTCACGTGCCGGGGGGGGCAATCCGCTGAGTAATGAAGGGAACCACGAGGACGCTGCCAGGCCTCTCCAGGTTAAAAAGAGGAAGTGCGGGCTACACGGAGGCCCTGAACACCATCTCAGAGGAAGAAACGGAATGCAATGTAAGGGTGTGTCTGAGGCCAAGAGCCAGGGTTAGAGCAGCGAGAGCAGAATTGAGGTTTGGAACTTCCGTATCTTTATTCTTGGGACCTAAAAGCCCCGGCGCGTCTCCGAGGAGAGCCGCGTTCTCGCGCGTCGGGGGAGCGAGGCCGGCCCGTGCCACGCGGAGGCCAAGGCCGGCCTCGCTCCCGACCGGCCGTGCCTCGGGCTCCGGCAGCCGGCACGCACTGAAGCCTAAAGGTTGGAGTTCATGCCGATCCAGTACTTGATGAGCTGGTGCGCGATGGCCCTGCTCGGGGGCACGAAGAAGGCCTGCTGGTTTCCTTTGGAAAGCACGTCGATGACCTGAAAGACAGGCGCAGAGACAAGAGTCGGGAGGCGGCCCCGGCAGTTTCCCAGGAGAGCATCTGAAAGCACTGCCAGGGCTTGGGGGCCCAGAGGGCTCCGGAGGTGAGGGCTGGGGAAGGGCAAGCCTGGCTCCCTCTCTGTCCGAGGGAATGCGCTATGAAGAGCGGCTTCCGAGGACCCCCACAGAAGCAGGCTGTCAGGTGAAGGCTTTCATAGGCCTTACGAGGGGTATCGGGTCGCCAGAGCCCTCAGAGCGGAGGCCAAGCGGCTCTCCACAGCCTCCCCACTCTGAGGCACTTTCTGGAGCAGGGCCCGTTCTATGGCCTTCGGGGAATGACAGCTCATCTTGTTGTGGCGGGTGTGAAACACGCCCAACCCGGTTGGAATGTGCTTGGCCAAGAGACTGGGACGCTTTGCCACTCCCTTCTCCAGTTCATTTTACAGACGAGAAAAGGGAGGCAGAAAGGGTGAAGTGGCTTGCGCAGGGCCACAGAGCTACCAGTGTTGGAGGCCGGATTTGAACTCAGGCCAGGGTCAGGCCAGGCGCTCTAAGCTCCTCTCCGTTTCTCTGAAGGGTGAACTATTCTCAACCACAACGCTAGGGAAAATGGTTCATCATTCTAAAGATTCAGGGCTTCCTCGGATAGAGTTTTTACATGAGCTACTCATGGGACGAGGGTGAAGGGAGTCACTCGCTTCCTCCCGTTTCACTGCTCTGGAACGAGAACTTTGACAAGGTCCCTTCCGAATGCGGCTCTCCTGGGAAGACGAGGCCCTAACGTAAGGGACGCCTGGAATCGCTGAGCGCCGAGGCGCACGCGGAGTGTGCGGGGACCGGGCAGCTCTTCCGTCCGGCCCTCCCTGGCGGGCTCAAGCCTGTTCAATGCAGACCCTCGATGCGGCGTCGGCGAAGGGCGTCACAAGAGTGAGCCCGTCGCCGCCCTCAGGACAGGCGCCGACTGCACCGCACGTCAGACGACGAGCCGGCCGCGGACACCCTTCTCCTGCCTTGTGCATTGACAACTACAATGGAGTCGGGGCTCCCTCCCCGAGTCTTAACACAGACACGCGTCGGGGCTCCCCGAGTCTTAGCACAGACACGCATAGTTGGGGCTCCCCGAGTCTTAGCACAGACACGCGTCATCGGGGCTCCCCGAGTCTTAGCACAGGCACACGTCGGGGCTCCCCGAGTCTTAGCACAGACACGCATAGTTGGGGCTCCCCGAGTCTTAGCACAGACACGCGTCATCGGGGCTCCCCGAGTCTTAGCACAGGCACACGTCGGGGCTCCCCGAGTCTTAGCACAGACACGCGTCATCGGGGCTCCCCGAGTCTTAGCACAGGCACACGTCGTCGGGGCTCCCCGAGTCTTAGCACAGACACGCGTCATCGGGGCTCCCCGAGTCTTAGCACAGGCACACGTCGTCGGGGCTCCCCGAGTCTTAGCACAGACACGCGTCGTCGGGGCTCCCCGAGTCTTAGCACAGACACGCGTCGTCGGGGCTCCCCGAGTCTTAGCACAGACACGCGTCGTCGGGGCTCCCCGAGTCTTAACACAGACACGCGTCGTCGGGGCTCCCCGTGTCTTAGCACAGGCACACGTCGTCGGGGCTCCCCGAGTCTTAGCACAGACACGCGTCGTCGGGGCTCCCCGAGTCTTAGCACAGACACGCGTCGTCGGGGCTCCCCGTGTCTTAGCACAGGCACGCGTCGTCGGGGCTCCCCGAGTCTTAGCACAGGCACGCGTCGTCGGGGCTCCCCGAGTCTTAGCACAGACACGCGTCGTCGGGGCTCCCCGAGTCTTAGCACAGACACGCGTCGTCGGGGCTCCCCGAGTCTTAGCACAGACACGCGTCGTCGGGGCTCCCCGAGTCTTAGCACAGACACGCGTCGTCGGGGCTCCCCGTGTCTTAGCACAGGCACGCGTCGTCGGGGCTCCCCGAGTCTTAGCACAGACACGCGTCGTCGGGGCTCCCCGAGTCTTAGCACAGACACGCGTCGTCGGGGCTCCCCGAGTCTTAGCACAGACACGCGTCGTCGGGGCTCCCCGTGTCTTAGCACAGACACGTGTCGTCGGGGCTCCCCGAGTCTTAGCACAGACACGCGTCGTCGGGGCTCCCCGAGTCTTAGCACAGACACGCGTCATTGGGGCTCCCTCCCCGAGTCTTAGCACAGACACGCGTCGTCGGGGCTCCCCGAGTCTTAGCACAGGCACGCGGTCAGCCTGCTTTCAAGGACCCCGCCTACTTCACCCCCGAACCCGGAGAGAACAGAGAGGCGGATTCACGGACTCTACCTGCTCCTTAGAGAACCAGCGAGCGTCCTCTATTTCGTTCTTGTCAACTTTAATTTCGGTAGTCAAAGCCACGGCCAAGCAGCCGATCATTAAGGAGGAGGGCATCGGCCAGGGCTGACAAGAGATGTACTGGACGTTGCCCACTTTGACGCCGCTCTCCTCTTCTACTTCTCTGCGTACAGCATCTTCTATCGTCTCCCCTAAGGACACGGGCAGAGAACAAGGAGCTGAGGAAAACGCCTGGAGGGGCCCCGAACAGGAAATCACTTTGCAGGTTGTCTACACTGTCAGTGCTAGTCCAGATACACAAGTCTGCAACTGACTGGAGTTCAAAGAGCGACTCTCAACCCACCACAGGACATTAAAACGTTCCTTTCCCGGTGATAAAATCCGCTTTTCACAATGACTACACATGTGTCTACTACCTACACACACACGGGTACTCTCAATGGCTAGAAACGCCACATTACTGCTAGTGAAAATCACGACATTCCCGGCATTTTCGCTAGCATATTCTCTAATGTCACACCCTTGAGAAACCTCATGCCATCAAAGAACACTCTTTTATCATCCAGTTTGGCCCACTTCCCTCTCAGAGATGAGCAGCTACACGAGTGTCCACTGAGAAATGAAAACAGAAGAAGAGGGATGGCTGTTAGGCATCTGTGAAGCGTGACGACGGTCTTGACTGCACTTGACGTGGACTTCGGTACGCCAGGGCTGCACAGACGCAGGCCTCCCTCTCCTTCAGGCATCAAAGTCCACTGGCAAGCCAGAAGCCGGGCTGACTACGGGGCACAATGGAGGCTTTGGTGTCTTCTCCCTGAGGGGTCTCCCACTCTAAGTGCCTGCTTACGGTACCTGCTTCAGCCAATGGAATCCATCCTTCTCATCCACCCACCCTACGAGGAGAAGTCTGCACGTGCCCAGAGCGGGCATCCCGCTGTCAACGGCCCCCCACCTGGCTCAGCCCATCAGAGTGGCTGCCATGTCTGTTATAGCGTCTTGAAGCCCTGAAAAGGGCTCAGCTCATCCTCACAACCAGATAGCGGGCCTTTGGAACCCTCTAAGCATGTTTTCTTTCAATACAGATCTCCTAGATGCAAATACTTACAGACATGAATTTGAACAAAGAATTTCTGAGAAGATAAATGAAAAGATTTTACTGAAATACCGTGGTTGTAAGTCTTAAAATGTAGAAAAACGTCAAATATCCTAGCTTGTGACAATCAGAGCTTAAGAAACTCACGAAACAGTACAAATACTTGTAAAAAACCAAAAACCTTTTATCTAGACGTCTTACCAGGTTCGATGAATCCAGCAAGACACGTAAACATGCCAGGAGGGAATCTTTTCTGCCTACCTAGAAGGCATTTGTTCCCATCAGGATGAAGAACTTGCATGATTACTACTGGATCTAGAATCAAAAAGTGAAAGTTTAGGAAGATATTTTCTGAGTTACTTAATAGTGCCTTTGTAGAGTAAGAAAATGACAAGAACAGACACTGACATCTATGTTGCGCTTTAAAGTCTGTAAAAACTTTAGTTCATATTATCTTACTGGAGTCTTGATGCAATACTGAAATATTATCATCC
The DNA here is from genome assembly GCF_027887165.1 of Monodelphis domestica. Taxonomy (NCBI): domain Eukaryota; kingdom Metazoa; phylum Chordata; class Mammalia; order Didelphimorphia; family Didelphidae; genus Monodelphis; species Monodelphis domestica. The sequence goes on along the minus strand of NC_077229.1, from coordinate 525,612,145 downwards.
CCATTTTACAGATGAAGAAATAAGCTCTGAGTTCCAGAGGTTTGTCGATGGTCACTTTAGTGACTAGCAGAAGAGGTTTTTAAGCTCACTTATTCCTGACTCCAAGTCCAAAAGTCTACCCATATGCTGCTTCTGAAGTCACTAGAAGCTAAAAGTTACTAGAAACAAAATGTTTCTAGCACATATGACTTAATGGATAAATAGAGATCTTTAGAGATTGACAAGAGATTAGGTGCATTGGTGAAGGGAAAGCATTCTTTGAAATCTAACATGATGTCAATTTTACTTCAGTCATTTAAGAAACTTAAAAAGTACTAAAAAAGGAAATAAAAACATACCTCTTGTGTCCCAGAACTCAACCATTTAGTAAACCTTATAGCTAATAACCAGGAAGTAAGGAAAAAAAGGTTTTTCAGAAGCCAAAATAAATAAATTTAAAGAACTCCCTAAAGCTTATTCATTTACTTATGCACATTTACTCAAGTTCTCATGCAGAATACTTGTTTTAAAAATATTTTTGTCTTTTTTCATTTTATTTATAATAATAACAGGCTTTGAATTGCTTTCCAAGGCAAAACCAGACTGGAAGGAGTAACTTGGGGAAAAGAAGCAAGAAGTAATCACTGGCAACTAGACAACAACAAAAGAAGTAGGACTACTAAAAGAGATGGCTAGGGATAGGGACTACATTTGTGATGTCCTAGGCACCACCATATGAAGAGGTACTACTATTGCAGGGTTGATACGGCTTTGAAACTTAGAGGGCTGTCTGTGCCCTGACAAGTTACGTGACCTGCCTAGGGTCACTGTGACAGTATGTGTCAGAGGAGGTACCTGAAACCGGGCCTTCCTGATCTGAAGGCTAAAGCTCTATTCATCACACCGTGCCGTTTCAGATAATAAAACTCAAAATGCTCAATAGTCTGCAGTCATGGAGTATACAAGCAACAGAAACATTAGCAAGGCCCAGATGACGCCATCCTATTTTGGAACAGTAACTGGAAGTCTGTATTGGTCATCTAGGGTGAATAAGAAAAGTTAAGATCTGTTCAGTGTCCTGTTTACTTTGGAGGAGAAGTGCACACCTCCGCAGAAGGTCTTCCTGCATACGGCAACATAAACGTTTGGCACTTCATCCTCCTCCTCTTTCCCTTCCTAACAGACTACACACTACTGGTAGGACTTCTTACGTCCTACACGCTGGCGGCAAACATCGCCGTTGGAGCAGAGAGTACCTGGGCTCGTGGCTTTCTGCCCCCCTCGGCCTGGGTCACCGTCACCAAGTCATTGGACCTTTCTGGGTTTCAGTGTCCTCCATAAAAGGAGGAGGCTGGCCTAGATGGTTTCTGAAGTCTGTTTCAGTTCTAACAGTCTAGGATTCAATGGTTCTAACAAGGGAAACTTGGCTAACTGCAGTGGCTCATTCTGATAGGAACCGAAGTTAGCCGAAGTGTTTTCAAGCTTATTTTTATTGATAATTTTCGTTTTACGTCACTTATTTTTCCCTCCATCTCTCCCTGGCCCAATCCAAGTTTTGTAACAAAAATTCAAGGGGGGAAAAGCAGCAGTCTAGCACCATCGATCAATACGTTCATCACGTCGAGCAGCATCGGTGATATTCATAGCCACAATCCCTCGTTCTCTGCGAAAAAGGGAGCACTCGAAATGCTGATGCAAAAAGGAAGGCTTACCAACTCTTGGATAGGACGTGTTGTGAACTCCTTGAAGGCTTGGGCAGTCTTCATTTAAACACACTCTTTTATAGCCCCCTTCCTCAATTTTGGTTGCACTTCCACATGTGGGGCAGAACTTATATCGGCTGTGCCACGCAAGCACAGATCGTGCTTGAGCTACGACCCCTTAAAGACAGAAGATCACAGGCAGGGAATCAGACGCTATTTCTCAAAGACAAGACAATTCCGGTGGCTAATATAAACAATGGCATTTTGGGGTCTGCATTCTCTCATCTAATAGAAAAGAACTTCTTTCCAAATCTTGATAATGGAAGAAAAGGAGACCCTCAGGTAGGCCTAATACGGGAGAACCTTTCCACAGCCCTGCCGTCAAGGCACTGGCACTCTCCAGAGTCTAAAGAACTATCGCACGAGGTCTTTGCCGTTTCAGCAAACGCGGCGTGGCCATCATACCTTTATCTAACACGAGCCGAATGGGACGGGCTCTACTAGATAGTTTCCCGATTACAAACGCCCCCGTCTGAATAAGCTTTGCAAAACATGGACGCTGGTGACTAAACCCTCTGAAGCTAACCAGGCACACCTTCTGTAGTTCAATGAATTCCTCTCTCCTCTAATCATAATACTTAAGAAGCCGTTTAATCGAGGTTTTCTTCTGTTGGAGGCCAGGCAAAGGTGCAAACGGTTTAGGGGAAAGCCCTGCTGGGAGGTGCACAATAAGCTAAGCCCGTTTTCTTTTAAGAAGCAGATGAATTACCCCAATGATGAGGTACCCCTCCCTCTTACCAGCTTCTTTCTCTTTCAACTGTAGGAGAGCAGGCATTGGAGGATGAAGGAAGTAACAATCTTCGTGCCTTTGTTTGAACTCCTCGGCAGAGATGGCATCTATACCAAGGGCAAACCAAGCGATACACCCATCCTCATCCTTCTCTTTGGTGTCTTCCCCCATATTATCATTGACAAGTTCCCTTTTTGATCCAAGGTCTACTCCAAGAAAAATGAGGGTGGCTTTATCATTATTTGTTAAATAATCCTGTATGTGGACGTAGCCCAAGCGACAAAGCCTCACTTCTGGCTGTTGTCCGCTTAAAGTAACCAACGGACTGAGATCTGAGAAAAGGATGTACACTGTGTCTGGATGGATTTGTTTCATTGACAGCCACATGGAATTGGTTCTTTTCTCGCTTTTCCTATCGAGGAGGGTCCTGCTAAAATAATTCTCCAATTCCTCCACCTTATTGAGCACGATTAATGGCTTCTGTGTGCCCATGGCTTTGGAGAGCAAGGTAGCTACGTGCTTGTAGCCCCAGAACGTGGCGATATCCAGTGCCGTCTGCTTAGAATTATTGACGATGGACCTGTCACACCTACAGATGGGAGAAAGAGGTGGGAAGGAAAACGGTCAGTGTAATATTCTAATCCACTCATCAAGAACAAAGGGTTTCGTGTCCATCTTATCCTTCTACATGTATTCAATGACTAGAGACTAGCTGCTTACGTGGAGCATTTTTAAACACCAACACGCAAACACAACTTTAAGATACTACATACACATCGATAATTTGCCAGAGAATTGAATTTCACAGATTTCTGAGAGCGTGTGTCATTTATGTCTGCTTCATCACTGTCAAGTGCTATACATAAACTCCACATGCCAGTTCCTACCTCTGCACCTTTACATCACCTACCCCGCTTGCCTAGTCCTCCCTTACCTGTACTGCTCACATTCCAGTTTCCTTCAAAGCTAAGTTCGTGCACCACCTCCTCCTCCTCCACAACCCCCTTGGCTGCTTATTCTACTCCGTTGAAGACAGGGGCTTTCATGTTTAGCTTTGCATCCCTAGTAGCTGACAAATGTCCAGCACATATCAGGCACTTAAAAAGTCTGTTGATTGATTACAAATTGTTCCAAAGAAATTGCCTCAGAAAATTTGGAAAATCCCGGCACATATTCTAGAACATTTTTTTTAGTTGTATTTTTCTTTGGGTCCTATATCTTGAAAATTGAGAGAAGGCAAAAGTATTCTTCAGTTATACTGGAATGCAGCATGATATCACAGTGCATAGAATGCTGGGCTCAGATCTGGCCTCAGCCATTTATAGCTTATGACTGGGAAAGTCATTTGACCTATGTATGCCTCAGTTTTCTCATCTGTAAAATGGGAATAATAATAGTACCTACTTCCCAAGGTTCTTGTGACTCAAATGAGATAACTATAAAATGCTAAGCATTTTACACATGGTAGATGCTGTATAAATGTGAACTATTTTATTAGATGTATAAGTTTTTTTCAGTATGATTCTACTAAAACATTTCTTGATTTTATTTTTCAGTAATATAGCAGCAATTGTTAAAAGTGTTATGAGAAAACTGTTTTTATATTAATAAACGGATAGGATATCTTAGTTTCTAACAAGAAAATGGCTACAATCTATTTTATAACGCAATACGGTATTTCCTACTATGCTTACCCCCTTTCCAGCAGAAACTGAACAACACGTGGATGCCCATTTCTTGCAGCGTACATTAGAGCAGTCCAACCATTTTCAGAAGTTTCGTTTATCAGAAATGGATACTGACTGAGGATTATTGTCAAGTTGTTGATGTTTCCTTCTGCAGCTGAAGAGTGAAACTGGGAAATCAATTCTTGTCTGAGATTTCTTTTAGAAGATGCCATTCTCTCCTTTAAAATGAAATATGCTGTATCATGAATCGATGAGTCACCTATACATCAACTAGTAACATGAAAAAGACTTAATATTCAAATGTTTTAAAAGTGAGAATTTTAGTTGAATCACTGAGGTATTTATTTAGCACTTTATCAGTATGTATAATTGCAATCTGGCAGATTAACAAATACAGTGCTTTTGTGATATATGTTTTGCATTTAGATTGCTCACATAATGATGAGTCAAGAGAGCATTTCTTTTCCTTCTTTTTAGAGGTAGTCAGTGCACACGAGTATTAGTGCGGGTCCCAGAGCCAGGCACCCTGAATTTGAATAGAGCTTCAGATAGTTGTACTAGCTACGGGACTCTAGACAAGTCTTTAACTTGCTTGCCTCAGTTTCCACAACTTTAAAATGGAGATAATAATAGCATCCACATTGCAGGGTTGTTATGAGGATCAAGTAAGATATTTTTTTAAAAGCACTTAGCACAGTGTATGGCATATAACTGCTACTAGAAAATGTTTATTCCTTTTTCCTTCCCCCTTCCCTTTTAGCCAAAATATTTTATTCCTTGGTGAGCAGAAGCCTAGCTCCAGTTACAAATGAATCCCTTAAAGATTGACATCAATGCACACAGTAGGTCCCAGTTTTGCTGTTTAATTAGTTATGTGACCTTGGGCAAGTTACTTTACTGACATTCAATATGTTCTTCTGTACAGGGCAGATGGGTGGCTCAGTGGATTGAGAACCAGGCCAAGAGATGGGAGGTCCTGGGTTCAAATTTGGCCTCAGACACTTCCCAGCTAGGTGACCCTGGGCAAGTCACTTGACCCCCATTGCCTAGCCCTTACTACACTTCTGCCTTGGAACCAAAACATAGTATTGATTCCAAGATGGCAGGTAAGAGTTTAAAAAAATAATATATATACATACATATAAATAAATAAATAAATATATATATATATATAATCCTCTGTAAAGTAAGGAGGTTGTTGGAATAGAAAACTAATAACCGTGTTGATGACATCATGGCATGGGTCCAGGGCAGCATGGGGAAGGCTGCTCCATTCCCCCTCTCTGTGGTGCCTGAGGACATTTTCGTAGGCCCCCCCCTCTGTCCAGAAGCCCAATGAAAGCATTGCCTCCCTCCACTATCTGGGGTAATGCAGGGGCTCACAGACAGCTTGAAGTAGTACTTTAGGCAAGCGATCTCAAAAACGTTCACCAATGCTGACTTACAAGTTTCTTTTCATAACTAACATTCTAAGATTGTATGAAGGCTACTTCACCGGAAAACAATTCACAAGTCATCTAGGTAGAAGCCTTTTGGCAAATGTCCATTTTAGATAGGCACTATGATGCCACAGAGAGAGGACAAGACATGAACTTAGAAGAGAGGCCTGGGTTTGAATCCTAGCTTGCACACCTATCGCTGGACTTATGTTCCAGAGACCCCCACAATAGATAAAAGCCACATACGATGGAGGCATTACAGATTTATTTTGTTATTCTTCGATGGCAAGCATCCCCTCTGGAGCTTGGGCCCTAGAAGGCGCATGACATTGGGGTGGCATAGGACTTGAAATAAATTCAAACTTTTATGAAAACTTCACAAAAACACAACACTTCAAAGCAACACTTTGCTCAGCGATCAGAGGTCAATGTGAAGTGGACAACGAGAGAGACTGAACATACGGGTACAGTGTGGGAGAGCAAACAGACGGATGCACAGTCACTGAGCCAATCAGCTCCCAGGATACAGAACACAGTGCTGTAGGTGATCCCTTTTCATTCCATCAGCCAATAGTGTGTGTGTACAATCTCACACTGGCAAACCTGCACGAGCAGTAGTGGCATACTGCATTTCCATTGTTGTACAGCATTATCTGCAAAATCCTGTGATCTAGCAAAAACTCTGTGATACAGAATTAGATATACACTTTAAAAAAACCCGTGATACAGTGAAGCTGTGATAAGTGAATCGCAGTATAGCAAGGGATGACTGTACTACAATTTACTTAGACTTGTTAAACATCCGTTTTTTCATTTGTAAGATGAAAATAAATACTTGCACTATCTATACCTCACAAAATTCTGAGTATAGTGTAACCCTTAAAAAAAGGCACTACAGGGGGCAGTTGAGTTGCTCAGTGAATTGAGAGCCAGGCCTGGAGACGGGAGGTCCTAGGTTCAAATCTGGCCTCAGACACTTCCCAGCTGGGTGACCCTGGGCAAGTCACTTGACCCCCATGGCCTAGCCCTTACCACTCTTCTGCCTTGGAGCCAATACACAGTGTTGATTCCAAGATGGAAGGTAAGGGTTAAAAAAAAAGGCACTACATATAAAAATTATTCTTATAAATTATAATTATTATAATAGAAGTCTTAATTTGATACTTCCTTCTATCACAGCACTACACGTTGGTTCTCAAAGGCTTTAGCAATGGAGTTCAGGATATTAGGTGGATCTGACCAAGGCAGAAAGGTTTTGAGTTATGAGTCTGATAACTGACTTTCTATTATTTGAGAACCAATCTAGTACAGTTCACAGAGGGTCAGTTGGCTACAAGGTGATTGGGCTACCTCGGTTCTCAAAGATTAAGTAAGAATAAATTGTAGAAGAACTACAATTGCCAATACATGAGACAGAAATAGTTATTATTGTTTTAAACTTAATTTTCAAGCTATGGTGTAATGGGAAGAATAGAGAATACAAAGACAGAGAATGTTGGTTCTGTTTTCAACTCTGTCATTAAATGTGATTTGAGGAAAGTCATTTAGCACCCTGTGGGCCTCAGTTTCTTCATCTACAAAATAGAAAAAGTTGGGCCAGATGATTATTAAGGTCCTTCCCAGAACTTCTTACTAGAGCACGGATAAACATGTTGGCGATAAACAAGATGTTCTAGGTTAGACCTAAATTCAGGCCAATAGCTAGATAATTTAGGTTTTGTCAGTGGACAAAATAAGATCATTAGGTTATTCAATAGTAACAAAGAGAGATTTACTTAGCCAAAGCAGAAAGATATGAACAAGGTCAGGCAATGAGGACATCTGAAGTTAATTCAGCTGAATGAAGCTCCTTTGCCCAAGTTGCTCACTATTTACCACAAACCAAAATTAGAGTGCCTTGGAAGCTTCTCCTCCCTGCCTTGTATTCAGGCCAGGAGAAAGTGGTATCAATGATATCAACAGTCTGAGCCCTTAGTTCTCTCAGCCAACTAAGAAAGTCTAAATAACCTTTAAGAAAAAAAAGAACTAATCAAGGAGTTCTGGGGGTAGAGCCAAGATGATGCAGTAATCCTTAGCAGCTCTATGCCACCATGAGAATCCTCCCCAACCAAGTTTAAAATATCACCACAAAATGAATATAGGAGTGAAAGAACTGGAAAGAAAAACTGAAGCAAGTTTTGGACTTTCTGCTGCTCAGGTGGAACAAACAGCAGTTGGAATGTTAGACAGAAGATATTGACAAGAATGACAGTTGGTGGGGGGAGGGGCAACTGGGAGTGGTAGTTGGACTCATGGGACTCTCTCTTTCCTGACCCGCAGACTGGAAGGAGCTTTCTCTCCCTGTCTTGGTATAGAAGTTCCTCCATTCCTGATTTTCCCAACTGTGTGCTCTACCTGGATTCCTGTGATTGTGTCATTGAACAAAAGGATTTAAGGGGTATGAACTGTAAGGCCAATCTTTAGGCTGTCTGCCTGAAGAGACAGGCCCAACCAGCTCTGAAAGTCAGAACCTTTTCTTCCTCTTGTGATCTGTTGCTAAAGACTTTGAACTTAAGAAAGCTAGCATGGATATAGCATAGACAGGAATAAAAGAAACCCTCCACCAGCCTGCAAGGCCTGGCCTCAGCTCAAAAGCTGAGAGAGACTCAAACCCAATCTAAGGAAATCCTGATTCCCTTTCCCTGATACCTCCCAAATCCAAACTTGTTATTAAAATTCATCTTTATTTAATAAAATCTCAGTCAGATAAGAGGACTATCATTTCAGGTGAACATAGAGGGAACTGAACCCAAGGACAGCCTTTCAACCATAAACGGTCCTTATTGGACCCCTGCCAGGAGATCTTGGTTCGGAGGAGGCTTGTCCCTCAGGGGGGTCCGTGTTACCTGCTCTGGGGTATCTTCAAAATCAATCAATAGAGAAGACATCCCCTCAGACTATATTAGTTGGCCCATTTCTTGGGAACCCCAATTTTCAAAAATAGCCTCTCAAAAGGGGCATCTCTATCCTTTTACCTTACTGGCAGCCATTACCACCTGAGTTATGCTCTTTTTTTTGGCAAATTTTGACACACCAAGCTCAAAAAGTTGCCCATCACTGGCTTAGGACAAGGATTTCATTCACATTTTGGGGTGGATGATAGCACTAAGAACTAAGTACTGATCTTTCTGCCTAAAATTCAGAGTGGAGTACCAAGATAGGACAATCAAGGGTGTGCCTGATGGAAGTACACAATGAAACCAAAAACTTGAGACAAAGCCTAAAGCTAGAATTTGGTCAGTCTGATGAAGATCAGAGTAAGATCAAAAGCTTACACATAAACTTGAGGCAAGGCTTTAAGCAATCAGCATCACAAGGGCTAATTGAATCAGCAAGGGGAATGGGCTTGCAGAGCTCTCAGTCCTCAGACCATCACATCATCCCCCAAAGACTACCTATAATTAGATGGGCACCTAACTCTAAAGAATTTTTATAAAGACAGAGCAAAGTACAGACACAGAAGGGGACAGTGAAAGCAGAGGAAACATACCCAAAGTTCAAAGAAAAATATGGATTGGACACAGATTCTGGAAGAACTCAAAAAGGACTTCAAAACCAATTAAGAGAGGCAGAGGAAAAATGGGAAAGAGAAATGAAACTGATGCAAGGAGAAAGGAAAGTGATGCAAGAAGAAATGAAAGTAATGCAAGAAAAAAATGGGTCAATTGAAAAAGAACCAAAAACTGACAGAGGAAAATCAAGCCTTAAAAATAAGAATTGACCATCTAGAAACTAATGATTTCATGAGAAATAAAGAAACAATAAAGCAGAATCAGAGGAATGAAAAAAATAGGAAAACATGAAACATGTTATTGAAAAAACAACTGACCTAGAAAACAGATCTGGGAGAGGCAATTTGAGAATTATTGGACTACCTGAAAGCCACAATCAGGAAAAAACCTTGGATATCATATTACAAGAAATTATCAAAGATAATTGCAGAGATCCTCAAACAAGAAAATAAAATTTAAATTGAAAAATGTGCAGATCACCTCCAAAAAGAAATTCTCAAATGACAAACAACTTCAAGGAATATAATAGCTAAATCCAAGAGCCACCAAGCCAAGGGGAAAAAATACTTCAAACAGCCAGAGAGAAATTATTCAAACACCATAGAGCTACCATCAGGATTACATAGGACCTAGTGGTTTCTACATTAAAGAATCAGAAGGCATGAAATATGATATTCAGGAAGGCAAAAGATTTAACTTTACAAATCAAGGTCATCTATCCAGTAAAACTGAGTACATTCTTTCAGGGGGAAAAATGGTCATGTAATAAGATAGAAGGGGGCAGCTAGGTGGCTCAGTAGATTGAGAGTCAGATCCAGAGACAGGAGGTCCTGGGTTCAAATGTGGCATCAGACATTTCCTAGCTGTGTGACCCTGGGTAAGTCACTTAACCCCCATTGTCTAGCTCTTACCACTCTTCTGCCTTGGAACCAATAGTTGGTATTCATTCTAAGATGGAAGGTAAGGGTTTATTTAAAAAAATATATATAGAAGATTTCCAAGCATTCCTGAGGAATAAGCCAGACCTAAAGAAAAAAAAAATTCAAGTCCAAACACGAAACACAAGAGTAGCCTAAAAAGGTAAATAAGAAAAGAGAAAATTTAATGGACTCATTAAGGTCAAAATATTCATATGTCTACATGGAAAGAGGATTTCTGTAATTCTCAAAAATTACTCATAGTAGTAGAGAAGATAGAAGGAATTTACTGAGAAAGAGGGTAGAGAAGTAAACTGATTATGATAATATGATCTATATGCAATTGTGATATATGGAACAATATATATGTATGATATAATATGTATGCATATGAATGATATGTAAAAAAATCAATGAAGGGCAGAGAGGGTTGCACTGCGAGAAAAGGGAAGGGAGAGATAGAATAGGGTAAATTATATAACATAAAGAGGCAAGAAAATTTATTAGGGAGGGGAGGATAAGGATGGTGACAGGCAATGCTTAAACTTTACTCTCATCATAAAGGGCTGAGAGAGGGTAAAACAAGTATATTAAGTGGGGTATAGAATTCTCTTACCCTATTCAGTGGGGTATAGAATCCTATCTTACCCCACAGAGAAGTATGCTATGAAAGGCAATACAAAGTAATCACAATGCTGAATGTGAATGGGATGAACTCACTCATTAAATGGAAGCAGATAGCAGAGTGGATTAAAAACCAGAATCTTACTATAGATTGTTTAGAAGAAACACATTTGAGGCAGGGTGACACACACAGATTCAAGGTAAAAGGCTGGAGCAAAATTTATTATGTGTCATCTAAAGTAAAGAAAGCAGGAATAGCAATCATGATATTAGACAAGGCTAAGGTAGAAATTGAGCTGATTAAAAAGAGATAAAGAAGGAAATGATATTCTGTTAAAAGGTACTATAAACAACGAAGTAATATCATTACTAACCATTTATGCACCAAATGGCATAGCATCTAGATTTCTAAAGGAAAAATTAAAGGAGCTCAAAGAGGAAATAGATAGTAAGACCATATTAATGTGGGATCTCAACTTCCCCTTTCAGAACTAAATAAATCAAACTGAAAAATAAATAAGAAAGAAGTGAAAGAAGTGAATGAAATGCTAGAAAAATTAGAGTTAATAGATATCTGGAGAAAATTGAATAGAAATAAAAAGGAATATACCTTCTCAGCAGTACATGGTACATATACAAAGATCAACCATGTACTAGGGTATGAAAATATTGCAAACAAATTCAGAAAAACAGAAATAATAAAGGCCACTTTTTCAGATTATAATGTGATAAACATTTTAATTAACAAAGTTCCATGGAAATGCAAATTTAAATTTAATTATAAATTAAATAATCTAATTCTTCAAAACTGGTGATCATAGAAACAGTTACAGACTTCATTAAAGAGAATGACAATGAGAAGACATCATATCAAAACCTATGGGACACAGCCAAAGCAGTACTCGGGGGGCGGGGCGGGGGGGGAATTTCTATCTCTGATTGCCTATAGCTACAAAACTGAGAGGGAAAAGATCAATGAATTGGGTTTACAACTTTAAAAATCAGAAAAAGAACAAATTCGAAATCTCCAGATAAAAACTAATTGGAAATCCTAAAAATTAAAGGAGAAATTAATAAAATCGAAAGTAAAAGAACTATTAAACTAATAAATAAGACTAGGAGCTGGTACTACGAAAAAACAAATAAAGTACTGGTTAATCAAAAAAGAAAGAAGAGAATCAAATTAACAGTATCAAGATGAAAAGGGTTATTTCGCCTCTAATGAAGAGGAAATTAAGGTAATTATTAAGAAGTATTTTGCCCAAATATATGGCAATAAATATGACAATCTAGGTGAAATGGGTGAATATTTACAAAAATATAAATTGCCTAGATTAACAAAGGAGGAAATAGAATACTTAAGTACTCCCATCTCAGAAAACGAAGTTGAACAAACCATCAAGGAACTTCCTAAGAAAAAATCCCCAGGGCCAGATGGATTCACAAGTGAATTCTATCAAACATTTAAAGAACAACTGATCCCAATACTATACAAATTTATGACAAAATAACCAAAGAAGGAGTCTTACCAAATTCTCTTTATGATACAAATATGGTATTGATTCCAAAGCCGGGTAGCACAAAAACAGAGAAAGAAAACTATAGATCAATCTCTTTAATGAATATAGATGGAAAAATCTTAAAGAAAACACTAGCAAAAAGCCTACAGAAAGTTATCACAAGGATTATCCACTATGCCCAGGGAGGATTTATACCAGGGATACAAAAATGGTTTAATATTAGTAAAACTATCCATAAAACTGACCACAACAATAATCAAATCAAGAGAAATCACAAGATTATCTCAATAGATGCAGGAAAAAGTTTTTGACAAAATACAACACCCAGAAAGCACAGGAATAGAAGGGCCATTCCTCACAATAATAAATAGGGTTTTAAAAAAATAAAATAATTAGAAAAAAGTATAGCAAAGTTCATCTGGAAGAATATGAGATCAAGAATAGCAAGGGAAATAATGAAAAAAAATGTGAAGGAGGAGGGCCTAGCAGTACTAGATCTTAAATTGCACTTTAAAGCAGTGGTCATAAAAACAATATGGTACTGGATAAGAGACAGAAGGGTAGATCAATGGAAAATGACCTCAGCAAGCTAGTGTTTGAATAAACCCAAAGATTCTAGCTTTTGGGACATGAACTCACTATTTGACAAAAACTGTTGGGAAAATTGGAAAACTATCAGAAAAATTAGGTTTGGATCACATCTTATATCCTATACCAAGATGAATTTAAAATGGATAAATAACTTAAATAGAAAGAGTGAAATCATAAATAAATTAGGTGAACATAGAATAATAGTATAACTGTCATATCTGTAGGAAAGGAAGGAATTTAAGACCAAGGAAGAGATAGAAACAATTACAAAATGTAAAATGACTTTGATTATATAAAATTAAAAAGGTTTTGTACAAACAAAACCAATGCAACCAGAATTAGAAGGAAAGCAACAAACTGGAAGAATATTATTATTATAACAAAACTCTCTGACAAAGGTTTAATCTCCTAAGTATGTGAATGACTAAGTCAAATTTATAAAAAAATCAAGCCATTTCTCTACTAACAAGTGGTCAAGGAACATGAATAGGCAGTTTTCACATAATGAAATCAAACCTAACAGTAAGCACATGAAAAAGTGTTCTAAATCACACCTGATTAGAGAAATGCACATTAAAACAACTCTGAGGTGCAACCTTACTCCTAGCAGAATGGCCAATATGGCAGCAAAGGAAAGTGATAAATGTTGGAGGGGTTGTAGCAAAATTGGGACACTAATACACTGCTGGTAGAGTTGTGAATTGGTCCAACCATTCTGGAGGGCAATTTGGAACTATGCTCAAAGTGCTTTAAAAGAATGCATGCACTTTGAATCAGCTATACCAATGCTGGGTTTGTACACCAAAGAGATAATAAGGAAAAAGACTTGTAAAAAATATTTATAGCTGTGCTCTTTGTAGTAGCAAAAAATTGGAAAATTGAGGGGATGTCCATCAATTGAGGAATGGCTGCACAAATTGTGTTATCTGATATATTGTGCTGAAAGGAATAAAGAAATGGAGGAATTCCATGTGAGCTGGAAAGACCTCCAGGAATTGATGCAGAGTGAAAGGAGCAGAACCAGGAGAACATCGTACACAGAGACTGATACATTATGGCACAATCAAATGTAATGGATTTTTCTACTAGTAGCAATGCAACGACCCAGGACATTCCAGAGAAACTTATGAGAAAGAACGCTATCCACATCAAGAGAAAGATCTATGAGAACAGAAATACAGAAGAAAAATATATGATTGATCACATAGTTCAATATGGATATGATTAGGGTTTTGATGTTAAAAGATTACAGATATGAATAACCTGGAAATAGGTTTTGAATAATGACACATGTATAACCCAGTGGAACTTCTTGTTAGCTCCAGGAGGTGGGTAGGAATCATCAATCATGTAACCATTGAAAAATATTCTAAATTTTTTAAAAAATTAAAAAACCTAATCTAATTTCAATGGAGGAAGGGGTTAGGATATCAATGGATATCCAATACATTTTTTAAAAGGCAGAACCAAATGGGAACTAGCATTTCACACCTCAAACTATATTATAAAGCATATTATATATTATATACTACATTATATCATCAAAACCACTTGGTAGTGTTTTAAAAAATAGAAAATTAATTGAATAGATATAAAAGAGAATCAGAAAGAATGAACTCAATAACCCCAGTGTTCAATAAACATAAGTAACTTAAGAAACAATTGCTTAATTGGTAACAACTGCAAGGAAAACTGAAAAGCAGTTTAGAAAAATTAGGCTTAGACCAACACCATTGTAATCTATTCCCACAATAATTCAAAATGGATATGTGACCTGAATAATAACAAAGATACTATAAAAAAAATAAGTGAAGTAAATCACATACTTTTATAGCTATGAAAAGGGGTAAATTTTTAACTAAATAAGAAAAGCAATTATAGAAGGTAAAATGAATAATTTTGATCAAAAAGCTTTTTGCACACAAGAACGGAAGCAGTGTAGGGAAAAAATCTTCATGTCAAATATGTCTTGTAAAAGTTTAGTATGCAAGATTTATAGACAACAATAATATATCTAAGACCAAATGTCATTTTCCAAAAGACAACTGGTCAAAGGATATCAATAAACAATTCTCAAAAGAACAATGACACTATTCATAACCACTTGAAAGAATATTCTGAGTCACGTATAACAAAAATACAAAATCAAAATAACTTTGAGGTTTCATAGCACAACCAGAAAATGGATAAAGATGGGAATGGTCAATGCTGAAGGGAGTTTGGAAAGATAGGTTCACTAATTAATAATTAGTAGAGATGTAAATTAGTCCGACCATTCTGGAAAGGAATTTGGAATTATGAGAATGAAGTGGATAAATTTAATATCGCTTTCTATTGGCTCTGAATTCCACTCCAAGGCATATTCTCCGTTAACAAAAAACAGAGCTCCACATACACGAAACAGCAATTTTGGGGGAGTAGTAAAGTGTTGGCAGCAAAGTAGCTGCCCATTGATTGTAAAATAACTAAACAAAACTGTGGCATGTAAGGGAATATTACTGTGCTATCAAGAATGATGAACTCAGAGGAGCATAGATAGATTACTTCAACTGATGCAAAAACAGAGGCAGGAAAACAATATATGCAATGACTACAACAAAATAGAAAAAAGTCACAAAACATGAAATGAATGTGACAAAATTATAATGAATACATTGGACATAAAGACAAGTTATGAGAAGATACCTTCCCTTATTCCTTTGCAGGGGTTGAGGCGGGGTTTAGGAGATAATTTATATAATAATAACAGTACTATAGAAAAAATTAACCCTGAAATTTTAGAACTTTAATCAATGCCAAGATAAACCACAAGTCTAAAAGAATGAAAATAGTAATCTCCTGATATAGCGAGGGGATGAACATAAAATGCAGAAAGAGACAGACAGTTTTGACATGGATTCTGTTTTGCTGGACTATGTAAAGATGTACTAAAGGACTTGTGTGGCATGCGATGGCATGTGATGAATTTTTTCAATGTATTGATGTGATTTGCTCATTTCTTTTCCTTTCCATTTTTCTTTTTAAATTCTTTTAAGAGAGAATTCTCTGGCAAAAAAAAGGGGGAAGGAATACAGAGGGAACCTAAGTGACCCCAAAAAATATTTTATAAGAAACAAGGTCACTACTGTCTAAAGTGTTCTATTCAGAGGGATCTATTTAGAAAAACTTCTAAAGTTGCAAGGTTCATCCTCCTGTTAATGAGAAATTCTTTGCTTTACAGTTGTGTCAGTATATAGTATTGAACACCTCAAGTATAAAGATTCCAAATTCTGGAGCTCATAAAATATCACATTTTTAAATACCAATTTTTTTAATTAAAAAGAAAATTGTCGCTAGTCTCTAATTTATGTAAAAAGAGATTTGATTTTCATACTTTGGAAATTTTAAAATAATTTGTGGGTATATTTTATTTTTATATCATCTTCATTTTCCAATATATTTTCTCCTCCATCCACCAATGGAGCTCTTGTAACAAAATATTAAGAGAGAGAGAAAACATTCCACAAAATTAATCAATACATCAATAATTTCTGACAGTACATCAGCTGTTCCACATCCATAATTCCTGACCTCTACAAGGAAGACTGGGGGATGCAGCCTCATCTCTCTTTTATCTGAATAGTTTGGTCATTATAACAACACAGTATTCACTACTGAGTTGTTGGTATTGGTCTTTCTCTTTATACTTTTTATGACTTAATAAAGATGCAAATTGACCTCTGAACATTTCTTTCCTCATTTGCAAAAATAGGATAATAGAATCTAGTTGTTCTAAGACATATAATAACATACAAACGTGAATTATAAAACATCATCTAAACTCAAAAGAGGCAGCATAGTACAATGACTTGAGAGTAAGACTGAATTCAGAGTTTGGAAGAAATGGATATAAGTTCTATCTCTAACACATAAAGGCTGTATGACCCTAGTTCAGTAATGGGGAATCTTTTAGAAGGAGTGCTGTGCCCCTGCCCTCCCTACCCCCACAATGGGGAGGGAGAAAGTGCTCCCATTGGGCTGCTGGGCAAGGGGGGAATTATGAAAAAATGTTGGGACTGTACTGAGTGCTGAACTACAACATCTCATGGACATACTAAGTTGTGTGCTGTGTGCAGGCCCTTTCCTTTCTCCACAATAACAAAGACCAAGAATTTCCACATAAATGTTCATTTGGAGGAGCTTTTGCCCTCAAGGCTAGGAGAAATTGAAAATCAATCTTTAGAGTTTAGGCCATATTAAGTTGAGTTTGTATTCTTTCCTAGAAGGGAGCCACTGGAGCTTTTTGATCAGGGCAGAGACCTGGTCACATTGTGCCTACAGAATACCACTTTCATAGCTGTGTGGACGATAGGCTGGTCAGGGAGAGATTGTTTAAAACAGAGAGTATGGGTAAGGATAAGGGCCTGCCCTAGGGTAGGAGCCTTGTGAAAGGCATCTGCATTACAGGTTTGTTTTGGACTAGACTTGTAATTTCAGGGTAGAGGGGTCCCTCCTCATAAAGAACTTCCTCTGACAATGCAGGTGACCGGGCACCTTCAATTTAGAGTTCTCTGTGAAACAAAGTGGTTAAGAGATGACCATTATTTGTCAAGAAGCAAGACTTGAGCCCTGATATAATTGAACCCAGGGGAGCTGATAAGATCAAGGAATTTAAGAGAGAGAGAGAAGGGCTCAGGGCAAAGGGCAGGAGGACATCTATACACAGGATATGTAGATAAATGATGATCCTGAGGACCACATAGAGAGATGAGCCATGAAAACCTCGGAGGAAAGGATGGTCCCCAATGACAAAGGGTACAAATAAGACAAGGAGAGCAATGAAGAAAAAGGCCAATGAATGTAGCAACTGGATCACAGATAACCTGCAGAAAAATCTCTTATGAATTAGAAGTGAGGAAACAGACAGCTAGTGCAGAAGGCTTTTTTCCTTCATGTTTAGCAGTAAAGGGAAGATATATGCTGATCGTCTGAAGGCATAGCAGGGTCAAAAGAAGCTTTGGATAATTATATGAAGAATCTCTCATTTTGTCCATGTAACTCTCCTGAGGGAATTCCTTCCATTAAAGCAAAGCAACCTATTTATAATTTTGAAAATGAGGATTGGTAGTTGCCAGAGCCACAGTTTTCCAGTGTCATACACACCTTTAATTGGAGAGGATCTGAATCCAATACTCTATTGCTAAGTTTATACTATCTAAATTTCAGAAATAGCTAGGCTAAATGGGGCCTTTTGGGAAAGGTATCATTTATATACCTAAAGGACTATATAAATGTGAGTTATTATACTATACTATTACTATAATCAATATTATTTTAATGGCAGCATGTGGAGATGGAGTCCTATTTCTCAACTGAAAGACATTTGGAGTATGATCCATTTATAAATCAGGAACTGTATTTTTAGGCAGTTAATTTTAACTGGCCTCAAACAATATTATAGGTAGATAGTTTTTATATAAGAATATGGTGATGGTAGACTGACAGAAAACCTGATGTCCCCAAGCATCAAAAATGTCTCGAATAATCACCTACAGTTTGTTAGGCTTCCATTTTGTTTGTGCTGTTAGGGGGTTTTGGTTATAATATTGAAAAATTATGTAAGGCAGCAAAAACAAATCTCAACTATTTCTAATTCTGGAAAACTCTGCTTTAAAGAGTACTATCCTAATTTTTTGGATACTTTTGGTTCTCTCGTTACTGCTTCCTCAATTTTGGCCATTGTTCCCATGCTGTCACATTTCTACAGAAATGCCTGAGTAATTTTCAAGAAAATTAATAAATAAAGTATTTAAGAGATGTGTAAAGCAATGTGTTTTTATGATATCTTGAAAAATGTGGTTCCCTATTGTCTTTAATATAAAATATAACTTCCACCTTTTTTTCATTGAAGGGTATCCATTTAACAATATTATCTTACCTTTCTAATTTCATATATTTTTTCCAAATAAGTTATTCTTTTTAGTATTGTTTGCATAAATTGTTCTAATAGCTGTCTTTGCATAAGTTATTATCTCAAAATTCTCTCTAGGCAAATTAGAATTAAGCTGTCTAAAAATGGAACAGGACATAGCATATTCCCCCTCATTAAAGGTCTCCAAAGAAAAGCTTGATCACTTGACAGAAATGTCAAAGGGATTCTTTTTCAGGTATGGGATGTAGCAGATAGATGGCCACTGGAGGTCCTCTTAACTCTGAGTATGCAATTCTAGCTTCATATCTCTTCAAGTTCAGAAATCACTTTGTCCAAAAAGTCTTAGTTGACTATCCCATCTCAACCTTGATCATTCCTTTATATCTCAGTAATATTTAGCATTTAAATAACACTTTAGGGTTACAAAGCACACTTCTCACTACAATCTTAAGAGACACCGCAAATATTATCACCATTGTACAAATAAGGAAACTAACTTAAGAGATCAAGTGGCTTTGTGTGGTTGCTTAGCTAGTAACAAGAAAGTGGACATTTGAACTTGGGTATCTCATGACTCAAAGTCCAGAATTCTTTTAACAATACCATACTTCCTCTCTAGAAATAATAATAAAACTGTATTATACTTTTATGATTCATGCATTATATATCTTATTTCACTTCAACTTTACAAAAATCTTGTGAATTAAGTTCAACAGAAAATGTCTATCCCTATTTTAGAGGCCAGCAAGCTGAGGCTCAAGCCATAAATAACTTTTCTGTCAATCATGTCATGGGTGGTCAGTGCTTGAAATCAGATCCCAAACCTCTCTTGATTCAATGCTATTTCTTCCTGACTTAACCACACTACTTTCCATTTCAACATTTATGTATCCACTTACATTTCTGAAATGCAATTTTGTAAATGTCTTCTCATTTTAATGCCTATAAAGTTTCTCAAGTAGATGTTAAAACTTATTTTTCACTTATTCCCCTTGGGGTCAAGTACATCTCTTACACCATAGACAATCAACAAAAGTTTTCTAAAAAATTAACCTTCATCTGGTTACATATTAAACAGTTTGGTGTAATATTATTTTGGGCAGTGAGGTGAGATTTTTTAGTATTTGAAATCCACAACTAGGATTTCCAATTTTTAGGTTTTGGCAAAGAGAAATGAGAATTTAAAAGGGGGAAATGATAATTTTCTTTATTTTATAACTACATACTTTTCCTGTTCACTTCTGGCTCTCTATCAGGAGTAAAAAAAAAAACTGACCAAAAAAGGAAATTAAGAGATAATTCCTATATTATGAAATGATTTTTTTTTTTCTGGCTATAATATTAATTACCAAAGGCTTTTCCCCCTGATGCTTTAAAAGTAGTACCTTTTCTCCTTTCTTTCCCCCATCAGATTAAAACTTTTTGGAAGGTATCTGCAATAAAGCTAGATTAGATAATGTGCAGTTCCTGCCATACCTTCTTTACAATTTCTACTTATCCAGTAAAACTTCCCACATTGTTCTTTCTTTGTACAACCTTACACTAAACAATATCCCGAGTTCATATACAGAATAGCATCTCCCATCGTGAATTAGTTACTTTAGGCTGAACAACAAGGTTGGGAGATGGGGGAGGGACGATTAATAATAAAGTCTTTCACATTTTGCCTATTGGGAGGAAAAGGGCAATGTTTTGCTTTTCTTTGTTCTCTCTAGCACAGTGCCTGATACACAGTAGGCACTTACAGTAGTTTCCGGGGGCCACAGTTTATCCAGAGGGATCCTTTCTTTGCATGTTTTCCTTTTTTTTTCTTGATGTCTGAAACCAAGAAGGGGACTTAAAGAATTTGAAGGGCGCCTGGGATGAGGGGCCACCTCCCCCTCCCCTCTGCCCCTCCCCCGGCCAGTTAACCTCTTCCCTCCAGGACTTGACAAAAGCTGGGGCCTATTTCTAGGCCTCAGAACCCCCTCTTCTGCTCGGTCCCAGGTTGTTTAAAATGGGGTTCCTTTTCTCCTTTTCTCCCCCCCCCCCTTCCCAAGGACTATCTTTGAACACCGTCACAACGACAAGAACTTTGGTTGTTTAGTTTTTTTCATCCCATACCACACTGGCTTGGCCGTAACCGACCCCAAGTCAAGCCCCAGCCCGGATTCCCCGAGCGGCTCAGCGGCCGCGGCTCCAGCTCTCACTTCGGCTTCGGGGGGCGCCTCCGACCTCACATCCCAGCGCATGCGCACCCGCCCCGCTGGGACACCCACCGTGACTCAGCGCAGACGCAGGGCCTGGCGGAGAGCTCACAAGAGTGGACGCCTGACAGGGAGCAGAGGTTGAGGGAAGGGGGGGCCGGGGAGGGGGAGCCTACCCCACCCAGAGACGACCAAAGCGGCTGCTGCAGAAACGTAGCCCAAGACTGAGGAAGAATCCTCTTCTACTTTTTCTGATCCCTGAAAAAGCCCCGGGCCACTTCCGGTCTCGGAGCGGACCATCTGGGCACAGCCTTATGGGAATTGTAGTTTGGGGATATAGGTTCCTTGTTGAGGGCAGCAGAGAGATTTCATCTCCCCCCGCCCCACCCCCAAACTGGGTAGTACTTGTCACCAGTATCAGGTAAATACTTTTGAGAAGTGTATTTTTTGGCAGCTACGAGACCCACTGGCCAGTCAGGCAGACTCCAGCCTCAGACTCTCGGTGGTTGTGTAACCCGGGCCAAATCACCTGACCACTCGGAGAGGTGCCAGAGGACGTTCAAAGGCACCTCCAACCAGTTCCAAGATTTCAGTATATTTATCTTGGGAAGCTGGAAGTGAGGAGTTGAGAACGATTTCCTTATCCTTCCCTGCCATTCCCAATAAGCCCTTCATTTGAGACGGAGAAGAGGAGGAGTACTTCCTCTGAATCCTCATAAACTCATCCCTGAGTTGATTTAGGAGAAGGAAGGGGGAAGGGAGGGAAAGGGAGGCTGAAGGGAGGAAGGAAGTAGGTAAGAGCCGGAACTGTTAGTTATCAATGAACCAATCAAAAGAATCCCTTATTACCGAAGGTGGGAACTCCACAAATCAGGTCTGGATTTATGGTTGGACTGATTGTCTAGACTTGAGGAGGTGGTAGAGCAAATGCTAACGATGCAAACTTAAATTTCTGTTCTGCATACTCCTCCCCACCCTTCTCTCAACTGGTGATTAAACATTTACCAGTACACCCATGAGCCCCCGCCTCAGTTTCCTCATCAGTAACTAACATCTTTCAAAAGGTTGTTGCAAGGATCAAATGAGATAATATATCGGAAAGTTTTGAAAAACCTTAAAACACTTTAGAAATGCTGGCTATTAAGTAATTTCATGTCTTAAACACTTTTTTTTTTTTAAACCTTCTCCACCTCCTAAGGGGGGGGAAAAAACATAAAAAAGTAGAACCAGACTTGGGTAGGGCTCAATTTGAAATGACTTTATTTTGCAAGCTACTTTCTTAATAATAATTCTTTAATGTTTGCAAAGTGCATATTTATGCCTTTTATCTCATGTGATCCTTTCACTAGCTCCTCATGACAGATATTATTATCCCTAGTTTTACTGGTAATGAAACTGAGATAGGTTAGCTAGTAAATGGCAGAGGCAGAATTTGAACTCAGATCATCCTGCCTCAAAAATCATTTTATTCATTATATAACTTTGCTGTTTCTTCGCTTTCTTGTGGACCGTTGGGTGATTAGAGTAACTTAGAGTCGGAAAAATTCTTTTTTTTGAGTTCAAAAGTGACCTTGGATGTTTACTGGCTGTATGACCCTGGCCAAATCACTTAACTCTGCCTCAGCTCCTCATCCCTAAAGCTGGGGAAAGAAATGACAAACTACTCCAGTATCTTTGCCAAGAAACCCCTGATGGGCTCATGAAGAGTTGAATGCAACAGTTTTCATGTAATGATATCTATTCTAGTTTGTTTTTACTTGTGTAATTACAGGACAAATTGAATTTCAAGTTGGAAAGCAATAACAGACAGGAGAGACTGTTCCAGTATCTATGGCTGTGCCAGGTAAGTGATGCTGAGGTGGAGAGGAGCCGATTCCTCTGACAGATTTGCTGGGTGCCCTCAGAAATGATTTTGTCCTCCCTGGTCCATGGTTCATCTTTCAGATGTGAAGATCTGACAAAGAGATAGAGGTCAGGCCCCATCTAGGCCTTATCTTTATTATTTCCTTTTCAGGTGGATGTCTTTATTATGAAGTACCTACCAGAAATTTGTCCTACTCTTGTGGATTTTCACCTTCCCCCGTGGACTGCACTTTGGCAGTTGTTTCTCCTTACCTAGTTCTGCCAGTTAATACCCTGTTAATTACAGTCTATAGCAGTGATGGTGAACCTATAGCATGGGTGCCAAAGATGGCAGGTAGAGTGCTCTCTGTGGGCACTGGCACAACCCCTCCTTACTAGAAAGGCAGAGGGGCTTGGGTGGTCCCTCCCCCTCTCCACTGTGCCTGAGGACATTTTTTCACACCACCCACCCCTCTGCTCACCAGGGCAGGCATACCCAGCATGTGATGTGAGGGGGGAGGGGCAGGGCATTTATCTCTAAAAGGGTCCCCATCATTGGTCTATTGAAACCACAGGGAGACCCTACATAATAACACAGTTTCAGTAACTAAAGAATATTTGAGGCTGAGCTAAAGTGGGGGTTTCAAATATATGGTACCTGGTTATAAGCTGCTTGATCATTTTAAGTATTACTCACAGTTACTAGGAGGGAGATTAATTTTTTTAAACTAGATTTATTTTTAATTTGCATCAGGGGGAATGACCTAGGTAACATGAAAGCCAATTAAGTACAGATGGAGCTTGCCTTTCCTAATAGATTTCCCCTAACTTCTAGTGCCTTCCTTCCTATAGTTGTATTTCAACTACTTTATGTGATTATTAATTTTATGTTTCTGCTGTATATATTTCTGCTTATGGGCAACCAGGTGGTGCAGTGGACAGAGTCCTAGGCCTGGGTTCAAATCTGACAGATGTGGAGCAAGTCACTTAAACTCTATTTGCCTCAGTTCCCTCATTTGTAAAACGAGCTGGAGAAAGAAATGGCAAACGACTCTCGACTCTCATATCTTTGGCAAGAAAATCCCAAAAAGGTCACAAAGAGATGATTGGACAACAGAAAAAACCTTTGTGTGCTGTATGTCCTTATCACCCTAATTATTGTGAACAGGGATTCTTTGTCGTTTTATCTTCATCATCTTGCACTGCACTTGATCACAGGCGGTTAATAAACTGTTTTTTGTTAATGATAATGATGCAGACATGGATAAATTAAGGCTCTAGAACACTACTTTTTGGGGGGCTTTTTCCTGCTCAAAACCCTTCATTGACTTGGGATTGCCATTCCCTGACCTATCTGATTCCCGGCTTCCCTCGCTGCTCCTTGGCACTGTGCTGTCTTCACATCATGCCTCTCCCCTGGAACCATATCAGTCCTCCTAAACATCCTTCAAAGTCGGGTTCAAATACGTCCATAAAGCCTTCCCAGCCATTCCAAAGTGACCTCTCCTTCCTCTCAATTTATAACACCCAGAATTTAGAGCTGGTAGGGTTTTGGATCAGCTAGTCCTCCTCCAAGAAGAATTGGTCCCAGTCTGCAGGGAGTAGTAGTTTGGGGAGAGGAAGAGTGTGTGTGTGTGTGTGTGTGTGTGTGTGTGTGTGTGTGTGTGTGTGGTGGGTGGAGGGATATTGCAAATAATGTCCAGCTGCTAGAGGACAAAAGGACAAATCCTTTAGTATATTCACACTGTGATACCACCTCAGGTTATGAAAATATATAAATATATACATTTGTGATGATTGTGTGTAATAGCAACTGTCAGTGATAAACTGCCTTTTGCTTTTTTATTTATTTTTTATTTTTGGTAATAGATAACACTCGCAGCTTTTAATCTTTTTTGCACTCCTGTTTCTTATAAGTAGAAAAGCCATTTTAGATGTAATTTACTGGTAATTTCTTTTGATCGGTTTTGTACTTTTTATAACATGCTTCTCGGGATTTTTTACTCTAGGAATTACTTGAAAATTACTATCGATTTTTCCTCAGAAGTATCTATCCATTTATTTTGCTTATTTTACTTTATGAAGAATTGCCAAAGAGCAGTTTATTCTTATTTACAATCCTTTTCCTTTTTGCCGTATGATCTATGTTTTAAGAAGCAGCCACCATGACATGAAGAAGAATCCAATCTGAAACAAAATGAGCTTTGCTTGAAAGAGCAGCATTCTTTTTTGTGTACTTAAGTTAATTGATACAGTAATTTAATCATTGAACTGCTGTTCACATTTCACATTTAAGTCACTTAGCTTGATTTTTTCTTCTTCTTTAGAATATCGAGGCTGATGAGCATTTAAATGGATTTGTTTGCAGCACTTAAAAAATAGCCACAAAATTGATTGCATCATGACATCCATCAGATTTTGCATTCAGATTTAGTCCATTTATTTTGAAGCTTCCCTAAGGAAAACATTCTAGATTTAATACTAAGTCACCTGCTGGCTGTTCTTTTTTTGCACACCAAATTCAGAGTAACACAGTACCTTTCCTCAGACTCTTCCTTTCTCTGTGTCTCTCACTCGGTCTTAGCCACTTGCATCCCCTGCCCTCCTGTTTTATCCTTACTACATTTTTTTAAGCTCAGGTAATTTTTCCCTTCAAACTGACTGCTCTGTGATTACAGCACTGACCTCTGTCCTTGCAAGACTTGCAGCCACTCTCAGGGGCAGCTTCTAGTACTTTGCAAGTTGGCTGGCAGGGATTATTTCGCAGGCCACGAAGCCCCTGACCTTCACCAAAGAATGGATGTCTGCACTGCCCATAAATTCCTTCAGCCTAGTGATGGAGAGCCTCAGCTCTGCTGCCCACTGTACGAGTCAGAGTCCATGACTTCTGGGCAGAGGACAGGTAATTGAGGGCTGTATTTAAAAGCCACGCGTTCTAGGCCCACATGGCTTAATCTCCTGGTAGAGGGGAAAGCATTCCGGTTTGGGACCCTCCACAGTGTTGGGCCAGAAGTAAATCTGAACTGTAGGAATGAGAATCTGGGGGTGGCTTTATGGAGATTAGAGGGCACCTTACCTGCTATTTCCAAAGTGCCATGGCTGTGCTCTCTGGCAGCATCCTCCGTCCGACTTGTCTGATTAAGTATCCCAGAGAGAGCTTCTATGGCTTCCCAGGCTCTCATTACAACAGTAATGTAATGCTGATTGCCATGATTTTCAAAGAATATGTTAAAAGTGGAATTAAGATGAGATGGATTAATCAACACCCTTCGGTTTCCAAGTTGGCTTTTGACTTTTAGTCTATAAACCAAGCTATCCATTTCAAGGCCACGTGAGGGGACCGAGTGAATTTTAGTATTTTTTAAAAGATCAAAAAGTTAAGTTTCCACGGGTATTGACTCAAAAAATTTAAGATTTTGGTGATACTGTTTTTAATTTTTGAAATGTCTTCATTGGTGTATGTGTGGTGTTGTTTTTTTAACTTCCCAGATCAAGGAAACAGAGCTGGTAAAAAATGAAAACACAAAAGAAAGAAAAATCATTGGAAACACGTTCTTCTGTGATCTTTATTTAACCAGATGTGAATTGTGGAATTTAAAAGAAGAGTCGTAACACTGAAGCCGGGGTAAGAAAATGCCACGAGGGACATCCTAGAGAATCTTCAGTTCGGGTCTGCTCTTGGTAAGAAAACCTCAAATTAAAGCCGTGCTGAACTTTTCTGGCACCGGGATCATTAACGCCAAAACAGAGTCTAATTGGAAAGGAAATTTCAATGTCCATTTATTCAGCAAATTACGACGGAGCCCCTGCTATGAACAGTGTTTCTTTAATCACACTTACTGTGGTCCCAAGTCCTCTACTTTACCCATTCTTTTAAATAATGAAAATTAACCCTTAAATAAGGTAGAGTTCACTTAAATTTCGGGGAGCTAAATAGTATTTCATGAGGTGGTTATCGCCTGTTCTTAGCCACAATATTCTTATCTTTTCAGCAGCCTCTAGCTGGAAGCCTCATAAAAGCCTGTGAAACATAAAAGCCTGGAAACAAAAGTGAAGAAAAGCATGATATTTTACAAGCGTAGACCTCAGTACATTGGTATTATGAGATAATGTGGATACCAGTCTTTACCTGCACCATTTCCCCACGCTCAGCCCAACAGATTTTCCAGAAGCCTAATCAATTTACGTCATTCTATTATTTGACTCTCTTTTAAAAACTATCTTCCATCTTAGAATCAATACTGTGTATTGGCTCCAAGGCAGAAGAGTGGTAAGGGCTAGGCCATGGGGGTCAAGTGACTTGCCCAGGGTCACCCAGCTGGGAAGTGTCTGAGGTCACATTGGAACCCAGGACCTCCCGTCTCTAGGCCTGGCTCTCAGTCCACTGAGCTGTCCAGCTGCCCAGCTGCCCCCCACAATATCATTTACAATCAAGCCCATTACCATGTAGGGAATTCCTCTTTGACTTGGATTTCAGTGGCATCTCCTCTATGACAGTGACAAACACCTTTGGTAAATACATGTCTCCCTGTTTTATACTTTATTGATATTAGTGATCAGTCATCAAAGAAAATGACTTCTATTCAGTAGCGTCAAGAATCTTGCATGATTTTGTTGTGTTTAGAAGAGACATCTGATAAGAAGTGAGACTTGGAAAATCAAAGCCCAATTAATGACCCCAAACTTCTCCCTGAAACGAAGGCACATCTTTTTTTTAATTAATAGAATGTATTTGCAAGTGTCTCCGCTCCTTCCTCCCCTCCCTGAACCCCAGAAGGCATCATTTGGGAGACAGATATGTATACGTAAATGATCTCTCTCATGTTTCCATTTTCTAGTTCATTTTCTGGAAGTGGCCCTCACAGTTTATTCTTCAAGTATTACATCTGTAAGCTGTATATGATGGTTCTACTCACTTGGTCGCTCATTATCTTGTGCAGTTCTTTCAAGGGCTTTTTAAGCATTAGCCTGATCATTGTTTCTCATGACGCAGTAGTATTCCATCACAATCATATGCCACCTTTTGTTTGCCCGTTCTCCAACTGACGGGCATCCCTTCGATTTCCAGTTCTTTGCCTCCACAAGGAGAGCTGCTGTAACTGTTTTGGAGCATATAGATTCTTTTCCTTTCCCCCCAATCTCCTTGGGAAACAGACCCAGCATTGTTATCGTGGTGTCAAAGGGTGTACACAATTTTCTAACTCTCTGGGCATAATTTCAAGCTGCTATCCAAAATATTTGGATCAGTTCACAGTTCCATCAACAGTATATTAGCAAAGACAGCTAGATGGCTCAGTGGAATGAAAGCCAGACCTAGAGAGAGGAGGTCCTGGGTTCAAATCTGGACTCAGACATTTCCTAGCTATGTAACCCTGGGCAAGTCACTTAACCCCCATGGCCTAGCCTCTAATGCTCTTTTGCCTTGAAACCAACACACAGTAGTCATTCTAAGATGGAAGGCAAGGCTTAAAAACAATAAGTGTACTAGCATCCCCATTTTTCCATATTCCCTCCAACATTTGTCATTTTGCCCCTTCCTGATTTTAGCCAATCTTGTGAGAGACGATATTTCAGAATTGCTTGGTTTGCATTTCTCTGATAAGTAGTGATTTAGAATATTCCTTCATATACCTAAATATGGCTTTGATTTCATCATCTAAAAATTGTTCATATCTTTTCCCCATTTATCAATTGAGGGATGACTTCCATTCTTATAAATTTGACAAAGTTCTCTATGTATTTTAGATATGAGATGCCTATCTGAGATGCTGTTTATAAGATTTCCTCCAAAATTTTCTGTTTTCCTGTTAATCCTGGCATCATCTATTTACTTGTACAAAAGCTTTTCAATTTAATGTGCTCAAAATGATCCATTTTACCAGTGCTTTCCATCTCTTGCTGATCCACAAATTCTTCTATCCATAAATCCTTGTAACAGTTATAATTTAGGGGAGACTGAAGCAGGTAGAAATTAGTTTCTCTCTGCAAGGAGTATTATATTTTTAGAGGTTTATTAAAAGTTAAGGATTTAAGAATATACAAGTAAGAAAAGGCACATGCCAGGTGGACCATAAGGCCCACCCAAAATTCCACTCACATCATGAGGCACATCTGTTTGCCAGCGGAGACAGGAAGTAAAGAGATCCCACTTACGGGGAAGACCCTTTAAATAAAATTTTGTTCTCATCCCAGGTGAGAATTCAGTGAGATTAGAGGGCATTCTGGGAGCTAGCAAGGACTCCTGGGGAATGGAGTCCAGAGTTCAAATCTCAATTTTACATCCTTTAGGTACCCATCTTTTTATAATTCCAGTTTTCTACTTCTTGTGGTATGGCCGTGAGTAGTCATGGAATATCAGTCTTGAAAGAACTAAAAATGAAAATTACTTAGAGAGCAGTAAAGTACATGATGGGTATGTATTTGAGGGGCTGTTTATTTGTACTAGAGGGGGTAAGACTTTCAGTATAGAGAGGGGGAAAGAGAGGAGAACCCCCCCTTCTCAAAGTGGGGTTCAGGGGACACAGCTGATGTTTAAGGTGGGCTCAGAGAGAGAAGAAGGGGTTTTGAAGATTTTCCCCCTTCTGCCTTCCCTCCTTAGCTAAGGCTACTCTCCCAGATTCACTCTTGTCCTTTTTGTCCCCCCTCCACTGCTCGAGATCAAAAGGTCTCCCCTTGATATGTTCACTCACACTTGTTCACAGCTTGGGGAACAGATAACTATTAATGTCAACTCAGAGTAATACAAAGAAGAACTAGCAGGGAAAGAATGGGAAAGGAAAGTGGGAAAAGGGGGTCCCTGTCTCTTTCTAAAACCCTTTTCCCTCCCTCCTTGAGTTTGGGGCAGGGGGAACTCAGGCCCTGGAAGCCTGAGCCCCCTGAGTCAGGTTGACTCACCCAGGGTTTGGCCCCTTGGCCACAGTTCAGATTCAGGCAACAGGAGCTGAGGTAAAGTCTGACAGAGATATAAAATATCTTTCTCAGGTTTCTCCTTCAATAGTCCTTTCAATTGGGAAATGTTGGGGGAGGGGGAAGATTTCCAGTCACCAGCAGGAAAGGTGGGTAACCCTCAGAAGAAAGTCTTTTTCAGCCTTCTCTCTTTGGCTTCTCCCAACTGAGAGACCAGCTCCTCCACCAGCCAGAGTCTTCTCCTCCTCCAGATTCCAAACTCCTGGGGCCCCTCCTCCATCGAGATGATCAGTTCCACACAGTCTTCATCCTGGCACTTTTCTTATGTGCCAGCCTCTGTCACAAATCCTCCATTTCCTGTTGTTCGCTTGGTGCCACCCTGGCCCACACCAGTTACTTGCCTTCTATGCCCATTCTAAACTATCTATGTCACTTATTATTCCCATATAACCCCCCCCCCCCAAATAATAAATCTTATCCTAATCTGTCTATTTGCTAATCTAAGTTCCTATCTTATGCTAAGACTGAGTTGTGGGAAGAGAGTTAGGATTATGTGCCAACAAAGTTTTACAATATATCAATTTCTTAATACAAAAGTCATTCCTATTGCAATCAATATAAAATGTAAGTCTTAAGTAAAATTGAACTATCCTATGCCTTATGTAATACTAATTCCAATGTAACAATTCATAATAATTATATGTCTGTGTGTGTGTATATATATGTATATTTATATATATACATATATAAAGTTGCATCAATTGAAATCTGGTTTATGCTGTCCCTATGTTACTTCTCTAATTACAACATTGCTTTTTCCACCCTAAACTACTCTGTCCCTGTCTGTTAATGGTTACCATTTTAACTCTCTCCTTTCTATCTATATTAGTGGATTAGATCGTTATTATGCTATATATGTACATGTCTGTTATTTGTACACATTTACATATGTCACATGTTATTTATATACATATATACATCTTCTGATAGTAGAGATTTGTTTACAGATATATAACTTATGGCCTGTCCTTACTTACGGCATAGCCCTTAATATCAGTGTGAAATTTGTTCGTGTTCTAGATGCGTCGTGGTGGATGCATACTTATTCCTCTTCAGGAAATCCACTTCTCATGTTGCCTGAAGATTTCTTCTTCATTCTTCCTGTGTAGATTCCAATGTGCATGTGGATGCAGTTCCCTATATGTGAAATTAATGTGATTGGCGATTAATCTTACATGACCCATTTTCCTGAAGTTTATTCCCATAATGTCTTTGATTTAAAGTTCTTTCCAAGTTGTCAGTGTGTCTTCCAGCCTTTGGTGTTGCTTGAAGTTTGTCACAGGTCTGTATGTTTTCATCTTTACAGGATACATACTTGCCTGTCGTCTCACCTTGAAAGATGATCTCGGGTATCCAGAACTACAGGATCATGCATGTGTGTAAGATTAACATGTGCGTGCATGTAAGAGTGAATATGTTGATGCATGTGAGTGAAACTTTATACAGGATGTTTGTGCCATCTTCATGTGTGCAAGTGAGACTTTTTTATGTAATGAATGTAGATATCTTTCTTAATGTGTGATTGTAAGGCAATTATTATATTCCTATGTGTTTGATTGTAGAGATTAATGATATTTTAGTCTGTGTTTGAGATGGAGATTTGCTTACATGTTTACTAATTCTAAGGGATTCTAAATCCACCCAAATAAACTCCCAGATTTCACAAGGAGCTACTTCTCCTGTATTTCACTATTTCCTGATCTAACTAACCCAAATTTATACTATCTGAATTGGGCATTATTCTGTTTTGGTTTCATGCAATAATTTTTGTTTGGGTAAGATGCTCCAATAGCATCTTGGATGTTTCCCATCTCTAGTTACTGGGATTCGTGGACTTATCTCAGTTTTTATTTTTATTTTTTTCCAGCCAGAGATTGTCATTATGGGCTTAGGTGTTTTCCTGATTTGATGAAGGTTTCTTCATGGATCATGTGTCAGATCTTATGCCTAGTAGCAGTCTGGGTTCTTATAAGGTTTCATGTTATTTGCTACCCTATAGAACTCAAACCAGTCCTGGTACCAAGTCTTCTCAATAGATGGTATCGGTTGTGTTATGGGATGCTCAAGGTTGGATAAAGTAGATGTAATCATAGCATTTCATTGCCTATCTCTTCTTCAGTTTGTTCTCTATCAGATTACATCCAATTCAGTGGCACTGTCCCCTAAGTCAGATTTCTTACAAATTCTTCATAACTACTGATTCCTGCCATATACAGTATTTCCTCTAGTGATAAAGAGTCCCCTATGTTTTCAATTGCTTCACAAGAATCAGAATCAGAAAAAAAAAAGTTTGTTCTGAATTCAGGTGTTCACTATGCCAGTTTGTGTCCCACTCATCCAAATCTTTGTGAACTTTATCATAGAGCTTCTAGTACTGAAAGGGTTCTTGTTCTTCATCACTGTTTTGGTCAACTATTATTGTACCATTTGGTACTGAATCATCTGGATCAGAGTCTGACTCTTGGTCACTGATTTCTGTACTCTCCATGTCTTTCACTAGCTTTTGTCCAGTGATCTGTTGTAATTCTGTGTCAGGTGTTGTTAAATCAGGTTTTGTGTCTTGGTCTGACCCTATTTCAATGATTTATATATTTCCCAATTCTTTTTCTAGCTGTTGACCAGTAATATGTTCTAATTCTGTGTTCTGTGGTGACAGATTTTATTTTTGTGGGTTTACTGCTTCCTGAGGATCTGCTATTATGTTAACAGAGTGCACAGGTTCTAGTTTTTCTGCTCCCTCCTGTGAATCTGTTGACATAGAAACCATTCCCTCTATGGTGGTATCTTCTGGGAATGACTTCGCTACAGATTCACTTTCCCCTGTATCAGCGAGATCTTTGTAATTCTGTTCTCCCACTTCTGTCCCAAGATATGGCTCTGGAGTCTCTTGGAAATTAACTATTGTGGTGTTTACATGCACAGGTTTCCTATTATCATCAGAACCTTTTCTTGCTCCATGGTTTGTAATGCACATGTATAAATAGTAGATGTTTCAGGCTCTCCAGATATTATAGTGTAATCTACCCCTCTTCAGTTATTCCACCCTCATTCGATGCACTATTATTAACGAGCTCTGTATCACTTTGGACCACTGCTGTCTGTGAGCTAGCAGCTTGCTCAGAGTTTGTGTTTGTGTTCATTTCAGTTTGAGAACTGCTTGGATGATGTTTCATTATCAAAGACTCTTCTGTTCCCATTCCCTTAGATTGTTTTGCAGTCTCTGGTTCAGGGAATAGACAGTCATTGGAATTTTGGTATTGATCTGTTCTAAACCTATCCCCAGAACTGGTGTCTTTGAGCGTTATAGGATTTCGTGGGTAAAAGTCTTTGGCTTTTGGATTTAAGTTAGTTCTTCCCTCATTTGTCTTTCTTTCCCCTCTTAGATGTATAAATATATCAGCTTCAAAGTCTCTTGCAACAATGTCTCATTTGGCTATCTTGTCAGAATGGTGTGGATACTTAAGTTGCTGTTTTAAAGATTTGCTAGTCCTGTTTGATTTTCCACTCCCTAGACCTATTCTGCAAGCTAAGAAATTTTCCAAGAAGGTTTTAATATGTTCTTTGCTTTTCTCCATGCAGTTTTGTGTGCCCATGTATTGTGAACCATAAATGTCATGTTTCATGTCTGCTATTATTAGGTGTGTAATTTCTCCCTCCATCTCAATTATAGACTTTTGTTTAGTACTTAAGTTGCTTCCCTTGGCATCTGGCCCAACTATCTATTTCTCCACCACTAACATTTTAAAGCCTTCTTTTTCCTTTCTACCATATCCCTTTTTTCCCTTTATGCTTATGCCCTCATCTTTCCTCCCTCAGGTACGTCCCCTATTCGTCTCTTTTTTACTAGATAATGCGAGAGCTTGGCATCGTGAAGTATAATGATTATTTCTTGCTACAACTTCTGAATGATGGGGTTTTGCTCTAGAAGTTATTGTTGCTTCCATGGATTTCAGGTCTGGGGTCTCCTGTTCTCTTAGTATTCAATGAGAGTAACACTACTTGCTATTAGAGTCCTGACTCCCATAGTTTTTGTTAGTATATTCTTTTCCTTGATAATATGCATTTTGACTTTTCCCATCTCTCTTATTTTGGCCCTGTTCATAGCAATGTTTCATCAGGCATTTTCTTACTATGTGTCCCTGACGAGAACATGAAAAGCAAGTCCTTGTGTCTCTTTTCACCCTCTGTTGACATTGGGGTGTCTGTCTATACTGTGTGGTTTGTATGTTAAATGTCTTAATTGTAGCCAGGTTCTTAACCTCCTGTAATTCTTTCTGCCTTAATATTTCATTGGTCTCTTAGAGTTTTTTCTTTAGATCATCCTTTTCCCTGTCCTGATCTACTCCATTATCATGTAGATAGGTGGCAATGTCCCTGAGTTCATTAAGTGAGATGGTGTTAAACTTAAGGCAATAGTTCTTGAAGAAATCCCTCAAGTGCTTATCACAGCCCTTGAGAAATTGTCTCCTCACATGTGCCTCTGATTCTTTTGAAACAGGGTTAAAACCCAACAGTCTCTCAATTTTTTCCATAAGGTGATTGATAAATGTGCTTGGGTATTCATTTTTTCCTTGGGATAATCTGTCAAATTTTGCCCATGCATTGGGTCTTTCTGACAATTGCTTCATTCCCTGCAATAGATCCTCATGGCATTTTCTTAAATAAGTCATTGATCTTAGATTAGAAAAATCCAGATCCTCAAGAACTTCTGGCCAGCTTGTGAGTGAGGAATCTTTTCTAGTTTGCTCAATAAAGTTTTTATTTTCCTGGGGAGTAAAAAGTTCAAATAAAAGAATTTCTACATCCTCAAAATCTGGTTCATAGAGGCAAAATGTTCTTTTTAGTTATTTAACTGTGAGATAAGGCTCTAATAAAAAATTTAGGCATGTGTTTA
Organism: Monodelphis domestica; assembly: GCF_027887165.1. Taxonomy (NCBI): domain Eukaryota; kingdom Metazoa; phylum Chordata; class Mammalia; order Didelphimorphia; family Didelphidae; genus Monodelphis; species Monodelphis domestica. Next base: position 525,577,544 of record NC_077229.1, on the reverse strand, counting down.
TATAAAGACTCTAATCCATGGGTGGTGAATGACTTATGAACCTTTGCATGTAAGATGCCAGAGTTATAAGTGACCTTAGCTACATCACGCAAAGGCATAATCTTTTGAGCCTTTGATGCATTTGAAAGATTGTTAGCAGATGCATTAGTTGGTGCCTTGTTGTTTTGTGTCTATATGTTATTGGCAAAGTCATTTCGCCCTATTGCCCCTAATGGTATCCCAATATTAGTATTAAAAACTACATTGTCCTTATCAGCCTGCCCTGTGTTGTCCCCAGTCTCCACGTCAGTTCCCTTCCCCATGCCTTGTTTTTTCTGCATGTAATCCTGGCATATCTCAGTTATAATAGGGATCTGACCAAACAATGCCTCTAATCTATTATCAATGACTAGCGTGTGTGTAGTTTTCTTTTGGAAGATCAGGTTGGCACCAGCTTTGATGTTTTAAGATGTTAGTCATTGTTACAAACACAACATAGACTTGCAATATGATTTGCCAGAGGTAATTTACATCTAGATAATTCATTGGTAACTGTGTCTATCTCATAGTCATATTGGTTAATGTCCCCAGAACATTGTCTATCATCCCTGCCACTGTATTATAAATGATACAGTAGCTCCAATAAATTGAAATTATTCCTACCATAGCAGACCACAGTATTAGTTGTAACATGTTTCCCATTAGATCTTTTCTATGCTCTAACTGTCAGGAGTTAACAGGTAGAAAATGGTTGTTATCCTCACAAGCTTTGCTTCTAACCAGGATCTAAGATGGCTAGATCCTATAAGCTGACAGCCCTAATACTGCCTCCCTTTTACAATAGCCTCTCTTCCTCAGTTTTCCAATTGACCAGAGTGGCAGTTGGTAACTGACTTCTACTCCCACCACCAGGAATCAAGATGTTTTTGATCCTGTGTGGAAACTCATAGGCAGAGCCAATGACAATGTCTGCTAGCCTTAGGAGTTACAATTGACAGTTGGTCACTAAAGCTTTTTTTAATGGGGTTCTTTTAAATCTATGGTGCCATTTGTCTTAGAGGGTTTTTTATTTGTACTAGAGGGGTAAGACTTTCAGTAAAGAGAGGGGGAAAGAGAGGAGAATCTTCCCCTTTTCAAAGAGGGGTTTAAGGTAGGCAGCTGATGTTTAAGGTTGGCTCAGAGAGAGAGAAGAGGGGTTTTTGAAGATTTTCCCCCTTCTGCCTTTCCTCCTTAGATAAGTCTGCTCTCCCAGATTCTTCTGTCCCTCTTTTCCCCCCTCCACTACTCGAGACGAAAGGGTCTCCCCTTGATGGGTTCACTCACACTTGATTCACAGCTTGGGGAAAAAATAACTATTTTAATGTCAACTCAATCAGGGTAATACAAAGGAATAACTAGCAAGGAAAGAATGGGAGAGGAAAGTGGGGGAAATGGGGTGCCTGTCTCTATCTAAAACCCTTTTCCCTCCCTCCTTGAGTTTAGGGGGGAACTCGGGCCTTGGCAGCCTGAGCCCCTTGAGAGAAAGTCAGGCTGACTCACTTAGGGTTTGGCCCCTTGGCCACAGTTCAGACTCAGGGCAACAGGAGCAGAAGTAAAGTTGGACAGAGATTTAAAATATCTTTCTCAGGTTTCCCCTTCAATAGTCTTTTCAATTGGGAAATGTTAGGGGGAAAGATTTCCAGTCTCAGACAGGAAAAAGTGAGTAACCCTCAGGAGAAAGTCTTTTTCAACCTTCTCTCTTTGGCTTCTCCCAACTGAGAGACCAACTCCTCTACCAGCCAGAGTCTTCTCCTCCAGATTCCAAACTCCTGGGGCCTCTCCTCCATCGAGGTGATTAGTTCCATACACTCTTCATCCTGGCACTTTCCTTATGTGCCAGCCTCTGTCACAGGAGTTAAATTACATCCAAGGATAATATATTTGAAATTATTAAGATTTATTTACTAAGAAGTCAGGGAAGATTCACTTTTTCATCTTTTGTGCTTATACTGCATTTTTATTAACTAATTGTAACTTTTCAGTGATGTGCCCCCTAAGGAACCCTAAACTATGCAAAGTTAGAAAGCAACTTTAGTCATAACATGTTCATTGAAAGTGAAGTAATTATTATGATGTTCTGAAGGAGCATATTGCCGAACACTTTTTATTTTGGTATGATGCAATATAGTGGATTGACTTGAAATCTAGTCTGTAAATTCTCTCCAGTTCCCCTTCCCCTATAGTTTATTAACACTTTTAAGCTCTCTTTTATGTATTGTCTTCACCTCTAAGAGCCAAAGCTCCATGAGAGAAGTTGTCTTTCTTTTAGTTTCTATTTGTATCCCCACCATTTAGTACGCCTAGAGTCACCTCAAGCTCTCAATATAATAATACATGACTTTATTTTCAGAAAAACAATTTCCCCATTCAAGTCACTAATTAAAGTCTCTAAAGAACTTCCTTCTTGTTTTTCTTCAAGTTCAGTCTTCCAGGAAATACGTTGTTAGTCTCATTTACTTCGTCTTCTCTTCAGTCATCACAAGAAATGGTCTTTCCAGAATACACTCTACTTGTCAGTTCCCCACAGACTCTTCATAGAATTCCTTTAGATCAAAAATAATACACATACACTCTCTGTGACTCCACAGGGAGAAGCACTTTATTGCAAGACATTTCTCTAAGGATTCTTAACTGCCAGCACAAACTGACTTTCTGCAACATTCCATTTGGCTCTTAAAGTTAGAGTAATAGTATAAGGCCCTCTCCCCTCCACCTCCGGTTCCCAAAGGAGAAATGAGCTGAAACAGGTATTATATACAGAATTTCCTCAAGGAGATAAAGCGAATATTGAGTTGATCCATTTGGTGTTGGTGGTCGTGGTTTGACAGTGTGAAAAACGACTCCTGTGGAAGCCTCCTATCTCAGTGTATCCATGCCACTCCTTTTCAGTGCTTACTCATAAGAAGTCTAGGGGGCTCTTGTCAAACGCAGAAACCTGTCCGTGGTCACAGTCAGCGTGCTGAGATGGCAGGACTTGAAGCCAGGTTGTACTTATGACCATGCTGCCTCTCCGGTGAAGTTTCATATAACACTATTATCTTTTAAACATATATAGATATAGGGCCTCAATTCACAGCGTGACTTACAGGCTTTCTCTCCTTTGGTTCGACCTTCCTGAACATGATAGCTACCTCTCGAATGACTTTTATCACCTTTGCCTACGACTGCACAGATCCACTCATCAAGGATGCCCTTCTCCACCGTAGCTTCCTGTCTTTACACTGTTCACGGAAAGCATTTTGAATGTGTAAGGACAGCCTTTTCATCGACACGGTAATACCATAGTGATTAGGGTTATGCCTTAGAAATAACAAAATACGGGTCGGACCCCCAAATTCTAGGGCAATTTTAAGCTTTTTAGGAGATAGTCTGTATTTGTGATATAACTAAATTCTCACAGTGATACAAATTGGTCTTTTCACTTTGGGCGTGAACCTAATTTATGACTAATATCTAATGTTTTCTATTAAAATGTCTCAATTTCTTTACTTTTAAAGCTGGGATAATATCTTAGTTCTGTCTGCCCATGAGAGAAACTGTGAAGAATAGCCAAATGTCTTTAAAGGGCTTTTAGCCTTTTAGAAAGATTAGGTACAAGTTATTATTAAATCATTGAGGACAATGATAGCACAAGCTTTATTCTAGCTCTGCTTATTCACAATGAGCCAATCATATGGTAGAATAAGTTGAATAAAATGAGCTCTTCTTTGGAATAAAATGCTTACTCATTTTAGTTAAATTACTTCTTCCAAGAAGTCAAATAGTCTACCTGGAAATGGTTGGCTATTTTCTCCTGAAAGTAAGGCATTTTAGTCAGCTTTCACTGTAATCAGGGCTCATATTTTCCTTTGCCTATTTCTCTCAATATACAAGTATAGAATACTTCAAATGTGTCAGGTTTAAATTATTGAAATTAAACTGAACCTTTTGATGTTTTCAGAAGAGATAAAAATTAGGCAAAATGTCAGTTGGTGTGATTTCTCTCAAACCACCAATTAGAATTTCTCCTGTTCAGATGACATGTCTTCTCTCAAAAATTAATAGCCTGAAAGAAATTATTAAGAGCTTCCAACACTTGGTCTTAAATACATTTCTTTCATTTTTGAATATCCACAAAATAAAATGTTTTTATTTTTAAACTTACTTCTACCATTTAATAAATAGGATAAAGCTGTTTTTTTTTAAAATGAGATGCTCAATTTAAAAGTGTTCATTTTTAGATTTAACTTTAACAAAATATTCTGTAATATGGATGATCTATTTTGGAACTAAACAGCAATAAAAAATAGCACAAATAAAAAGGCAGCAAAGCAATGTGAAAAATTCACAAAAACTTACCGATGTGAGCAAAATTCTCTTATTCTTTCTTTTCTATAAGTCTCACTATAGTTGTGTTGCTTACTGTGATTTTTTTTTTTATTGAAAGATACTATATAAATGCTAAGTGTTCCTAAAGCCTGTTGGAGCTGCATACATGAGTAGCTAGGGGTACAATCTGGCTCACAGAATATAATTTAGCCATTAATGGAGTCACTCAGCCACACTTGATGGATAAAAATTGACATTTCAAAGTTGATTCATGAATAAAAAGGTAAAGTAATAATGTCAAGCAATGGGTTCAGAAGAACTGTGTGCAAATCAATCAGTGCGCCTCTGTGGCATAGCTCACTACACTCAAGCCAAATGAATTTTATTTTATTTCATTTTTATCGTTTGGTAAAACTTTGAATGAATACCCCAGTAGGAAAAGTCCCAGGCTGAATTGGAACAGCATCCCTTAACGAAAAACGTCCAGACGTTGCAACGATGCGCCCTTCACTTCCTGGTCTCTGGACTAGAAAATAAGTATGACAAGGGTCGTGATTCCCAGTCAGTGGGAACTTGCGTGTTACGTTAGTAACGTATGGAGTGTGCGAGGATGTCCGTGGTTGTCAGTGGTTTCCTCTGCAAAACCTTGTCGTTTGATGCAAGTCCTGATGAAAGGCCTTGGTTACATTTCTTTTAGGGTAATATCACTTTTTCTGCCCTATCTTAGGGAAGTTTTAAAAACCTTTACCTTGTCTTAGAATTGCTGCTAGGCAGGTGAGTTAGGCAACTAGGGTTAGGTGATTTGCCCAAGGTCACACAGCTAGGAAATGCCCGGACATTGGAACCTCGGATCTCCCATCTTGGAGTCCAGCCCTCACTCCACTGAGCCACCTCATTGCCCCAACTCCAGAGATTTATGATATGTTATCACATCTTTGCTAATCGAGAATCCATCTAACCAATAACCTCTGTAAAACACAGGTGAAAACCAGAAGTGAGGGGAAAAAAGTCTTCCAAGTAGCTAAAATTCCTGTTAAAAAGTTGATCTAATGAAAACAAATGATTTATTCACAAGTGAGACTTTTAGGCACTCATTCAGATCCTACTTCGAGGTTACACACCATCTAATAAGCTTGTTACATTTTCAACTTGATGGCTAGTATAAAGCAGCAAATTGGAAGAGAGACGACTAAAAGTGTATCGACCGACGATAGTGAGAATAAACCCCCCGAGATCAGGGAATAAGAATAGAAGTTTAAAAATACCACACAGACAGAAGAACTTGATTAACTCAGCAGTATAGGGACATTTATTACAGATTATCAGCCTTAAATACCTCAGTAAGACTGGATGAACAACTTAATAATTGACATTCATAATAATGACCAAATCAAGAAAAAGTAGATTCTGAATATTACTAAATGGGAACTGAAAGAAGCATACACATATCTCGGCTGTGAGTTTTTAAAAAAATGACTTTGTGTTAGAAAATAAATACATAAACAAATGTAGAAAAACAGAAATATAACATACATCCGGTGCTGACCACAAAGTAATAAAATTATAATTAATTGAAGACATTTGAAGAAAATATTCAAACAAATAAAAATTAAATTATATAATTCTAAAGAACATGTGAGTGTCAAAGGACAAATCAAAGAAACTATGGATAATTCTATCCAAGAAAATTATAACAGTGAGACAACATGCCCAAAACATACCAGGGTAAAATGGTCATTTGATAAATTTTGTATCTTTAAATATTTGCATCCCCAAAAGAAAGAAAGTACAGGTCAATTCATCTGTACACAACTAAAAAACAACCAAACAAACCAGAAAAGCAACAAATTGAAAAAATCCCAACTATTTAGATCTAAGAAATAAAACTCAGGAAAGTTAAGATTTTTTAAAAAGCTATTAAAATAGGCGAAGCAGTACCTATTTTGATTTTAAAAAGAATCAAGTCATTACCTTAAAAATTATAAAGGCTTCATACCAGATAAAATGGAAAGAAAAGAAATTAGAAATTATTTTATCCAATTATATACTATTGAAACTAACTTTAAAATGCATTTTATGCAGTATTATATATATTTATATATAAATTAAACATATAGATTAACTGGAAAAAACAAAGAATTTGGAGAATCCAGCGTTAGTAAAAGAAATAGAATAGGACATTAAAAAAATATCAAAGAAAAAAATCTTTGTCCTGGACATATTTACAGCGAATTCTGTCAAACATTCAAAGAAGAATTAATTCCAATTTTACACAAATTCTTTACAAAAATAGGGAAAGAAGTCATTCTACTAATCTCCTTTCTATGAGACAAAGAGTTCAAGAATAAACCAGGAATGAAAAAAACAGCAAAAGGAATCTATAGACCAATGTTTCTTGTGAATATTGATTCAAAATTATCAAACAAAAATACCAACAGAGTGAAACAACATATTTGAAAGAATATATATCCTGGATATATATATATTCTTGGATATATACCAGAAATGTAGGGTTGGTTAGGTATTTAAAAACAAAAAAAGAAAAACAAACAAAAAAAGCCCACATAAACAGAACAGACCATACTGTACCTATAGCAAACAAAATCATATGATTATATCAATTGACACAGGGAAAGCATTTGATAAATACAAGACTCATTTACTTTTATAATATCAAGAGGCATAGTAATAAATGGACATATCCTTGCTATGCCAATATCTAAAACCAAGAGCTTGCATAATGTGTAATGGAGAAACACTAGTGGTCTTTCCAAATAGAATAAGGAAAAAGAAAGAATGTCCATACTCACCATTTTTATTTGATATGAGGCAAAAAGAAACATCAGTAGTGAAGAAGAAACAAAATTATTAGCTTTGTTCAGATGATATTTTATTGGTCTTTTTATTTCCAACAAAATCTAGCAGATAGAGAAAAAAATTTTCATTAAAAAAATATAGTTGTATTAAATATCTGGATATTCCACAACCACAATACATTTAGCTATTACATGGTAACTATGCTTTAGTCTTTACAGAAATAAAATAAGATAAATAATTGAAGAGATATTGATTCCTCAGAATTGGGCACACTAATATAATAAAATAGCAATACTACCTAAATTAATTTAAATGTTTATTGCTATGTCAATCATAAAATCATTAATGTCCCTTAAAATCCTTTATAGAACCTTATTATCCCTTCAAACTATTATTATGTATTTTCTCCTCTATTTTCATTTAAATTACTAGGGGGAAATTGTCTGTACACTCTACCTCTAATTCTTCTCACTTCTCAATTATTTATGAACTGGCTTTTGATTTCATCACTTGACTTTAAAAAAATCACTTGTTAGCTACATGAAAGAAGGCATCGCTTGAAGAAAAAACTATATGTATGTATATATAAAATGTTTCATGTATTTCTATTTGTCAACTCTTTCTCTGGAAGTGGATATTCACAAGTTATTCTTCAAACATTAATTTTGTAGCTGTAGATAATACTCTCTTGGTTCTACTCCTTTTATTTTTCATGTAGCTCTTACTATGTTGTTTTTTAATGAACCTGCTCACCATTTTTTATGATGCACTCCTATTCCATCACAATTAAATGTCACATATTGTTCAGCCATTCTTTGATGGTTGATGGACATCCTCTCAATTTCTAGTTCTTTGCCACCACAAAGAAAGCTGCTATAAATATTTTAGAACAGAGAGGTCATTTTCCTTTCTCCTTGATCCCCTTGAGATACAGACCCAACATTGGTATTTCTGGCACTAAGGGTATACACAGTTTTATAAATCTCTATGCAGAATTCCAGATTGCTCTCTAAAATGGTTGGATCACTTCACAGTTCCACCAACAATGTATTAGAGTCCCCATTTTTCTATATTCCCTCCAATATCTGTCATTTTGTCTTTTTTAAAAATAATTTTAGCCAGTCTGATTGGTGTGAATTGTTATCTCAGAATTTTTTTTTTGATTTTCACTTTTCTAATCAGATTTTCTAATCACAGATCTAATTTAGAACATTTCTTCCCATAGATATATGTATATACATGTATATATACATAAAAATCTGATTTCTTCATACAAAAACTGTTCAAATCTTTTGACATTTTATCATTTGAGGGATGACTCATAGTCTTATAAATCTGACAAAATTTTCTATTTTAGATATGGGACCTCTATCCAAGAAAAAATATATTAAGTGTTCTAATTTGCTAGTCATATCTCCTTTTATGTCCAGGTCATGCTTCCATTTTTATTTTGTCTTAGTGTGAGATAGTTGTCTATACCTAGTTTTTGCCAAACTGCTTTCCAATTTTCCCAGCAATTTTTTACCAAATACTGAATTCCCCTCTCCAAATTTGTCAATTACAAGTTTACAACAGTCTTTTGCTACTATTTGTTGTATGTCTATTCTGTTCCACCGATCTACTTTTCTGTTTCTTGGCTGGTACTGGATAGTTTTGTTATAGTTTAAAATCTGGTACTGCTAGACCTCCTTCCTTTACATTTTTTTCATTAATTCCCTTGATGTTTTTGACATTTTGCTCTTCCAAATGAATTTAGCTATTATTTTTTCTAATTTAATAAAAGTTTTTGGTAAGTTAATTGGGATGACTTTGAATAAGTAGATTAGTTTACATAAGATTGTCATTTTAATTATATTGGATCTTCCTACCCACAAACAGTTAATATTTCTTCAATTATTTAAAACTGACTTTCTTTGTGTAAAACATATTTTATAATTATGTTCATATAGTTCCTTGGTTTATTTTGGTAGCTATACTCCCAGGTATTTATTCTGTCTATGGTTATTTTAAGTGGGATATCTCTATTTCTTCTTGCATCATTTTGTTGGTGATGTACAGAAATGATGATTTATGCAGATCTATATTATATACTACTACTTTGCTAAAATCATTGATATTTTCAAAATACTTTTTGGTTAAATTTTTAGGGTTTTCCACATGTACTATCATATTGACTACAAAATGAGATCATTTTATTATATCTTTGCCCATTCTAATTCCTTCCAATTCTTTTTATTCTCTTATTACTATAAGCTAGCATTTCCAATTGAATACTGAATAATATTGGCGATAATGGGCATCCTTGTTTCACTCCTTATCTTATGGGAAAGGCTTTTAGCTTATTCCCATTGTAAATGATATTGGCTGATGGTTTTAGCAAATGTTTCTTATCATTTTAAGAAAAAATACCATTTATAACTATGCTTTCCATTGTTTTTTAATAGATGAGTGTTGAACTTGGTCAAAAACCTTTTCTGTGTCAATATAATCATATGATTTTTGTTTCTTTCAATTACGTTGATAATTTTCCTCATGTTAAATCATCCCTGCACACCTGGCACAAATCTTGTTTGGTTGCAATGCATAATTTTTGTGATAAATTGTTGTTGTCTCCTACAGAGTATTTTATTTAGGATTTCTGCATCTGAATTCACTGTTCTATAATTATCTTTCTCTATTTTGGCTCTTCCTGGTTTAGGTATCAGCACTGTATTTCTTCCACAAAAGCAATTTTGAAAGACTCTTTATTATTTCAGATAATTTATTAATATTGGAATTAGTTTTTTTTAAATGTTTGGTAAAATTCACTTGTAAATCCATCTGGTCCTGATGCTTTTTTCTTATGAAATTAATTTATGGTCTGTTCAGTTTCTTTTTCTAAAATACATTTATTTAGATATTATATTTCTTTCTCTGATAGTCTAGGCAGTTTATATTTTTGTATTTATTCTTCTACTTCATTTGCATTCTTGAATTTTTTGGCATATAATTGGGCAAATAACTCCTAATAATTGCCTTGCTTTCATCTTCATTGGTAGTATTTTCACTCTTTTCATTTTTAATGCCAGTGATTTGGTTTTCTTTTCTTGTTTAAAAAGTCATATTAACCCATGGTTAATTTTATGTTATTTTCAGCAAGTATTTTATAAATGCTTATTGACTGACTGGTAAGGACATAATGTTTAGTTACTCTATTATTCCTTTCATCATTTTCCTAACCTCCATGTCAATATATTCCTCTTTGTCCACTACTTCCTGGTATACATTATCTTTCCCATTAGAAATCTTTAAGGCAAGGACAATTATGCTTGCTTTTGTATTTGCATGTCCAGTTTTAAGAAAGTGTCTGGTACATAGTAAGAGCTTAATAAATGCTTTGCATATTTTAAAATGGCTCTGAACCCTGGGAGACTACATCTCCCAGGACTCTCTACCCCAACTGCCTTAGACACCTCCCACTTCCTTTGTGGGAGGTGTCTGAGAAAGTATAAAAGAAGAGAGAAGCTGAGGTTTGGGAGCCTTTTCTGGAGAAGCCTTTTCCTGGGAGAGAGCCTTTGGTCCCTAGAGAGCTGCAGGAGATCAAATTTTCTTTAGCCTTTCCCAAATCTTTATTTTCTAGTCTCAAAATACCTATCTAACTATCCCCAGAGTCTGGCTTGATTTAATTTAAAATCCCTAGCATACTTATAGCTAAAAAGAAAAGCCTGGTCAATTTCCCTACCGGAGCAGGAGGGGACCCCCAGATGCCTCCCCTTCCTTTCCCTACCTTTTCCCTCCATTTTTCCATCAACTACTTTTTCATTGATTGATTGATTGATTGATCCATCATCCCTTCCAGCACTAAATTGGTACTCCTCAGAAATAGAAAATGCTATCTAAAATGACTTTCTTCAGAAAAATGAGTCATTTTTTATGAAATCCACCTTTAGTGATTGCTATTCTTTTTGTTCCATTATTAGCTTCATTATTAAAACCTTTAGCAGAATGTTCTGTAATTTTCTAAGCAAGAAAACCATAAATACAAATCATTCTTAATATATACGGAAGAAGATTGAATTCATCTTTTTTCTTTTGAGATCAATAGGGAAACTGTAAGCAATGTATAGTAAGTCAGAATTGGACATATTAACTTGCCTATATCATGTTCCTTCTCATTCTTTGTTCTTGTCTTGTCTGGTGTGTCAAAGCTCTGGCCACATTCATGAAACAGATCCCACACATCTCTGTCTCTTCTAAATCATGGTCATTTGAGTCCAGAGAGAGGTGATAGTCATGGAAGAGATGAGGTTTTCTTTGAAGAAAAGTCCCACATCTTAAGAAAGGGTAAGATGGTAAATGACTTTAGGGACAGACTCAATCTATCGAGAGACGTGTGAATGACACTTTAATCCCTAACAGGGCTCTGGGGACTGACTGAGACTTGTGGTTCCGAAGGACAAACATTTCCTCCTGGTCCTGACAGTAATTTGGGACTCTGATTCTTTGACCCGGACAGCCAATTTGAGTGCCTCTAAGGATTTCTGAAAGGGACAAAGAGAGTTGATGGAGAGGGAGAGGAAGGGATGGGAACTCTTGAGAGATCAGTAAAGGCAGAAGCAGCAGTGGGGAGATCACATTCTCAGCCCTCCCTGGGACTGTCCCTAACACACCTTTGACACAGGAACAGTCACCAAAGGGAAAAACTAAAACTGAGAAACCCCAAGGAGAAACTGTGGTGAAGTGGGGAGAGATCAGGGTGGAGCATCAGGCCCTACAAGCAGCTCAGAACCGAACACTCCACTGAAGGTTTGGGTTGCGCTTACCTTACCTCTTCCAGCACTGAAAGAAGTTCATCTCTTCTCAGCAGCTCTTCTTCTGTGACTCCAGGAACAGACATGCTGATTTCTTTTTGCCTGAATATTTCCTTGCCTCTGCTGGAGTAGCCCATACCCTTGGTAGCAACGCTTTGTATGTAAATAGGCCTTAAAATCAGTTTGGATGCTCCTTTTCCAGATCTAATGACATAATCTTGAGGGTTTTTGTCACAAATATTTAGCTAGAAATAAAAATAACAGCAGGTGGCAGTGCTAGCAAACGTTGTAGCTCTGAGTATGCCACCCTCTTGGAGCAGGAAGAGCAAAATCTCTCCAGCCCAAGAAGCCAGTGAGCTAAGAATGAAATTATCGGGGCTATTATTAAATGGATCTGATTGAATAGTTATTTTATCACAAGGATCCAGTTGTACATTTTGGTGTATAAGATGTAAGATCAATTTTGTATCAATAAACGTATTCTAAAACTTTGTTCTTTCATTCAATGAGAATTAATTAGTTGTGGACTACTGTCAGGTGTCAGCGATACAAAGACAGAAACAAAATAGTCCTTACCTCTGCTGGTCTCTGATCATTAGAACTTAGGAAATCGCGTTTGCACCGTACTTGCTCCTTAAAGGCATTTAAAAAAATTGGAGTCTGATGAAAAATGAGAAAGACTAGAAGGGCAGAATAGTGATGATCCACACTTGCTCTGCAAATGTTTGCAAAAAAAAAATACAGGGAATACGAATAGCCAACATACAGGATTCTATTATTAAAAATGTAGTTATTTAGAAATTTCAGGGCAAATAGAGAAAATTCCTAAAAATCATGGACATTGTAAGTTGCCATGGTAATGCATTTTAAGAAGCTTAAAATATTCTTGATGTTTTATGGAAAAGTTAAAGAAAGAGCTATTTCAATATAATCTGTTTGTAGGCCATGAAATTGTTACATTTGTTTCCCCCATTTTAAAGAAAAAAATATATGGTTAACAGCATGTTTTTATTTTATTCCATTGTGCTAGATGCTGGGGATACAAACAGTATTTATCCTCGAGGAATTTATGTTCTACTGGAGGAAAACGACATTTGTACAATAAATACACAGAAAATAGGAAATGAATCAAATTCATATTTTGAGGGGAATATTAATTTGGAAAATCAGGAAAATATACTAAAGGAGGTAGTACTTGGCATGAGACATGAATGGAACTGGGAGTTCTAAGGAATAGAAATGAAAGGAGAGAACATTCTAGGTATAAATTCTACATCGGTATAGGGGGAGAGACAGAATGTTATGTACAAGGAACACTAGGTAAGTCAGTTTACTCAAAATGTAGAATTCATGAGAGGAGTCATATGTAATCAGCATGGGATGATGAGTCAGATCATAGTTGTAAGGGGCTTTAAATGCTCCCAGAAGACCATGTACTTTATCTTAAAGATAAAAAGATGATGCCAACAGAGAGCCACTAAAGAGTCTTGAAGAAAACAAATATGGCTTCCCACCTACATTTTAGGATATTGAGTTTGTAGGATTGAAGACTATAATTTGTAGAGAGATGAGAGAATGAAGGAATAGAGACCAATTAGGGGCTAGAGGGGATGAAAACTTGATCTAGGGTACTAGCTGTTTGAGTTGAAAGATGAGGGTAAAAATGTGAGAGAAAAGGAGGCAGAATTGGCAAGACTTGGTGGTGATGGGGAGAAGGATGAGTGAAGATGCCACGCTGAGTCTGATGCCATCGTTGTGGTAACTGGAATAAAGGTGGCACCCTTCACCTTGAAAAAATTGGGAAGTTTGGAGGAGAGGTAGCTTAAGTGGAAAGATAGTGAGCTCTCTTTTGGACATGCTACATTTGAGACTCCTAGAAAACATCCAGAGGGAACTGCCCAACAGCCAGATGATGATATAGCATTGGCGTTCAAAAAAGAGATAAGGGCTAGCTATATAGATCTGGCAAGCATTTGCACACACATGACACGTGGATCTGTAGAAGTTGATGAGGTTGCTGAGAAGGAAAAAAAGGAAAGATACAACTTTTAGTACATCCACCCCTAGAGGAAGGAATTGGCCTGAAGTCTACTAATTTCTATTAGAGATGACCAAAGTACTTGCATGTGTCTAAGATGACACTTCTTTGATCAACTTAATTATTTAACTCCTGGACTACTGTTGAAGGGCTCTTAGAATATACAGTATTTCTATTTCACCAATACAATAAAAGCCCAAACAGATTGATGTGGTTGTCCTTTTAGTGGCGTGAATTCTAACCCATGTATGTGTTTTCCTCTCGAGTTTTTCTTATACCAGCTCTTCCATAAAGTCTGCCAAGAGGGATGCTAGAATTCTTCTAAATCTTTTAACGTTTCATGGATACTGTAAAGAGAATTCCCAAGGACTGTTTGCATTTTGTTTGGATCTTTGTAACTGTTTATTGTAAATCCCTTTCCATTCTTTCCCTCGTTTGAATTCCTTAGCTTAAGGTGAAGTTAGGACTAGGATAAGGCTGTTTGTTATTTTGGGTAAGAATACTAGCATAGGAGTACAATAAAGGGAATTTAAGCTTTGTTGGTGAACAAATACCAAAACATTTTTTCAAAATGAATTTTGATTTTGCTCAAAGGGTGGATTGTAAGGAGGGAAGAAGAGAAATGGTAGGAGAGAGGTTGGCTAGACGGAGCCACATCACAGGAACTGATGATGCTGGCTTCTGGAACACAGAGAGGGGATAAAGAGTGAACACCAATGGTGGCTGTGGGCTCTTAGACTTCCTCTTTCTTGGGCTGTCTGGAACTGGAACTTCCTCTCTCTGAAGCTGAGATTTGGCTTCCTACCCCTGGAGCTGAATATCTTTATCTCTGTTCCTGATGGGAGAAAACCCTTCCTTGCTTTAAAAATCATAGGTGTTCCTGCCTGCTGAAAGTTCCTGTCTACTCAGAAGCTCCGTGACCGGCTAGTCTGTACAAAACTGTCTGTGTTGGGAAGGCCAGAAGTCAACTCCAGCCTGACTCAACTAGGCTTGAACTCTGCCATAAAGGGCTCACTGTGAAGATACAAGAAGACCTGTTTTATCCTACAAAGTAATCTGGGAGGATGAAGTAGAGCCAGGTTAGCCAGTCAGCCTGGGAATTGGACAGGTCAGGGCCTCCAGAGTGTGGAAGAAAAGAATAAATCCCTGTGAGGAGACGTTAGGAGGTGAGAGGGGAGCGAGAACTTCATTGGAGCTAGGGAATCCTCTTCCTTAATCCTCTCCTTCATATGCCCTTGTTTTCCAAGTACATCCCTCCCCTGTTGTTACAAAGCTGTCTGGGAAACTGTCAAGCGCTGGTCCTCGTGATGCAGGCTCACAGGCCCATCTCACTGAGAGGTCCTTGGGGCTCCAGTCCGCCTTGGTACCTCAGCATCATCCACAGCAGCCCTACTAGGAGCACCAGGAGAGCACATGGGCTCTTCTCTGTTCTCTTCTTCATTCCACGAGTAGCTTGATCAGATGGAGGATTGATGTTATCCCACTTTTTCACCACATTAGCATCAAGAATGTACCATTGTCTGCGTACATTCATTTTATGTCTCTCCATTACTTTCTGGATCATTTGAGTTTTTATTTTTCCAAGTGTGCTATTTCATAAGTCGCAGCCACCTATTATCCCTGGAAATGATCTTTAATGTTCAGAATTAAATCTTGTCAGTGGAAGGAAGATGCTTTCTTTTTCTGAGGAAGAAACAGGCTAATTGAAAGTACAGTATAGTTTACTTTTAGTCAGTAATTATCCATATTCAATGCTATCCAAGATAAATAGGCTGACTGACCATGACATCTCACAGAACATCTTCATCTGGACAATAGACTTTCTTTATCCCCATTCTTCTCCCTGCTCTAACCACATCAGTCTGTTCTAGCTTCCATTGTATTATTGAAATAGAGATATTTTATACCCTAAGAGCCCTTTGAGAGGAGTCCATTAGTTAAATAAATGGGTGATCAAAGAAGTGTTACCATGGACACCTATGACTACTTTGGTAATCCCTGATAGGTAGGCGCCTGATGATTAAGCCTATCTAGGTTCAAAATTTTTATGTATTTTTAAATGTATAAAAATATTTTTAGAAGGAAAAAAAACCCTTTGGCAAACTTCTCCAATTATCTATGTAGTTATGCTTAATAAAGGCATAAGCCTAGGATGAAATGAAGAAACCAATAGATGGAGAAATGAATTTTCAACATTGGGTTTTTTCGAGTTTATTTCTCACTGATAGACATCAGTCAGTTCATAGATTTTAGCTGTTCAAAATAGACAGCAGGGCCTCACTATAATATAAATTGCTTTAGCGTGGAATTTGATAGACATGAAATAGTGTACATCATTTAAGGAAATGCAAATGAGGGAAGTATTCTATGAACTGTTATTATATTTTCAGCTCTCCCATAACATGGGTCCAGAGACCACAGGATAATCATGTTTTTGTAGGAAATATGCTATATAGGATGAATCATCTTCAAATAGAAAACCATCATATTTTTTCCATGGAATATCAAGATTTTATTGCTTGTTATTCACCTTGCATGCCAATTTTTCATTTTGGCTAAGTTTAGACTTTTAAACAGTAACTGCCTCAAAATTATTTACATGGAATAGTTTTATAAATGCCAGTCAGGTCACCATTGCATGAATAGTCTCAGGCCAAGTTCAAAGTCCAGAGAAAGTTCCTGAAAAATATTACTTTATCAGGTTTGGCCTGTGGTAATCTATGTTTTAAATTACAGCACAACTCTTTCCAAATCAATATAATGAATTGATTTGTACACATCTCAGGCAGAACTGCTTTCTTTGGATTTTGTCTATTGAATGTGCACCGCAGTTAGAATATCTTTTTTCTGCATAATTAAGTCTATATTTGGCTTTTTCATTGAATTTTAAGCTGTTTTAGAAAAGCATGGATGTAAGTCAAAGCAAAAATGATTCCCGTCTTTTCTTTTCAGTAGCAGAATATTTTTCTCCCCTCTCTACCCATCAATTCTTTACAAGAAACAGAAGTTGGAAAATAGAGTTGGACAGCCCACAATTTTAATTTAAAAAATTAAACCATTTAAAGCTGTCTTTTTAGTCTGGAAGAAATTGAGCTCTCCAATGATTTAATTTCCTGGATATATTTTCTTCTTTTCAATAGATATTCCTATGTTCGACTGTGTTGTGAAACAAAGAATCAAATGTTGCTTTCTCTCCCAAGGATTCTAGAAAGATTTTGAATAATAAATGAAAATAATTACGATGATAATCCTTTGGCCACTCACCTATAATAAATCAGGATTAATAAGAGTCAGGTTTTGCTAAGGAGCTTAAGGGGTCAGCAGATTTATAATTTTGCATTTGAAACACTTGGACATCAACAATTGGCTACTAAATGATTTGTCACTCACTAGGGCATTTGCACAACAGAATCTTGCTGATCGCTAGTTGACTAATTACATTTTAAAGGACAGTGTTCTTGTAATCATTTCATTTAAGAATAAAAACTATTAGTAGCAAATTTTTTATTTTCAGAAAGACCTGAAGTTCTTGCCAAATAAGCACCAGTTGCTTGTGGGAGTTGTTATTCTGAAATTATGTGTTGTAATTAATTAGGAAAAAAACAGTGTTTTCTTTGTACCAATTTGTTTATTTTGATGGTAAGCAAGGAACTAAAATATTTGCTTTGAACATATGGGAGAAAATGGTAGGAAATTTATTTGCAAATAAAGAATATTTTGGAGACAAACAACTAAGTATTTTGGTATTCCCTCCTCTATATGGCCCACCCCCCATCTGTCAAGCTAATAATGGGCAGTCCTTGCATGAAGACTTCATGATGTTTTGAACAGTGTCCTATAGTGTATTGCAAAGAAAATTACATATTCAGATGAAATTAAACAATTCGCCTTTGCAAAGGCGTGGCTGTTGAAAACTTCCTAAGTCGTTGATATTTTTGTTATTCATTATATGGTCATGATTTCTGCTTCTAGATCTCTTCAGGACTCTTTCCCTGAATATCTTTTCTCATCAGTTTGAGGAATGGCATTTTGTGTTTCTCTTCATACTATTCTGTGATAGAAGTTCCGTATTTGTTTGATAAAGATGTCAAAGTGACGTGAGAACTTTCAAAAGTGTTGAGTACTTCCTTCAGTTATCCTAAGCTTCTGGGTAAAAATGGCGTCAAGGGTCTATCTAAGGGCTGTTCTGGAAATTAAGGATGCTCTAGAGACGTAACTTTTCGTGAACACTTGACATACTATTTCCTTTGTCAGATTTGCACACACAATGCAGTGGTTCATGTCACAGTTTGAACAATTATTTGTCTCAGTTGCAAAGCAAGTGTCCTTGTCACTGCCAGCTGTGTGAAGCCAGGAACAAAGCTCGCGATGGGACTTTGCGCTTTCAATTTGTTCTAAACACTTCCGAGGAAGGTGATAGCCCTGCTCTGCCCTGCCCCAGCGCCACAGGGAGTGGCGAGGTCATCTCTTGGTGCCACCACTTAAGCTGGAAGTGAGTCATGGGAGGGAGACGAGACTGAGCTCCTGCCATACAAATGTTAATACAAAACAAAAACGGTTCGGAAACGTCTTTGACCATAATCGACCAATTGTTTGACATCAAAGCATTGATATGATCTGGAGCGATTTCCCCTTATGTCACCTTTTTAGCACCGATCCTGAGTATCTGCTCTTGGAGACTTCAAGCTCTCAAACAAGGCAGCCTCGAGAGTTTTGAACTATCCTGTTAATGAAGTAAAATGCCATTTTCAGAGGCCAAATGATCTCTGTCCCCATATTCCTGCACTGACCTCTGAGAATCTGAATTCTTCACGGAGCAGAATTTGGAACGGATGGAATGAACCAGGTTTCTGACTCCAGTTTCCTACCCTGAGCAGACGTAGTTAGAGCTTTGCTCTAGGAGAATCTGGAAACAAAAACCAAGATCCCCAATTCTGGCTTGGCAACTGGCGTGGCTTTTCTAGAATCTGAAAACAAAACACAAAATAACCACCAGCTTCTCCAACAGCCTTGGAAACTGTGAAGGATTTTGAAATTATTTCCAAGGTTGCCATTTTTCCCTCAAGAATCTAAAGCAACGTGAGATTCAATAACATATATGTTATCATGAGGCTCCTTGGATAAAGACCTCGACAAGGACTCCAATGTACAGGATTCCGACTTTGATCTGCGGAGGAGCACAGCCTTCCAAGAATTGGTACCCTGAAATGGCCAGGAGAGGGGGCCCAGGTGTTGCAGATGGGAGCTAAGGAGTCTGGGAAGGAGTAGCTGGAAGAGAAGCCTATCTGTGCGAACTCCCGACTTTGAACGTTTTCGAAGGCTTCGAAGGGTGGCGGAAGGTTTCCTAGAATCCAAGGCAGAGGATGCTTAGCCGATACAAAGCAGTGTTGTTGCCTTTATCCCGGTCTCTTCTGAACGAACAGGATTTATGCCACTGGTTTGTGCCAAATCCGAAGTGGCTACAAACTGTGTGATTGAGCAGGGGCAGGGAGTAGCCGCTCCCTCCCAGAAGCCACTGCTGTGACCGTATGGACACATGCGAACTCTGTGGAGTTTTAAGCTAGAAATGATAGACGGCGTTAGCTAAGGCTAGATGGAGAGCCGGGCAGCTCATCTGAAAAGCTGTTAACAGCTTGGCTTGTGATTAGAGGGTAGGACTGGAGGTCTCCGGAGAGGGGCAAAAAGAGACGGAGGCCAATGCAGCAGCACATGCATGCAGGCTGCTCTCCCCTAACTGCCCTTGGAACAATGGAGACGTCTTATCTTGAGAGATGATTCCATCCATGAACAGAAGATGAGGTGGAGGAGCTCACGTGGTGTGGCTAGCGTAGGCTTACTGGGTGGGTGCTTTGAACCTTTGTATGAAGATCACTTTAACTTCTACGTTAGGTCCCCTGGGCAGACAGTCTTACAAGTTTCAGTCCACCCAGTAAACTCCGAATGGACTCTACAAGTAAACAGAATCAGCTGCTAAAAGGGAAATGGTAGCTGAGCAGCCCAGGGCTTGGTTAGAGTGCTTGGCTTGGGTCTGACTTTAACACCCACCCCGGGTATCTGTTAATGAGTCATTGAAACTTCCCAGGCTCCATTTTCCTCCTTTGTAAAATGGGGAAGATAATAGTGCTTACCTTTCAGGGTGGCTGGGAAGATCAAATGAGATAACATGTAAACTCTCAGACCGACAGCTGCATAACAGCTACATCGTTATTATTATTTTAGAAACCTAGAGGGGTCAGTGTATGGAATACTGGCCTTGAAGTCAGGAAGGCCTGTGTTCAAATGCTGCCTCAAAGACTAACTGTATTAACCTGGGCAAATCACTTAACTTATGGCTGTCTCATTTTCTTCACGTGTAAATGGAGAAAATAATAGCAGTTGCCTTTCAGGATTATCGTGAGGATAAAAGAAGATAAAAATCCATATAGCACTGTACAACCTTCAAGGCACTATATAAGTCTCTGTTATTGTTCTTCATGTTAGTTGCCTTTGAAAGAACAATACATTAATGGGTATTTGCCCCTGAAAATACTAGTACCTTTTAAGAATAATTATTAAAGGAAATGGGATCTACACTGTAGACTAACCATGAGTGAAACAGGATGAACATTTTTCATCCAGTCTTGGAGCACATTAAAGTAAACATAAGGTCCAGAACTAGGAATTACTGTGTTCCGTTAGGGGTACCACATTTTAGGAAGGTTAGTGATAAGTTGGCGTAAATTAATGAATCATCAATCTAGCAAACATTATTTAGCTCGCAGTATTTGCTAGGTGTTATGTTAGGTGCCAGGAATGCAAGAACAAAAAGGAAATAATTTCTGTCTTCAAGGAGAGTACATACTCTCCAGGGTAGGGGTAATTAACCCTTTATTTGTCCTTGACCCTTTCAGCAGTTTGTCAGAATAATATATTTAAATGTTTAAAACAAAATAAGATTTCAAAGTAAAACAAATTTTTTTTCTGAATTATAATCATTAAAATATTACCCCAAACAATAAATTTCTATAATTTGGGTTAAAGAAGATAGCATGTACATATATCAGTATATAAAATTAATAAAAACTATTTTTGAGGGGGGAAGGGAATTGACAGAGGTCAGGAAAGGCTTAATATAGAAGGTGATTTGGGGGTTGAGTTTTGAAGATAGGAAGGCTTCTAAGGGGTAGAGGTGCAGAGAGACTGTGTTCTAGTAATTAGATAGCGCAAATGTTAAGAGACAGAAAATGGAATGCTGCATGTGAGAAAGAGCAAGGTCAGTGTGGCTGGACTGTAGAATGTAGGAAGAAGAGTAAATATTACAAAGTTGGAAATATAGACTGGGGCCAAATGGTAAAGGACTTTCAACAGGATTAAATTTGATCTTAAAGTCAACTAGGAATCACTTTATCAGAAGATGATTTGGCTTGGGCATAGACGAGTCAAGGAACCCAATCTCTTGTAGTAGTTAAGAGATGATGAGTGTCTGATCTGGGGTTGTAGCTGTGTGAGTAAAGATGAGGGTGAAAGTGGAAAATGTTTTGGTGTTATGTAAAGATAATTTTAGGGTTGTAACTTAAATCTAGATTTAATTGGTTACCAAGGGAAATCTCAAATACAATACCCAAGTCAATCTGGAAATTTATGGTAATTTAATTAATATAGAGGGAAGAAATTTAAGGAGAAGGAGAGATGAGGATATAGAATTTCTCCTGCCTGGACTGTGCCAGGGGGTGTTTAAAATCCTCGCCTCTAAGTATCTGAAGAAGATTAAAGGCTTCTAAGAGGATAAAGTTGGAAAGTAAAGGAGGAAAACTCAGTCAGAAACTCACCACCAAACCAGATAATAGCTTGTAGCCACACTAAGATGCTGAAAGGCCCAGAACGCTGCTATCAACCAACTCTCCGCCGCCAAAGGTGCCAGAGAGAGGAAGTGACTAAAATATATAGATCTTTCACCCTTGTGTCTCCTCCTCTAAATTTTCAGTCTACTGATCACATCAAAGGCTTTTTTCCAGGACTGCCCATACTTTTAGTTCTTATCTCCTTTGATTAGATTATATCTTTAGAGTAACTTAACACATTGATAAGTTCACCTTTTGTGAGTTACTTAACCTTTTTGTGATTAATTTAACCTTTATAGTTACTTAACATCTTTTTGTATTAAGATCTTAAAATAGACTTAGCTTAAAGTTCTAGCTTCACTATAAGGTAAGAGTTAAGTACCTTCATTGTTCAATCAGGAGCTTACAACTTTATTTTCCCCTAAAGTATGGCCTAAGTAGGGTGGAGTAATTTAAAGTTCCCAAGACATTCCTGATTTTGTTAAACTAAACATCTTCATTGTTATAATCAGGAAATAGCTAAATCCAATCTTCACAGTTAGAAATATCAAAAATGGGGGTGGGGGGCAGCCTGGTAGCCCAGGGGATAGAGAGCCAGGCCTAGAGACAGGAGGTCCTAGGTTCAAAGCTGGCCTCAGACACTTATTAGCTGTGTGACCCTGGGCAAGTCACTTAACCCCCATTGCCCAGCCTTTACCACTCTTCTGCCTTGGAGCCAATAAACATTATTGACTTCAAGATGGAAGGTAAGGGTTTAAAAAAATATCAAAAATTGGTGACTTACTGGATTTGTGGTTTGAGGAAGAGTGAGAATTTAAGGATTATGATAAAATTATGAATCTGGGTCCCTGGATTCACGCTGGTACCCTTGACAGAAATAAAGAAATTACAGAAAACAGGTGGAATTCACAGGAAATAAAATGAATTATGTTTTGGATGTTTTTTACATTTTAGATATCTAGTTTAAAATGTCTATTAAATGCATTTGTTTATATTTATATACACACATATATGTCATCTGCTTAGAAATGATAAATCTATAGGAACTAATGAGGTTGAAAAGTGACAGTACAGAGAGGAGAAGAGGGCCCTGGAAAGGACTTTAGAGGCACACTCACAGATAGGAGGTTTGATAGGGAGGGTGAACCAGCAAAAGTAGACTCAGGAATGGTTAGACAAATAAGGGAAAAATCAAGAGAAAGCAGTATAACAAAGAGAAGTATCCAGGAAGAGAATGTGACTAACCATGTTATATGCTACAAAGAAGTTGAGAAAGATGGGAATTAGGAAAAAAAATAATTATTAGATTCAGCAATTAAGAGCTCTGGTAACTGGAAAGAGGCATGTTAGTTCAGTTAAAAAGACCAGAAGCCAGATTGCAGAGTATTAAAAAATGAGTAAGAGAATAGGAAGTGGAAGCAATGAGTGCAGACATTTTTTTTCTAGTTTGTGAAAGAGATATAGATGACTTGAGGAGAAGGTTAAGTCCAGGGAGGATTTTTCAAGGTCAAGGAGACTTGGGAGTGTTTTTAGAAAAAATAGATTACAAATTAGATAGAGAGGAGATTGGGAGAAGATGGGAAGGTATCATATAGGATCAAGCATAAATTGATTTAGGGGTATATCATAGTTATCTTCAGTTATTTAAAGTGTTGTCAGGTAGAAGAAGAACCAAGACTGATTTTGTATGGCTCCAGAGAGCAGCACTGGAAACAGTGAGTTGTTGTTCATCCTTTGTTTTTGAACAGGACAATGACAACATTCAGTGATATCTTGACTTGTACATGAATTGGATTTGTGAGGAGAGTTGTACAAAATTGTCAACTTCACTCTTTCTTCCAGAATCATTGAAGTCCAATGGCAAGTGTAAAAGAAAAATAAACCTGATATTTATTATAGGAGCTATAAATTACAAATGCCAGGATCAAAGACATGCCAAGTACATGAGGCCTAACACCTAGGGATGAAGAGATAAAAAGTGTTTATATAGTCTACACAAAAGAGTAGTTTAGCAAAAGTATGTATAGTTTATGCAAAAGATCTGTAGGAGTAGAAATGCAGAAGAAAAACATACAATTGATCATATGGTTCGGTGGGGACATGATTGGGGACCTTGATTTTAATTGATCACTCCATTTAAAAAAATTAATTAATTTAGAATATACATGATTCATATTCTTTCCCAGCCCTCTTCCCTCCCCGTTTCCCAAGCCAACAAGCAATTCAACTGGGTTTTTCATGTATCATTGGTCAAGACTTATTTCTATATTATTAATATTAATTAATATCAATATTTGCAACAAAAGATATCAGAAGCTTCAATTATATAAAATAAAACAACATGACTTGAAATTCAAATAATTCTTCCTTTTGGAAAAACAACAACAAAAAAACCACTGAGATATTAATCCAGGTTTTTACCAATTCATATGTAATATAGAGAGAATTCAGATGGCCTGTGGAATTTGAAAGATTGCCAGAAATCCATTGTATCCAAATGGTCAATTTAAACAGAAATTCTAGCTTAGATTCCAGGGAAGGAATGGAATAGTGGTTCTTAAGTGTTTTGTTTTGTTTTTAATCTCAAGACCCCTATATACTTTTAAAAATTATTGAGGACTCCTTTCTACTCATTAATTTTTAGAACCCCTAAAATAATTTTGTTTATGTGAGTTATATATGTCATTACTTAGTATACTAGAAATTGAAATGGGAAATTTAAACATTAATTCATTTATAAATAATAATAAATCCATTTTATGTTAACATAAATAACATCATTATGAAAAATAACTAAATTCAACATCCAATATTAATGATAATATTATTTTGTGCA
Organism: Monodelphis domestica; assembly: GCF_027887165.1. Lineage (NCBI taxonomy): Eukaryota > Metazoa > Chordata > Mammalia > Didelphimorphia > Didelphidae > Monodelphis > Monodelphis domestica. The sequence continues at coordinate 525,552,917 of NC_077229.1, read as the reverse complement.
TTTAAAAAAATCTGATTTAATAGAAAATAACTGAATTCTCATATCTGCTTTTTAAAGTGAAATTTTTATATTTTTTTACCTTTTTTATTTAAAAAATTTTAATTGAAAAATTTCATTTTTACATTTTTTCAATTATATGTGATAATTTTTAACATACATTTAAATTTTTTTTTGAGTTCTAGAATACCTTCTCAACTAGGCAAGAAATTTGAAGTTATGTTACAATTATGTAAAACATATTTCCAAAATAAACATGTTGCAAAAGACAGTGCAGACCAAAAAAAGAAAAAAAAATTAAAAAAGGACGTTTTGATCTGAATTCAGACTATCAATTCCTTCTTTAGGGGTGGATAGCATTTTTCACAGGTCTTTCAGAATTATTTTGGCTCATTGCATTGTTTACAATAGCTGTCATTTACAGCTGATCATTGTATAATATTGCTATTACTATGAATAATATTCTCCCGATTTTTCTCACTTCACTTTGCATTAGTCCATATAAATCTTCCCAGATTTTTGAAACCCTCCTGTTTGTCATTTTGTACAGCACAGTAGTATTTCATTACAATGTATATCGCAACTTGTTCAGCCATTAGCTAGTTGATGGGAATCCCCTCAGTTTCTAATTCTTTGCCACCACTAAAAGAGCTGTAATGTTTTTGTACATATAGAACCTTTTCTTTTCATTAAAAAAAATCTCTTTGAGATAAAAAAAACTAGTGCTATTGCTAGATCAAAAGGTATACAGTGTTATAGCTTTTTAGACATAGTTCCAAATTGCTTTCCAGCATGGTTGTATTAGGTTATAATTCCAAGAGTTCCATAGTATCCCAATGTTTCCACATCCCCACCAACATTTGTTATTTTCCTTTTCTGTCAAATTAGCCAATCTACTAGGTATGAGGTAGTACCTCAGAGTTGTTTCAATAATCTACAGAGACAAAACATTTTTTCATTTGAATATAGATGGCTCTGCTTTCTTCTTCTGAAAACTGTTTGTTCATGTCCTTTGACCATTTGTCAATTGGGAATGACCCATTCTTATAAATTTGAATATATTCCAGAGAAAGTTGTTGTAAAGACTTTCCCCCAGTTTTCTATTTTCCTTCTAATCTTGGCTGCATTGCTTTTGTTTGTACAAAACCTTTTTAATTTAATGTAATCAAAATGATCCTTTTTGCATTATTTAATGTCCTTTATATATGTATTTATAAATTTTTTCCTTACCCATGAATCTGAAAGGTAAAAAATTTCTGTACTCTCCTAATGGTTATGGTATCACCCTTGATGTCTAAATCATGTGCCCATTTTGATCTTATCTTGGTATGCCATGTGGGATGTTGATCTATGCCTACTTTCTTCCAGATTGCTTTCTGGTTTTCCCAGCAATTTTTGCCAAATAGTGAGTTCTTGTCCTTAAAACCTGGATCTTTATATTTAGCAAACACTAGGTTACCATGGTAATTTTACTGCTGTGTTTTAGAGCAGCTAAGTAGCACAGTGGATAAAGTATAGGTCTGGAGTTAGAAGACTCACCTTCCTGAATTCAAATCCAGCCCAAGATGCTTATTAACTATGTGATCCTGGGAAAATCACTTAATTGCTTCCCTTAGTTTCCTCATCTATAAAGTAAGTTGGAGAAGGAAATGGCGAACCACTCCAGTATCTTTTCTAAGAAAGCCCCAAAGGGTTCATGAAGACCATGATTTGACCATGATTACATAAATGATGTTATTGTCATAGTCTATTCCACTGATCCACCACTCTTTTTCTTAGTAAGTACCAGAATGTTTGAATAATTACTACTTTGTAATACAGTTTGAAATCTGGTACTGATAGGTTACTTTCCTTAATTTGTTTTCATTGACTACCTTGATATTCTTAACATTTGCTCTTCCAGATGAATATGATTATTATGTTTTCTGGTAATATTTTGGTAGTTTGATCAGTATGGTACTGAATAAGTACATCAAGTTAGGTAGGATTGAATTGGCATTTTCATTTTATTGACTTGGTCTACCCATGAGAAATTCATATTTCTCCAATTTATTTAAATCTGACTTTATTTGTATGAAAAGTGATTCATAATTGTGTTCATATAGTTCTTGTTCATATAGTTCATATTGTCTTGGCAGGTAAACTCCAAAATATTTTCTATTGGCTACAGTTATTTCAAATGGATATATTGTTTTGATTGGAGTTTATTTAAAAAAAATCCCCCCTCACTCAGAGAGGTAGTTGTTGTCTTTCAAACTCAAAGAGGATCAAATGATATCACTCTGTCAGGGTTAGAATGCACGGTGTTTCTGACTGTGACTGATTAGACCAATATGAGCTTGGAAGGCTCTACCACAGCCTGAACACTGAGGATGGAAATGTTTCTTTGATGCAGGTACACCATGCAGGATGGTCCTGTGCCAAAGTCTTTCCTGTCTCACCATTGATATCCAAGTTCTTCAGAGAGACCTTGAGAGTGTACTTGTATTGCTTCTTATGGCAATGTGAGCATTTGTTTTCTCTGAGTTCTTCATAAAATAGTCTTTTAGGTAAACAAAAATTTAGCATTTGAACAATGTGGCCATCAGAATTGTGCTCTTTGCAGGAGAGTTTCATTTGGAAAAGACCTCTTTGTCCAGTTCCTCATCTTGCCGGGGCATCTTCAGAATCTTCCTAAGATGATTCAAATAGAAACAATTCAGCTTCCTGGCATGGCCCTGGGGTACTGTCAGCTTTCATGGGCATGTAACAAGGAGGTCAGCACAGTAGCTCTGCCAACCTGAAGTTTGGTCAACAGCCTGATGCCTCTTCTCTCCTCTGGAGCCTCTCAAACGCTGAGCTACCTCTGCAATGTCAACCTCCTCATGTATGTGGACCTCCCTGGAAAGTATGCTGGTAACTTAACTTACAGCATTCAACAGTTCTCCATTGGCTCTTACTGAGAGTTCCATGGTAAGTAGAGATGGTGTGTCCTGGCTTGTAGAGGCTCTGTTTTCTCTTGTGGATTGTCAGGCCAAAATGAGCACAAGCAGCAGAGAAATGGTGGATGCTCTGTTGCATCTTCGTCTCAGAAGCTGTGTTGAATGCACAGTGATCTGTAAACAGAAAGTCATGTATCAACTGTTCCTCCACATCAGTCTTGACTTGGAGCTTTTGCTGTTATGGCGGCAGCTGACCTTGATGCTATTTCCATCCTCATTGAAGGCATTTGATGAAAAAGCTGACAACATCAGGCTAAAATCTTGGGAGCAAGCACACAGCCCTGTTTGACTGCATTTGTGCCTGAGGGCGTGAGAACAGTGCCTGTTTTCTGGAGCCCGTATACCAATGCTGGAACCATTGATTACATTCATCACATTGAAGTCAGTCTCTCTCTGGCTGAACTTCCAGCTGAAGGACGTTTTGAATGCCATTGGGTTCCTCTCCTAGGGCAACGTGCCTGGGGTAGATTCTATTTCTGCAGAGAGTCCAATGTTCCTACATAAGCTGTCTGAAATCTTCTTGGTTATATGGCAAGAGGAAGCTGTCCCTGAGATCAAAGATGCTTCCATTGTCCATCTTTATAAAAGACAAAGAAATAGGTTGTCCTGTGACAGTCACGGGGGTGGGCGGTCACCCTTTGGTCATTTCTGGCAAGATTTTTGCCAGAGTTCTCCTTAACAGACCAATTCTTTGCCTAGAAGATGTTCGTTCTCCTACCCAAGAGCCAGTGTGGCTACAGGAAGGGCTGAGAAAGGATCAACATGTTGTTTGCTGCTTGACAACTCTGGGGAAATGTCAATGTTTCTTGATCTAACAAGGTTTTTGGTACTGTCAGACATGAGGGCTAATGGAAGATCATGACAAAATTTGGTTGCCTTGAGGAGTTCGTCAATATTGTAAAACAGCTGTGACTGCAGGCTTGCATACAGAGTTGGAAAATGGAAGACTCTTTTAAGAGAACCTACTTCACATGGCTGTTGTCAGCCTCAAAAGAAATATTTGCAAATGCCCAGCACCTGTGCCTATTATGAGGATCTCTACATTTCTTCTGAATCATAGGTCAGAAGAGATAGCTCAAGGTTGTTCAGCACCTACCTCTGAACCATCCCAAGTACATTGATATTTATCCTATTTAAGGATGTCCAGTGAAGGAGGATCTATAATGTAACTTGGCAAATCACCTTACTGTTTGACCCTCATAGATTAAGGATGGATGAATGAAGAAAATTCCCATTTGACATTTTAAAGGCAATAATTTCTTGGAGGTTAACTGGAGAGACAATTAAACATTGCTTCTTATGGCAAAAAAGAATGAACACTCTTGGTTTTTTCTCTTGTGTTCTGACTGAAGTAATGGTGATCTTGTGAATGCTAAGTGAAAGGAGATCAAGAGCAGCTGTCAGGCAGAGAATGTAATTTTGGGAAAATGAGAGGTGGGGGGAAACTCCTGAATATCCTGCTCTTCTCCCACCTTTTTAAATCTCAGTCCTCTTTCTGTCTTTCATCTGGCCACATCTGTTTCTATGAGCTCATTTTTTTCTTACTCCTGTCAGCTTACACAAGTTCCTGCCATGATGAGTCATGACATCCAGGTGCAGAGCTTTCAGAGGCTCAGTGACAGATAGGAGGTGATCTCATGTAAATGCTAAGTTGAGGTGGTGGAAGACTGACACAGAAGCTAGGCTAAGCCTGAAATTTTGAGTATTCAGCCCAGCCCTGGTTTGGGGTGGAGAAGCAGAAAATATTTTCAAGGGGAGGGAGGGCAAAAAAATATTCTCTTACTCTACAACTGTAAAAACTACTTAAGTTTCTGCTATATTAGGTATGATGGTTACTAACTTTGTTTTTCCTTCTAGAGGTTAGAATAATTAAACGTAGAGGTTTGAAAGGAGCAGATAAAAGGCAGAAAGGTAATTAACTTATTCAGAATAGGATGGCATTCATTTCATGCTCTTTTGACAAATTGTGATTGTTACTTATGTTAAGTGTAAATTTTTAAACTAAACTAGTAACATCAATGCTACTTTATGAAGAAGAAAGAATGCCTTCTGTAACATCTCATGTCAATGTTCCTTCCTCCATATTGTTTCCAAGAGAAATTAAGATGTGATAGTGAATAGGAGCTGGCTCTGGAACATGGACAGTTAGGGTCCAAATCTCACCATGGACATTTACTGATTTTGTTACCCTGTTTTTGTCACATAACCTCTTGATTCTAAGTTGCAAAAAAAGATTCTGGCCCATACTGGTAGAGGGAGTCTCCTCATCTGGGCATTTTCTAGGAAACCAAAATTTTTATTTAATATTAAATATTAATTTAATTATTAACTTTAATTAGTTAAGATTAATTAATTAAAATTTTAATGATTACTTATTAAATAAATAATATTTAACCAAAATAAAATCAACTTCTTATCTCTATCTTCGATATAGCATTCTCAATAATCTAAATAATATTCCTTACTTTGGAAATTGCCTCTTCTCTAAAACACAGCAATTGAATTCCCAAAATCTATTCATGGACAATTAGAATGTGAGGTAAATTTTGAATTTCATCCTTGCTTATGGAAACATATGGAAATATTGCTTCTATCCTTGTTGGGAAGAAAGAGGACATTAGCTGAAGCTTTTTGAATTAGGGATTGAACAAGGAAATGTGAGACCAAAGGTTCAGCGACCTTTGAAAAATGCTATATTTTTTATGCAAAACTATTGGGGTGAAATAGTTTGCTAAGCAAAAAACCAAAATGCTATAAGCAGAGGATGATGTCAGGAGCAGGAAGCAATATTCTGAAGCAGAGGATGATGTCAGGAGCAGGAAGCAATACTCTGAAGCAGAGGATGATGTCAGGAGCAGGAAGCAATACTCTGAAGCAGAGGATGATGTCAGGAGCAGGAAGCAATACTCTGAAGCAGAGGATGATGTCAGGAGCAGGAAGCAATACTCTGAAGCAGAGGATGATGTCAGGAGCAGGAAGCAATACTCTGAAGCAGAGGATGATGTCAGGAGCAGGAAGCAATACTCTGAAGCAGAGGATGATGTCAGGAGCAGGAAGCAATACTCTGAAGCAGAGGATGATGTCAGGAGCAGGAAGCAATACTCTGAAGCAGAGGATGATGTCAGGAGCAGGAAGCAATACTCTGAAGCAGAGGATGATGTCAGGAGCAGGAAGCAATACTCTGAAACAGAGGATGATGTCAGGAGCAGGAAGCAATACTCTGAAGCAGAGGATGATGTCAGGAGCAGGAAGCAATACTCTGAAGCAGAGGATGATGTCAGGAGCAGAAAGCAATACTCTGAAGCAGAGGATGATGTCAGGAGCAGGAAGCAATACTCAAGCAGAGGATGATGTCAGGAGCAGGAAGCAATACTCTGAAGCAGAGGATGATGTCAGGAGCAGGAAGCAATACTCTTCTAGAACATAAAGTATAGGGAGAAAGATGAGCTAAATCGTAGCTGAAGGTTAAGACACTGCGAAGACGTTTTGAGCTTTGCAAAGAATCTTACGGAAAGTGTAGTAACTGGATTTTTGAGTATCTTCATCACTTTCGTCCAGACTACTTTACTTCACTCTCAGTGCATCACCCCCCTGGAAGAAATAATTGATCTTAAACTGAAATTTGAGTCCTTAACTACCTTGCTCTAAAAAACACTATATGAAAGTTAAAAACTTGTTTTCCCCTTAAGAATGGGTTATCTTGAGAAACTTCCTTGAAATCATAAACAAATACTGGGTTTAAAAAGGATTTGATCATTTTACTCTTACATATTTTATCTTTTCAAAGGTTTAACTGTTTTTGTGTCATGTGCAGAGGGCAAGCTTTACAGAATGAAACAATAAAATATTAGCAGATATTAACCCCTTTACAATAAAAACACCTGAATATTTTCTCCATTGGCTTACTTTTCCCACTTGCTACTTAATTCTAAATTCCATGTTCATTATCTAGTTTATCTATAAACATAGAGTTAGAGCTATAGACTATACAGAAGGGAAAAGAGGAGACACTGAAATGAGTGTTCGCCAAGTGGCAAAGATGAAAAAGATGGAATAGCAAATGTTACTCTAATCTTCTCTTTGGACTCTGTCAGACTCTTCCTCTAATTTCTTTTTTCCCCTTTCCCCAGCTTCAATGGAACTTGAAAGCATGTGACAACAGCAAATTGTGTTTGCTTAGACAAGAATTAGATTGTAAATTCCTGGCTGCCTTTTTTTTTTTTTGCTTTATGTTTCTTTCCCTGAACATAGGTGAATAAATTGATGATGTTCTTGCTTGGGCAAAACCTCATGGACTGTAGAATCTGGGAGCTCTTGGGCCTGCTTTTAGAGGTTGGCTTGCCCTTACATTTTCCCTTTGCCACCTTCATCTGGACTGTTACTTTCTAAAGAAATAACTGACCTTAAACTGAAGTTTAAGTCCTTACCCACCTTAGAAAACACTACATTAAAGTCAAAGACATTTTCTTTCCCTTAAGAAGGGGGTATTTTGAGAAGTTTTCTTTAAATTATTAATAGATATTGTGTTTAGGGGGCAGCTGGGTAGCTTAGTGGATGAAGAACCAGGCCTAGAGGCGGGAAGTCCTGGGTTCAAATTTGGCCTCAGACACTTCCCAGCTGTGTGACCCTGGGCAAGTCACTTGACCCCCATTGCCTAGCCCTCACCACTCTACTGCCTTGGAGCCGATACATAGTATTGACTCCAAGATGGAAGGTGAGGGTTTAGAAAAAAGAGATATTGTGTTTACTGGTTGTCTAGTAGGAAATGGCCTCCTCGGAAGAGAAAAGATGACCACTACCAGGAGGACACTATCGACAAAAGGACTTAGAAAGCCAAAGGCACGTTCTGACTCAGATTTGATCAGAGAAAATACTTTGGGAGAGAGCAGAGCGTACACTATAATTACGTATTTGAAAGTCTGTCCTACGGAAAAGAGGTTAGGTTTGATGACAGGGAAGCCAAAGAGCAATAAGTGAACTCTGGAGAGGAATCTGTCAAGGCTCCTACTCAGCCGACTCTCTGGTCTCATCAGTGTGGAGGTTTCTCCCAATGCTGTCAATTGCAGACCATCCATCCATCCCTCTCCTATGTGACGTCCACGCCAGAGTCCATCTCTCCATGGGGAGGGTCCCGTCTGAACATGACTGTCCAGCCCTTATTCCTCGTCCTATGAGCCGTCCGTCTTTTCTTCTTGTCCTCAGAGACCTGTATGTCCTGATAGGAGCAGCAGGCGCCGTCCTATCTCTGGCCGTCTCTCTCCCCTGGACATCCCGAGTTCGCTTGGTCTTTGTCGTGCAGGTGGTCGAATGCAACTCTTCTGAGTGGTTCCGTGCTCTGCCCAGGCTTTCTGGGGTGCAGCAGGACTTTACCCCGCACAGGAGTATTTTACACATTGTTAGTCCAGATACACACATACCTATACGTACAAGCCATTTGACTAAAAATCGACTGGTTAGAAATATACGTGCGGCTCTTGGTGTTGTTTTTACGCCTTTGGGAAGTGTCATCATTTCTTTTACGACTCACCGGTGGGCATTTTTTTCTTCTCTAACAAGCAGTGATTGGGATTTTGCCCCCCTGCCCCCAATCACTTCATAGCAGTTCAGAGTAATGCCAAAGAAAGATGCTCTTCCCTGTCTTGAATCTGTCAGGCTTGAACTCTTTAGGTGCCTGCCACAGAGAAAGCCCGTCTTGAGTCAATGTCTTCAGGACTGTTGGGTTCGATTTTCACCAGCATTTTCAGCACTATTGTGTTATGATCTGGTGTTTGCTATCCGTCTTCCAAGTAAATGCGCTGTTTTTAGCCACTTTTCATCTGCAGATATTTCAGCATCTTCACCTTTAATTAACAAAGGCAATAACGCCGAGAAGGTGCTCACAAACAACCTTTAACTCTTAATAGCACAATTGCTCTTCATAGTTGGGAATTCATCCTAAAATCGTCATCGACAGCAGAAGAGGTTTCCATTTCTTTTTCACCAGGCTTTGGAAGCTCAGGTTATTAGCATAGAGCAGTAACATCCCAGCTCGTATTTGGTGGAGACTTATCTTGCTGGAAAATCACAAGGCATATTTATTTTCATCTTTGCAGGTCAAACTGAAACAGAAGCTAACCTTTAAATGTTTTCGGAGGGCTTGCAGCAGACCATTTGAAGCTGTTTGATTATTTGTATTCTGCAGTAGTTGCACACATTCTTTTTATCCTTTACTATTTCGAAAAAATTGAGATTTTACCTTATTCACTTAAGTTGGGTCTGAGGGATGATTTTAAGGGGATAACCTCTAACAATGTAGAAAAATTAAAGGGGAATTTGATAATAAAAGTACAAAGTGGACCACTAAAGCAGTTTAGTTGTTTTATCCTTCATGATATATCTTATAGCTGTCCCTTTGTTCCCATTCCCATTTGCCATAACCCTATTTTAGAAATACCTTTTTTTCAGGACTGGACAATTACATCAACCCCCCTAAGCTGGTCTTCTTTTTCTTTTCCTTTTTTTTCCCCAAGCCTTACCTTCTGCTTTGAATCAATATTAGGTATCAGTGCTGAGGCAGAAGAGTGGCAAAGGCTAGGCAATTGGGGTTAAATGACTTTCACACAGCTAGGGAATGTCCAAGGCCAGATTTGAACCCAAGACCTCCCATCTCTAGAGCTGGCTCCCCATCACTGAAGCTTCCAGCCAGTCTTCTTGATGACATTCTCTCCTCTCTCTAAATTGCCCAGAACAAAGTGTTCCCATTAGTCGTCCCTAAACTGGCTCTCCTTCATTTCCCTCTTGGTAGGAGGTAAATTGGGTCACAACTTCTTACAATAATGACAATTATGCTCTTCTAAAGAAAAGGTAGCATGGGAAAAAGGGCAGCAAGATAACTACTGATGAGTGAATTGAGACAGATGGATGGATCAGAAGGTAAGCTTTTTCTGACATAAAGTGGGTCAGTGAGCAGATGCAGGTCCAGGAATGTTTGGAGAAAGTTAATAAAAGCCTACATTTATACCTAAGTAATTCTGAGGTTCTCTCCTAGAATGTGATCGCCTCCTATGAGTAGCCAACTCAATTTGTACAACTTTTGTCCGTGTCTTCTTATAAATTCCCCCAGGACATCCATTGAATGGTGTAGAGGCTTTTCTTGCTTTCTGTTGACGATGGTACCCATATTCCCTCTTGCTTATTAGGTCATGACCACATGACCAGTCTATGCATTTTTTTCCCATCATCTATTTCCCTGAGGACATTTTTTATTACTGCTATTTTTCAAGGTTCCTCACTGGTTACTGTCCATATTCTTCACAGACTTTGATGACCTTCTGTGCAATATTAATTTTTATTCTTCGGAGATTGTTGTCGTCCTTGTTTTGCATCAATGCAACAAAACCAGGAGGAGATTGACATTCAAGAGATGGATCTTCGTTTCTAGGGGATTTAGAAATCATTTTATTCAAATTCATCTGGTGAAATTAGGTGGCGTAATAAGTATTCTTTCTTTCTTTCTTTTTTTGGATGAGGAAACTCAGGCTTAGAGTGGTCTCCTTGCTTTTCTAACACTACCTTGCTTGTAACTAAATCATGCATTCTTTGACTTCCAGGTCAATGCATCTCCCATGATTCCCTACCATCTCTCAGCAGCAAGGCTTAGCTCCTACCTTCTAACCTTGACTCTCCAGTGATGATAAACGAATCATCTTTGCCAAAGTCAGAACGCTACAGAGGCATCAAAGGCCTTGAATTAACATCTGCCCTAACCTATGTGACCTTGGACAAGTACTTTGGCCTCTCCAGGCTTCAGTTTTTTCATCCATACATGAAATAGATTGGCTGAGACGCCCCCGAGCTCCAAATATGCGATCACGCTCCATCTTCTCAATGTCAGTTTGAAGGGTAGCTCATTCTTTCTCCTCTGCTCTCATAGCTCTCTCAGCTGGTTTGGGGGTCAGAATACCTGAACCTGAACCCAGAATCTGGGATTATTATCTGTGGGACCTTAAGCAAGTCCTTCCCCTGATTTAATGCCCTGTGAGATAGGGATGATACTTAGTGAAGTGCATAGACTTTGTCTAGGAGCCAGATCGAGTCATTCAGATGAATTCAAATCTTCAGATACTTTCTAGCAGCATGACCCAGGGCAAGTCACTGAACCCCGTTCGCCCTAGTTTTCTCCTGGGTAAAGTGAGCTTGAGAAGGAAATGGCAAAGCACTCTAGTATCTGCCAAGAAAACTCCAGGTGGGGTTTACGACGGAAATGACTGAGCAGCCACCAAAGGCTGGACACCGATGTTGCTTTCTACATAAACTAGTTCTAAGAATCAAATGAAAGAGTCTATTTAAAGTGCTTTAGAAGACTTAAATGCTATCTAACATCAGCTATTATTCTCAAGAGCAGCAGAATGTCCTGCTCTGCCTTATTATGATGACTTAAGGATGAATAAAAGACTTATTAATAAAATTAAGTCCAAGTGTTTGGCTATGAACATTTAATAGACTTGCCCTTAGAAAGTGATGGGCAAGCCGATGAATCCATACCCATTTTTCTTGGCTTTAGGAGGCAACTCTGTCTCCAACTATGTGTCTCATCAAGATATGTAGAGAGTTTATATAACCGACATCATGATTGGAAAAACAACTCCAAGAGCGTAATGAGGATGAGTTAATGGAATAGTTTTAGACATCAAGGACATACTTTTAGGAGGCAGAAAGAAGCTTTTTTTATGAGGAAATTCCTAGATGAGAAAATGAAATCACAGCGAGTGATCCCTTGCTTTGGTTTAATAAAGCGAATGTCCCTTTATCCTGAAAATAGTTTCACTCTTTTTGAAGAGATGAAACATCTCTCAAGAGGTTTTTTCTATGTCAAGATGTATCTTACACTTTCGATGGAAAATTACTGCAGAGGAAGAGTCACCTTTCAGTGTCTCAAACCTGTTAGAAGGTGAGAGCTGTTTCTTTCCACAGGATTGTTATTGTGAAGAAAAACAGGTTGTTTTATAATAGTGGGGTGCTTGATTTCAAGTCCAAGTTTATAATGGCCTTCAATAGGGTGTGGAGTTATAATAGTCTAGGCTAGCTTGATATTATATGGCTTGCAAAGCTGATCCTTGAGAATCTGGGCTTTGATTTCCCAGATCAGGACTCAGATTGAAAATGTGGTGTTATTTTCTGTACGAGTATCAGGGAGAATGCTTTTGTTCAACAAAAGTGCAAACCAATCCCTTCCTTTCCACACTCCAACCCAAAGGTGCCACTAATTTGATTTGTGACCTTGGACAGATCATTTATTCTGCTCCAGTTTTCTAGTCAGGGTGGTAGAAAAAGAAAATAGAAAAATGAAATAGAAAAAGAAATAAATAAAGAGCCATAAAATGAATGGGGTCAGCTTGATCTCTAAGCATCACAATTCCATGATTCTATAATTATAGGAACATTTCTTGAGAATTTATCCCAGGGGTATTTTTTTGGGTAATTTTGGCAAGTTTTGGAGGAAGAAATAAAATGGAGAAATCTATAACTTCAGAACTCTATAAAACATCTTTAATCATTTCAGAGGGAAGGTGTTTCTAGTCATACTGCTTTGAGAAAATGAAAAAAGAATAAGACAAATTGCAACAGGAAGATGCAGAAACTCCTGGGTCTTCCCCCCCACCCCCCTTTCCTTTTCATTTTTGGTAACATTTCAGGAGAAATCAGCACTTTGTTCTGATTTGATATATCATGGAAAAAAAGGTCAAGCCCCTGCAAGTAGATTTAATGCATTTCCTTTGTTGCTTTTAAAATTTGCAGTGTTTCAAAATATATAATTAATTATTGTCCTGATAACATATGGAGATCAAAATTGACTGTATGACAGATATTTGGGGAAAAGCTGATTTGTATTGTCTTCCTGATTTTAGATGTGTATGGGGGTGAGAATCCCAAACTTCTTTTGGAGAAATTGATACTTTTACAATTCCAATCCAGACTGCTAATTTTTTCCAAAAGGAAATCAAGTGGAAACGAATGTAGTGCTTGAGACAAAGAGCTGTCACCTTGAAGCTATCACACCTGATTCAATCAGGGCTGAGCAGCCCAGGTGAAGCCTCTACTTAGTATGGCCCAAGTATTGTTGGAATTCTGGCTTTTCAATCTAAAGGATAAAACGCTTACTGCCTAATTATATTTCCGACCAGCTTGTTGAAGCTGAACGCATCCCCTCCCTTCATATAGAAGAGGGCTTTCAGTTAAGGCCTTGCAGAAAAAAATGCAGTCTGTACTTTATGGATCAAGGCTGAGGCAAGAGGTCTAAATAGGATTAATGTTAAAATGAAGGTAAATTCCTCAAAACAAATCATGGCATGAGAAAATACAGAAAGCTTTCAAGGTTAATAGAATAGTCATCTCAAAAGTCAAATGAGTTTAAAGTTGTTCCTTTTAATTTTTGTAAGTTTCCCAATGGAAACCCACAAGGTTATATGCCTCTATGGAGCCACAGAGACTTCCCAGCTCTGTCCATGGGTCCTTCCTTCCTCTTAGATGGTGCTTTGCAAAGAGGGTACAAACCTGCATTCTGATAGGAGTCAGTCCTGTCCTAAACCATAAGCGAGTTCAATACGTAAGAGCTTTCATCATTTATTTTTTCTAAGAGAAATCCCTTGTTATCCTTAAAGCCCCCAAACAAAGAGAAAAGCTGCCCTGTGATGTCACTGCAGAAGGAACTCTTGGTGACCTCAATTGAGAATTAGTTGCCTGGGGGTACAGACTGAAAGGATGGATGGGCAAGGGAATGCACATGGATATGATGCCTACTGTGTGCCAGGCATTGGGCTAATCATGTTTACAAAGATTTCATTTGGTTCTGAGAACAACCCTGTGAAATAGATGCTATTCCTGTACCCACTTTATCATTGAAGAATAGACCAATAGAACAAATATTGAGACAAATGGAAGGTGTGAGTGCCCAGAATCACAAAGCTAGTAAAAGTTCTGGGGCTGGATTTGAGCTCAGATCTTCTGGATTCTAGGCCAGTACTGGCTGCACTGAAATTCCTAGTTGTTAGGTTGAGTGGTTTGTCCAGTCACACAGAATGCCGTGGCCATGTGGGAGGAGAAGAGAGAAGAGAAGGGCTTGGGAGCTCGAAAGGAGGATTTTCTGAGGAGGAGGTGAATTCTTTCTTGTCCATCACCTATTCTTGATACACTCTTAGGACTTGGAAATATTTATGCATCTCATTTCTCTCCATCAGTTTGGATAGTGGGTCATAATTACTGTCTTTGTTCTGCACAAATAAAAGTGATTCAGACCCATCTACTCCACTGAGTATTCATTTTTAGTTAAGACTAATTAGCTTATGGAGGCGGAGCCCTGTGCTGAGACTAAAAGTCCGAGATGTAATCCCTATGCAGGCTGTGCTTTGTCTCAGTCATATAATTCGTCCTTTTCCTCTTTTTTTCACCTTTTTTTTTGTGCCTACTCTTGTGGGTCCTCTGGCCACAGTCACCCCAACCACCCTGAAGTTCCTCATTGTGTACCTTCTCCAGATGTTAGGAAAGGATGACAAGTTAGCTGAATGACTCTAAAGCATAGCAGCTTGGCTCACTACAGTCTAGCTATATGATGAAGAAAAATGCAAATATTCCTTTTTAATTCTAGCAACTAATGATTGAAAATGAAACAGCACATTTATGACTTCCTACTGTGCTGAGTTTGATGAAAACAACTCCTAGTGATGGGGCTGGCAAACAAAGACAAAGATGACTCATGCCCTTTTAGTGTGCTAACATTAGATCAACCTAACAAGGACCGAGAGTTCCCAATATTTATTTGTCAAAGTATAAATAATTAGGATTCAAGCAGGCCAACAATGCTAGAAGCCATGAATGTGTTGCTTTGTTTCATCCTGTAGTCTGATCTTCAATGCAACGCATTTATCTCTGTGCACAGTGTTGGTCAGTTCAAATTTTAAAGATGTTGTGGTTAAGAAAATCAATATAAGGCAAGTCAGGAGGCTGGGGAAATTGGGGAGAGTTGTCAATATGGGTAATATTTTCAAGGACTATTTTGCTGTCCAGAGCACCCTTCATTACCAACCAATAGCTGTACTTACGGTTTAATTTCTATTGAATTAATTCCATGATATTCCCAGAAGGAAAAATGTTGGTAAAACTAGTGAAAGTGACAAAATGTTTTGATCACAGATGACACATTTCTCATTTTAAGTAGTTCACTCATGCTTTTATGATATGAATTTTAAAAATATTTATTTATAAGCAAATAATCAACTACTCCATTTCTGAATATATGCTGAGATCCTGGTAAAGTGATACCTCTGTGAGGGAAAAATATACACACATAAGATACTAACAACTAATTCCAATTTGACTTAAAAATCAGATTTGAGATGGTTGATGTAGATGTGGAGGCAGTCTTAAAGTTCACCTAATATCCTCATTTTACAGACTGAGGACATTAAGGGTGAAAGAGGTTAAATAAATTGTTCAAAGCCACACATGTAATAAGTAGCAGATCTGAGATTCCAGGCTTTCTTCTACCTAATCTAATACTCCTACTACATCATCCTCTCTGGCAAAACAGGGCTTCATTTGGACAACTATTCTGAAATACACAATGGCCCCTAAGTATGTATATTGACTATTATAAGAGATATTCAGTCTCATAATTCTGGGATATATAGAACCCTTTAATGTCAGACCAATCTGTATTCAATATTACTAAGTATTCTGTTATACAGACAATGAATATTGTAGGAATGAAAAGATCATGGTTTGTGGTGTTAATGGAAAAGACAGAATTTCAGTTTGATTTGGATGGATCGATCAGAGGTATGGCTCATTTTTTATTCATTTAATAAACATTTATTAAGAACATGCTGAATATGTAATACTGTGTCTCAGATTTGGTGAACTACAAAGGGACAGTTGAATAAGAGTGGAAAGACTGAAGCTACCACTTCAGAAGTTCTTCCAAGCATACTGTCAACATGGAATCTAGAAACCCCAAACTCATACCCTAGTAAGATCTAATGAACCTCAAGTTTTAGGACTACATTGTAAGTTGAGGACCCCAAAGCTTGTGCTAGTTCCTTGTTCCTGTGAGAATCCACCGTGAAGGGAATCTCAGGCTAGCAGTTTTAGACTGAATAATGGACCCTATTGTATCAGAGACCCTTTCCCAAGAAGATCCACACCTGGGAGGAGACCATACTTTAGTATCCATTGTAGGTAGCCCTTTCCCTTAGAGCAGGGGTCCCCAGACTTTGTACACAGGGGCCAGTTCACTGTCCCTCAGACTACTGGAGGACTGGACTATAAAAAAACTATGAACAAATCTGTATACGCTGTCTGGGATAGCGGAGGCTGCAGTGCTGACTGGGATGGGCCTGTCCCACCTTGCACAGGACCATCACTGCCACCACTATACCAGGCAGCAGTATACACAGTGCAGAATCCCCTCCCCCAGATTGCTACACCATGCTGATGTCTTCCATTGTACAGCCACATAATCCTTTGCAACGCCTTGTTCTCCTTCAGTTACTCTCAGAACAAGGCGCCACACCAAGGATTATGTCACCAGAAGTAGTACTGTATGTGAGCAACACCATGCTTTGTGGCTCCTCTCACTGACCACCATTGAAGGAGGAAGTGGTGGTGGGTACCAGATAAATGGCCTTGGGGCTGCATGTGGCCCACTGGGGACCCCTGCCTTAGACCCTAGCCTCTAGCTATGATTCTTTTCCCAGACTTGATTGTATGCTGTCAGTATAGTTCAAACACTCCCATTTTCTTTGAAGCTCTCATCTTTCCCTGCCCCTGGATTTCCCCCAAATGATATCTAGGTTCCCCAAATTCTTTTGTTCCTTGGAGTTGTCAATCTAGCACGGTCAGCTCTCCCATGGGGTCAATGTCCAGAGCATCCAGAGTTCAATCCTTGGACTCAGTGTAGTTGTTAGTGTGCAGCTCTACTATCACACTGAACCCCTTTTACTTAATTAAAGAGTGATTTTTCTGACTCTTTAATAGTTCTGTGTTTTTTCCAAGACAACAATACTAAGGTATATTTTCCTTGGAAAAATTTTTGAAAGGGAAAATTCTTTTATAAGGGGGCGACATAGTTGAATACAAACTTTATGAAAATTACATTGTTAGCTAAATGGAGCATGAATTGGAGTGGGAAGAGACTTTGAGGCAAATAGTCCAGGCATGAGGTGATGAGAGCTTGCACCAAGCTGGTAGCAGTATAAAGAAGAGAGTAAATGTGAGAGATGTTGCAGAGGTGAAATCAATAGATCTTGACAACAGATTGGACAGGGGGGCAGGCAGTGAGAGATAATGAAGAGTTGTGGATGGCATCTGGGTAGGAAGCCTGGAGAACTAGGAGTGTGATAGTGACCTCTACCATGACAGGGAAGTTGTGGGGGATAGGGACAGATTAAGAGAAAAGATATTCAGTTTTGCTTTGTACTTGCTGAGTTTAAGAAGCTCACTGGACATCCAGTTTGAAAAGTGTGAAAAGCAACTGGAGATAAAGATTGGAAGTTATCAGACAGGTTAGGGCAAGATAGGAAGATCATTCATTAGTAGAGAGATGGTCATTAAATCCATAGGAGCTTCTGAGATCATTAAAGCACAAAATGGCATAAAATGTGTGCTGGTGAAAGGTGATGACCATGGAAATGGAGGTGGTTTTTTTCAGATTAATAATTTCTTTTTTATCCTAACTATACTTATTTTATTCCTGTAAAATCTTTTAAATTTCATGAAATTGTAGTTTTCTATTTCATGTTTTCTGATGTCTATTTTTGGCTAAGTCAGAATTTTCTCCCTAGCTATAAATGTGACTAGCCCTTTCATTTACTTTCTACTAATTTTTATGATATGATCTTATATATTTAGGTTTCTTATATGGAAATGTTAATTCTTTTTAAGGATTTATTTTGTATCTGATTCCTTTACCCATACTTTAATTGTCCTAATTTCTTTGCTGACTCTCTGGTATTTCCTAAGTAAATCATTCTATTATCTGAAAATAAGAATAATTTAATTCATTCTTTGTTCATTTTTGCTTTTAATGTCTTTGTTTTGTCTTATTAACCCTTTTAGCACTCTGTTAAATAGTATGTAGTAATGGGACTTCAGACTAGATGAGCATATAGGGATTACCCCAGGCAGGATACTCCCAGAGTTCCCTTGGAAACTTCTAGGGACTCATGTATTAGATATCTTAGGGATAACAAATTTCCTGGGTGATTTCAGCCATGGGGTGGTTAGGAACAGAAAAGACCATCCTGAATGATCCCCTCCCCCCTTTTTAACCCTTAACTTCTGTCTTAGAATCAATATACCACATTGGTTGAAGAGTTGTAAGAGGTGGGGATTGGGGATGGGGTGGGACTTGAGGGGTAGGGAAGTGACTTGCCCAGCGTCACAGAGTTAGGAAGTCTGAGGTCAGATTTAAACCCAGGACCTCCTATTTCTAGGCCTGGCTCTCAATCCACTGAACCACCTGGTTTCCCCACCTTCCCATGATACCTTAGTCTTTCCTCTGCCCTATGAAGGCAGAAGAAAGTATAAATATTACAACTACCATTGTCCCTCTCTATATCATGGTTCACTTATCACAGCTCCACTGTATCATAGGTTTTTCTTTTTCTTTTTTTTTAACTCTTACCTTCTGTCTTAGTATTGATTCTAAGGCAGAAGAGTGGTAAGTGGTAGCTAATGGGGGTCAAGTGACTTGCCCAGGGTCACAAAGCTAGGAGGCTGTGTTTGAGGCAAGATTTGAATGCAGGACCTCCCATCTCTGGTCCTGGCTTTCAATCCACTGAGCCACCTAGCTGCCTCCTATATTGCAAATTTATATATATATATATATATATATATATATATATATATATATAATTCTATATCGTGGAGTTTTTGCTATATCTTGGAATTTTGCGAATGAATACTGTACTGTACCCAGTGGAAATGCAGTATACCACTACTGCTTGTGCATATTTGCTAACGTGAGATTGTACATGGCACACAATTGGCTGATGGAATGAAAGGTGACCAACCACAGCGCTGTTTTATATCCTGGGTGCTGATTGGCTTAATGACTGTACTTCATAGATTTTCACTTATGGGGTGAGGGGTCTCTGGAATGTAACTCCCAGGATAGGTGAGGGATCACTGTATTTTTTTCTTAAAGAGACAGCTTCTAATTGCATGTTTCTTTCAACCCTGCAGGTGTCATTATATGACTCCAGTGAGGAATCCTATTCAAGTCAAGTTTATGAAAATTTATTAAGTGTTCCAGGCACACTGCTAAATATTGAGGATATGAAAAAAAGGGGCAAAACAGTTCTTGTCCTAAAGAAATTCCCAATTTAAAGGAGGGGAGGGAGAGGGAAACACATACAACTATGTACCAACAAAATATATACCAGATAATTTGGAGATAATCTATTCTCTATTCTGGTTTCAAGGCAAACTTAGTAAGCAGGGCAGAGCAAGGTGAGTTTACACTTGAATCTCTGGCTGCTTTTGCCCTTTTTATATTTCTTTTGGCTTGATTCTAAGTGAGCAAGAATCCCAAGAGCAATGTTTCTCAAGTTTGGAGGTGAACTTGCTGGTGGAAGAGATCTGCTGTCCATGGTGCTGGATGATATGAGGAGGAGAAGTTTCTTGCAACTGCTCCCAACATTTTGCATTGTGCTGGTTGACTGATGACTGACTCTAAGGTCCTTAACACTGGTCACATTTTCATAGAACCTTTTCTAAATTGCATTTTGTATTTCTCTGTTTTTTTTTTTAACATGGATCCTGAACATAATTTAACTTTTTTTTATGATAACTCAGAGTTATTATTTTTTATGACCATTAGTTATGGTTCTGTTGTAAAACAGTGAAACTCTAGGACCTGTTGCCCTGTGTAGGCCTATTTGCCTTTATGATAAATGACTTCAAATAGCTATTAGAGTTATGTTTTCTTTGGGTGATTTCCCCTTATGGACTCCTTAGCTGTCCTCTTTAAATGAAAAGAATAAATGCTAAATGAAAAGGTATTTATTGGGTGCCAAACACCAAGCTTGGAGCTGGGGATACAAGTGTAAGCAAGAACGGCATCTCCTTCTGCCCAAGACCTCACTTTCTAGTGCAGGAAGATAAAATATAGAGATTCAGAAAAGGGGATGAGTTCTAAGGAACTAGATAACTGCAGTGTAGGCTGTATGACTTAGAAATGACCTAGAAGTGACATGGAGACTTCGTTCTAGGTGAGATAAAGCCAAAGATCATTTCTTAGAATCCAGGTCCTGAGGAGCCAAGTTCAAAATCCAGTTAGACAGGGATGAGGAAGATAGCTGTAATATAAAAGGCATAGAAACCTCCAGGCATTATGCCCATTAATAGCATGGCACAGGAGAGAGAGCATTGGGTTTGGAATCAGGAGAATTCAGCTTCATGAATTCAAATTCATTTTCAGGTACTTACTCTCTATGTGATCCTGGGCAAGTCACTTAATTCTATTTGTACCAGCTTCTCTTTTGCAAAATGAGCCAGGGAAGGAAATAACAAACCACTTCAGTATCTTTTCCAAGAAAACTCCAAATGGGACTCTCTCAGAGAGTCAGACATGAATAGAAATGACTGAATAAAATAGCAGTTTCACTCTGTTTGAACCTATAGCCCCTCTAGAGCAGCAGAATCTTGGGGGGTTTAGTGCTTCTTCTGGTGTTACCAGTGCAAGCCTCAGAAAGGTAGGGTCAGGGAAAATAATAGTAATAATATGAATAACAATAATGATGCTACTAGACATTGTGTTAAGCATTTTAAAATTATTATCTCATTTGCTCCTCACAATAACCCAAGGAGGTAGGTGCTATTATTATCTCCATTTCACAGAAGAGAGAACTGAGGCAAACAGAAGTTAAGTGACTTGCTTAATCACTTAGATACAGCTAGTAAGGATCAGGCTGACTTTCTTGATTCCAAGCCTGGCACTCTTTCCACTGTGCCAATTAGCTGCTCCAAATATACATGGCTCTATAAATGCCTAAATCTTTAGGAGGCAGATTGGATCCATGAGTTTTTTTATTGGCACAAATCTGTTAGTGTCATCCTAATTTCCATGTAGAACTCCTTGGCAACAAAATTCTGCTTTTCCTTCTAGCTTCTCTCCAGCTACTTAGTGTCTGAGGCCAAATTTGAACTGTGGTCTTCTGACTCCAGGATCAGTACTCTAGGCATAGAGCCACCCAACCAATCGTACTTTTTTTCCATTCTACCTCTTTGTGAAAGTTGGAATACCAGCAAGCATAAACTTTTAAATGAAAAAGTATTTAAGTGCTTATTGTATTCCAAGCACTAAGTCAAGAGCTAGAGATACAAGGACAAGCAAGCAATGGGAAACAGTTTCCCTGAACTACTGAATTCTAAGAAGATAATGAAGATAATGCCTCCCTCTCTCTGCTCCCTTATCTCAGCTGGCCATGTTGCCAAAGTGATGGAACTAGTTGTTTGTTGTTCAGTTGTGTCTGACTCTTTGTGACCCCATTTGGGCTTTATTTGGCAAAGATACTATAGTGGTTTGCCATTTGCTCCTCCAGCTCATTTTACAGCTGAGGAAACTGAAGCAAACAGGGCTAAGTGATTTGTCCAGGATCACACAATAAGTAAAGGTCTGAGGCCAGATTTGAACTCAGGAAGATGAATCTTTCTCGCTCCAGGTCCAGCACTCTATCCACTGTGCCCTATAACTTTCCTCCCAGGACTAGTAGAAGACAGCGTGTCTAGATGGGAAAAGAGAGAGAGAGAGAGAGATGCCAAGTTCAACCAGGTCTCCAGAGAATGTACAACCCATCAAAGGTCCTGTTGACATCAGTAACAATGTCCCCTGGAATTGAAAGGAGCATTCCTAGAACAGCAGTGATTAAAAGCAGTGACTGCAGCAGCGGCTCAGTGAAATACTGAAGAAAGACTGCTTTAGGGCTGGATAAGAATATGAGCCCTTCGGATGCAGCAGGGAGATGCATCTAAAAGGAATTTTCTAAGTCCTAAACTCCATAAAGAGAGAAAAAGACTTCCAGGACCTAGGAATTGTGGATTCTCCTTTTGCCATGGGGGTTATCTACATAAGTGTCTCACTGCAAGATACCCACCAATACCCCAGTCATGTGGGTCTTGTATGTCCCCAATCCAGAAGGGAAGCTGAAACCTTCAGGAGAGTACATCTGGAAAACACTGGTCCTTTCCAAAGCAGGATGAATGAAGAGATAGGAAAAGAGAGAGAGGATGCCCACAATGGTGACGGGTATTTCTAATGACCAAACATCCGGTCTGGGTTCTGGGATGGCACAGAGCTAGGGGAGAGGAAAAGCAGAGGAGGTAAGAGTTGATGAGTAAATTCTTTGGTCATGATCATCTTCTCCAAGAAGTCTGTGGTTACAGGACACTCCTTCTGCTTCCATTTAACTCTATTTGATGTCCCAAGGAGCTCTTGAACTATGGATGCAAAAATCCTCAATAAAATACTATCTAGGAGACTACAGTAATGTATCACAAAAATTATATATTGGGATCAAATTGCAGGGCATGTGGGGAAAATGCAGATATTAATACACTATTGGTGGAACTGTGAACTGATCCAACTATTTTTGGAGAACAATTTGGAATTATTCCCAGACTTACAAATCTCCCTCTCCCCCTCTTTCCCTCTCCCTCTCCGTCTTCCTCTCTTCCCCCCCCCCTCTATATATACATACATACATACATATATATATATATATATATATTCCCTTTAACTCAGAAATATCACTATTAGGTATGTTTCCTAAGTTGATCAAGATAAAAAGAAAAGTTCTTATATGTTTTAAACTATTTAAAGCAGCTCTTTGTGGTAACAAAGACCTGGAAATCTAGGGGATGCCTATCAATTGGGGAGTGGCTAAACAAGTGATAGAATCCCACTGCACAGTAAGAAATGATGACCAGCTTAATTAAAAATAAAACATTAAAAGACCGACATGAAATTAGGATGAGTGAAATGTGCAGAATAAAGGGAACATTATGTACAACAATAGAAATATTGTTTGAAGAATAACTTGTGAATGTCTATGGCCAGCAGCAGAAACATGCAAAACTAGTTTTATATGCACACACACACACACACACACACACACACACACATTGTTAAATGTTGCCTTTTCTCCAATAGGGGGTGGAGGGAGGGAAATACCTAGGAATTTTAGTGTAACAAACAAACAAATGAATAAAATTAAAAAAAAAAACAAAAGAATAATCTCTGTCTCTACGTATTTCCCATGTATCTTTTGTTTAGTCATTTTTTCAGTCATATCCTACTCTTTGTTACCCCATTTGGATTTTCTTGGCAAAGATACTGGAGGAATTTGCCATTTCTTTCTCCCAGTCTCTTCACAGAAGGAACTGAGGCAGACAGGGTTAAGTAATTTACCTAGAGCTACACAGCTGCCCTCTCTACTGATCTATACACAGTTAAATCTGATTTCTAATACAGAATTTTGTTTTTGATAAGCATTTATTCCTGACCCTTGCCCATCTTAGGTACGGATAATTATTTGTTTATATTAGCAGACAATATTATTTCCCATTCAATTTTAATCTTAGTACGTTTGGGATAAGAACTGAACAGATGGCTTCATTGATATTGGGAGCTCTCAGATGAGGAATCTCTGTACCAATTCAAGTTCAGGTCTTTCCTCCCAATTATAATCTCAGAGAGTTATCTACTAGACCATTAAGAGGGTGACTTACCTAGGGCTGCACAACCAATATGTGTCAGTAGTACTTGAACTCAGGATTTCCTGGCTCTAAGGACCTTACCTTGCCTTATCTACTATGTCATGCTGCATCTCAGTCAATTGTATTAGAGTGTAATTTTGTGCTCAAACACATTTATGCATTCTGTCACATCTTTCTTGATAAAGAATGTTGATTAAGAGGACCAAAGGAATAAGGAGGGTGTTTAGTAATCCTATCCACAGTGGTGATTTAAATTAGATTTTTGCCAGCATATTGAAGCTATTCAGACTTTGTTATATGAATGAGTAACATAGAATATTATTATAAATGAAGATGGCTGTGAATGTACATGAGATAGTAAGCTAATTATTAATAGCAATTACAAACAAATTAGGCATTCATTTTTAAACATTGAATATATTAAGTATTAAAATGTGTCACTATCAGTTGGTAATATAGGACTAGTAACACAGTACTATGGTTATAATAGACATTTAATAAATATTTGTAGAATAAATGAATTTTCATGTTTCTGATTGCCTCTAAAGACAAAAAAAAATGGTTATTCTTAGACTTGAAATGCTAAGAAGAGGCAAGGGCATCAATATGTGAATTATTTAATGCTATGCAAATGCTTCTTATAGTAAGAAAGCCAGAATCTCTACAAATAACTTTAATTCCCTCTATGTGTTATTATTTCAGTATAATATTTCAGGACAGATATGAAGACTTGCTTTTGTGTTGGTTTCAGTGATGTCAGATAAGTATTACACAGAGCAATCAATAATTGGGTCAAGAATGAATGGAGATGTCAAATGAATGAAGTCTTTTACTTACATCCAGCCATGAGGGAACATATAAGGAATAATTTATTTTAAAAAGATAGGGTCTTTTGGGTAGCTGCCCCACATTTTTACTAGTTAATTTTAGAAATTGTGAACTTCAACATTCAGATGGGAATAATTTCCCCTGAATTAAGCTGAACATAAAATGACCAAGGGAATAAAATCTTTCTCATCAAGTGATAATAGATATTAATATTACATATTGACAGATTGTTTACATTTATTCTTTACATTTGTGGTTGACAACAAACTACCAAACGAAAGATTGTGAGTTATGGTTAAGCATTTTCCAACATAATTAGGATAAATTTACTATGCTTTATTCCAAATATCCAGAATTTAGAATGAAAAAAAAAGAGGGAAGGGAAGTCTTATAAACTTCCAGGAAAGAGTAATTAACAAGTTTAGGAATTTCATGAGGAAGAAGGCAGAAACCTTGGTAGGCAGAGCTCTGATTCTCTTTCTCCCATACAGACCCTGAGTTACTTTTGATATGGATTCAATTGTCCTTTTTCTCTGCTTTTGTGAAGTTAGAAAAATAAGAATAAATAGTATGCCTTTTCTAATTATAAGCCCCTATATTTTGGAAAGAAAGGAAGGAAGAAAGAAAGAAGGAAAGACTCTTCAAGAACAAAGATTAGAGCTATATTTCAGCTTTCTCTACTGGGAGCATAAGAGTGGAAAGGAGGAAAAGTTTAGATGTCCCTAATTTTGTTCTTGGCCACAAGGATAGTTACAGCTGTTCTGCAAGTGCTCTATCATCTGGTCCCAGTCCTTTACCTTTTCATCTCCATTAAAGATTGCAGGAAGTTGCCTGCAGCAGCATTTATATCTATCCTACTTCCTCTAGAATTTTCTGAAATCATTATCTCTCCCAATACCTCTATACTTCTTCTCCCTTAGGAATTGGGAAGGGTCTATTGGCCTCAGAAGATAAGCACTGGACTCTGGTCTCCAATGTCCCACTGAATAAGCATTAGACAGAAAAAACAACACTACAAAAAAAATCCCCAGTAATATGAATGCTAGCTTGTCACAAAAATACATAATTATGAAGAATGAAGATAAATTTGTCATTTTTCTCATATATTGAATATTCATCATATATTCTATGCAGCTGTATTTTAGAATGTCATTTCCTTTCTTTCTCCCATTAACATAAAAAGGATTGTGCTACTGGGTTATTCTTAGGGCCTGCATTGTACCTTACATGCTGAAGTTAGCTGTTGTAAGTCAGCATTCTAAATGTTTTCTTTGCTATTCACAGACAGTTTATTTTTTTCTATCCACGTGATCTGATTTACGACAGCACAAGAGCAAATTTAAAATGATTCATAGGTAATTTGCTACTTTTTTCTCTCTCCAGGAAATAAGGGAACAATGTGGTGCCATGAAAGGAGTGCTGAATTTGGAATCAAACGATTTCACTTCAAATCCCTGTTCTTGTCTGCTTCTTAGTTGCTCTTTGTGTGTCACTGGGTAAGTCACTTCTCTCTGAGTTTCAATTTACTCATCTAATGAGGGGATTGAACTAGACCTCTGAGATTCCCTCTAGTTTTGAATCTATGAGTCTATGATCCAACAGAAGATTTTGTTGGATTTTCTTTCTTCATGCTAGTTTCAATAGGTATTTTGATCCAGAGGGTTTAAACTGATGCTGTATTTAATGTATGTTTATGCAGGTGTCTGTACTGATTTTAACTCAGGAGGATGATCCATGACCTGATCAATGATAGGTAGGACTAGTGCTCTGAGCTTTCCCCAGCTGTGGTTTTAAATCTTTGTTGATGCATCTATGCGCTTTCTTTTTTTAATTTCATGGTAGCATATGTGATTTAAGCTTTAAAGCTACAACCATGTTATTGTGAATAATAATTTAAACTTTAAAGTTTACAATGTACTTTTACATTTATTATTTCAGTCCTATAGAGTAGAATTTTTTTAAATCCAGTTTACAACCCTGTGGGATAGACATTCATTCCTATCTTAACAGGTAAGGAAATAGAGACTGAAAAAGCACAAGTTCAAGTTCACATATCTAACAAACAGAGAATATTGATTACTACAAAGTAAGCCATTTTTTCCCATATAGATGAATAGATGTGTGATTTTATTAATTCTTCATTTCCTTATTTTCTTTGATTATCAAGTATTGAATTCACATTCTGGAATTGGGGTTTATGAAATAGAGACTACATTCCACCCATCATATGTGTAATGTTGCTTAGTTCAGACAAGTTAGGCTTTCATTCCAGTAAGAGAATTAAAACCCCTTAAATCTATATAATCTATTTATGCTTTGTTTAAGGACTAAGTAAGTAGAGATGCTAAGCCGTAGTGACTACACTCTGGCAAAACAATCTTGGCAGACAGACTAACCCAAGTTGAGGGTAACCAGGATGCCTCAAAGCCTTCTGTGAATTGGGAGTGTCTACCCCAAGAATATAAAATCTTCACCCGATGTTATTGACAAATGTGAACAATTTGTTCCAATGACTATGAAGGTAGTTGAAACGTGTGATGTTGAGAGCTTAGACCTGGTCAGACATCAAAGATGCCAGGGCCATCCACTGAATCCAGGGCCATCACCAGTCATGCCACTGGACTTTAATATCTCTGGAAGAGAGAGCAAGGAGGACAACTTTGTGCTACTCTGCCTCACTTAAATCTAATTCATGGGCAAGTCAAGATCATCTGGTAATGTCATTGATCCTCTTTGAAAAAAAAGGACCAACAATAATAATTCTAAGTAGTGAAGACATTGGAGTTTTATATTTTAAGGATGACCTTTCTCTCCTTATTGAGAAATCAAAAGGAGCCAGGCTGTACTTTAATTGATGTAGTGAAGAAACTCCTTTAATCAATATAGACCAATAATTGTTCTGTAACTTCTAGTCTTAAAGTAGTGGTATCCAAAGTAGGACCTAGAAGATGATCCATAAACGTATATGCTAGGTTTAAAGATCAAGCAATATGTGTGTGTGGGGGGCTGTCCCGCAGCCCTCCCAAGAAAGAAAAAATAGAAGGTTGACCTTGGGGGAAGGACTGGAGCCAAGGAGATGGATAAGTAAGGAGGCAGACACCCACGCAATAAGTATAACAATTGAGCTCCACAGAATAAGCTCGGCTACTTAGCTTTCACAAGAACATGAAACAGTTAAGTAGCTTTGAATCAACATGCGGGAGTAAGCAATGAACATGGAGATCACCTGAGAGAAAAGCCATGGTCCCTTACAGCCAGGGCTGTAAGTATAGACCAGTCTGGCTTGAAGATAGGAGATTAAGAAAGAAATCACCAGTTCCTTAGAGCTGGAACTCTAAGCATGAACCACTTGAGGAGAAGAGATTAAGAAGAAAAGGTCTTTCAGGAAGAGAAAGAGAGATAGAGAGAGAGGAAGTTAAAGTTGAGCTTGGCCAGAGGCCAAGCTCCAGGAAAAACCGAGACAGGTGAGAGTTGATAAGGTAAGGGCTGGCTTTATGTGGTCACTCCTATTTATTGTCATTGAGATGCAAATGTACATAATACATATGGATGAATACACAGTGGATTGCCATTGGTTCAATTGTAAATTATGACACGGTAGGGACACGGTTTGTCTCAGCCAGGTGAGCACAAAGAAACCTGAGTTCGCACGCCTAACTCTTAGAGATGCTGGGATCAAAGGTTAATGTTTTACTTGTCATGCGTGGGACCAAGCATGGGCTTCCCTAAGACAATCCTTATGGATAATTTCTCTTGTGTACACACAGGTGTGGGCTGTTACACAATGAAAACTTATCTTTTGATGACTTAAATTTAAGAACTCTGGGAAAACAAATCAGTCATGTACTTATGACCATAGGAAGACCCCATCTCCTGCAGGTCCCAAGGGAAATTGGAAGCAGTTCACAGCCAGAAAGTAAGCCAGAAAGAGTAAGTAGGGGGAAAATTGGTTCCTTTTGGCATTTTATCTTCTGCCTCAGTAGCCAATTAGGGAACTTTGAGTTACTTGCCACTGTAAAGTCCTCACCGATGAGCAATCAAGGCCTTTCATCCTTTCCTTGTCTTCCTCTGATCAATCTTCCAGATGTTTTTCTGAAACTAATGGGGACCAGGCATTCTGCAAAGGAGGAAGAGAGAAGAGCCCCACTATACTTATCAGGGGTCACTATGCTAAGAAATCAGAGTAATTTTGAACTGTATAGGGAGTCTTTAAAATTTTTTTTATCATTTTTACTACTTACACACATAGATTGAAAAACACAGGGATCACTTAGGGATACATGGCTGAGTTATGAGGTATATGAATCAATTTGCAAGAGAAATAAAAAAAATTTAAAAAATACAAATTTAAAAAGATAATTTCTGGATGAAATATAGACTATCAAAGTCTTATGTGTAAAAAATTCTAAGTAAAGGAAAAATAAATCTATAACAGGTCCTTGAATTAGGGATCAATTAAAGTGATATAAGCAATTAAGCATTTACCCAGTCAGTAGCCAGGACTACAGAAAGTTGCCACATTATGAAAGACATAAATGGGACTAGATTATAGGAGCCAGGTAGGAGCCAAATTTGAGATACTGGTCTGTAAGCATTTTCACAAAGAGTGTGGATACAAGGAAGGCCTACGTCTTAACATATGCTAAGCATCGCAACCTTGAGTCTCACACTAGGTTCAAGTCCTTTGTATTGGCTTAGAATTTTCATCAACCCCTTTGGGATTGGTTTCTTCTTTGACCTTGTGCTCGATTGTCACTGTGCAATGGCTCTTTTGTGTATCTTGTCCTGAAATCAAACAGAATCATTAAGCAAAGTCCCATAATTTTTATCAATAAATGGCATCATTTTTTATAGTCTCAAGCTTTTGGGGCATGCATTGACATTATAGCAAATATATTTTAAACTTATATTACTGCTAAATCAAAAAAGTTAAAGAAAATCTTAATATTGGTGACATGTGCTTCAAATATAAAAAGGAGAGAAAAAATAAAAACTGAAATAGTATATTGCACATGCAAGAAAAATATAATAATAATAAAAGAGTTTTAAAATTCAAAAACATAGCTTATAATCATTGACACATTGTCAGCTAAGGAAATATAGAATACAAGGCTTTCTCACCAAAAATAAGATCTATTTCCTCTTCATAGCTGGCCATGATCCATTGTGAGTGCAAGCAAATGAATTTCACAAAGTAATAGTTTTTAAAAAAATAAAGAATAGTAGTTCAAAATCCTCCAAATTCTCAGTAGCCCAATTAATTACAATAGCAAACAAACCCACTATCACATTTTATATAAGTTGTTGTATGACATTTAAAGAAACTGGATACTTGTCACAATTTTTTCAGGTGTAGCAATGTTTCAACCTTGGCAAACATATTTTTAAATCAAGTAAAACTTATTTGGCTCTAGAACATCATCAGGAAATCTAGATATCATTCTGGTGGAAGTAAAGTGAGCTGAAG
Organism: Monodelphis domestica; assembly: GCF_027887165.1. Lineage (NCBI taxonomy): Eukaryota > Metazoa > Chordata > Mammalia > Didelphimorphia > Didelphidae > Monodelphis > Monodelphis domestica. The sequence continues at coordinate 525,522,893 of NC_077229.1, read as the reverse complement.
AGTTATAAATGAGAGATGCTCCTCTTTTGGGAGTCATCTAGGGGCCTGGGATTAACTTCCCAACTCCTTTGATATGAGACTGTGGTGTCCCATCAGTTCACATTTTTATAAATGTGGGAGGTGGAGATTAAATTTGTATTTCACTTCAGCTACTAAAATGGACCATACCTCATGTAAGAGGCAGGCAAAATGATCAGTGTTGTTGGAAAAAATCTAAAAATCATGTCTAAAAGACCCCTTAAAATCAATTTGAGATATTTAGCTCATTAAAATTTTCAAAGGTTGTTATACAATTGTAACCAGTTTGATAAAGTCCATCTATACTCTATGTGACAATTTACAAAGTAAAAAATAGAAAAAGGCTGTTTTTATATGGGCTTATTCAAAAATATTTGTTCAGTATAGTTATAGGGGAAAAGAAACAGAATATAACAGTAATTAAAACCCAGTACATTAAAATGATTCAGTGTAACAGAATAGTATTGAATGCATAATATATGAACTAAAACCAACAAAATTAAATCTTAAAACAATCAGAAAAATGCAATAAAATACAGAGATTTTTTATAAAACATTGGAGTCTGAAAAGTCTTAAAAATATAACCTCCAGTTTCTTTAAAGTTTGTTTTGTTTTGTTTTTTAGCCATTTAGATGCCTATTGTCAGAAGGCAGAAGACTGGTAAGGGGTAGACAATGGGGTTCAAGTGACTTACCCAGGATCACACAGCTAGGAAGTATCAGAGGCCAGATTTCAACCCAGGACCTCCTGCCTCCACGCCTGGCTCTCAATCTACTGAGCCACCCAGCTGCCTTCCCATAGTGAGGGTGGATTTTAATCTCAAATTGGGTAGGCCCACATGGCACAGAGTTGCAGGGAGAAGAATTTTTCTCCTGAATCTCAGGTGAGGTAAATGAAAGGATCAGTGCAGTCATGAAAATGCATCCCTTGAAATTGGCAATACATTGCTCTCCCATAGAATATGCCAGCCATACTTGTAACTTCCTGTTTTGAAAATTCTCTTCCTTCTCCTTGTTCACACCCCCCTCCCCCTGTGGTCACCTGCCGCATGGAGACTAATTGTAGCCTAAGCGAAGAACACCCCAGTTTTTACCAGCTGGTTTGTGAGTCCTGAAGAAACTGGGGCAGCTACCAGCACCCTGGGCCCTGGGGCTGGCCTGGGGCAATCTGGCTCAGAGGTTGGAGATCAGCTGGGGCCAGGGCTGGGGTGGGTCAGGACCAGGAGAGTGATGTGGGTCAAGCAGGTCCGGAGCGGATAACTCCAGGCAGGAGCAGATAGCAGGCAAGCAGGCAACAGGAGCAATCTGAGTCAAGAGGCTTTGCTGAAAAGCCTTGGAGAAATGTGACTTAAAAAACAGTATCTAGGCTATCTTTAAAAAAAAATTGAGAAGTTCTCATCCAAATCTTGTGGTTGCCATAACTGTAAAAATTAAAGTTAGTCTCTAGTAATAGAAATATTATATTTTATGAGGCTTATTAAGAATTATTAGAAATCCAGGAATAAAGAAATACAAATATAGAAAACCAAATGCCCATGGCTGATTAGCCAATTTAGAAATCCCCGCGCTTAGCTTACTTACTATATCATTGCAATGGCTGAGAGAGAGCGTGTGAGGCAGAGAGCCAGTTAAATACTCATTGTGATCTCTCACAGGTGATGACTCAGGTGAGATTATAGGGAATTCTGGGAAATACCAAGGACTACTGGGGATTCAAGTCTAGGGTTCAAATTTCCATTTTACAGTTGTGAGATGGAATGAAACACTCTTATTTCTTCTTGATCCTGCCCTTACTTTGGTTACTAAGGCATCTCCTTTGTCCCTCTTCTACTCTGCCTCCCTACAAACATTAACTGGTTCCAAAGCTGGCCCAGTTGGGTTTTGAAATGGCAAATGGAGAGGGCAAATGGCATTAAGAAGGCAGGTCCTAGTAATTGTTTTATACTGGGGAAGGAATGGGACCAAAGGTATGTGTTTAAGGGGTTAGAAATGGAAGGAGAATAATCATTAACATTGGTGAGCTTCTGAAAGATTTAAAATTCAAAAACTAGAAAGTGTATGGAGCTAAGTTCATATTTAGTTGGCCCTGCTGGTGTGATTTCTAGAGATAATGTTCTTTACAACCTGGTTGGAAACTGATTATTCTTCAGTACCTTGTTCCCCAACATAAGACCTCAGGTAAGAGATGTACATAGTAGAGAAGAGGAAACAGATACATTCTACAATTCAATCCAATAGAAATTTAATTAGCCCCTGATTACTATGTGACAGGTAAAGGGGATGCAAAGACAAGAGTGGCTCACCTCAAGGAGCTTCCATTCTGCTGAGAAGGAAATAAGATGTCCATAGGTAAGTCAATATGAAATCTATCTATAATATACCTGACAAGATACTTTGGTTTCTTGTGACTTTATCAGGCTAAGAATCCCTTTTTGAGTTTTAGAAGCAATCAGTCCAAGATTTTTTTTAATTATGAAAAAAGGAGGTAGAGTCAATATGGCGGCATAGAGGCAACAAACGTTCAGACCTCTGAAAACCCTTCCTTTCCGATTGCAAACTAAATGCTCCTAGGGGACTGAAAATCAAACCTAACAACAAGACAGAGCCAGGGAACCCTCCTGCTGGACTCAACTTAAAAGGTATGCCCCCCAAAAGCCTGAATTTGAGAACACTCAAGTTTAAGGGGAAGGAAGAAAGAAGGTCCAGGGACCCCTCCGCCACCTAGAGTGCTAAGCTTCCAGGGGCAGCTGGAACCTCTGGGCAGGCAAGAGAGCTGGTCTGAAGGGAGTACCTTGTGGACAAAGCTGTGTTAGGCTCAGAGTGTTCAACACAGGCAGTGGGGAAGCAGATAGAGGAGAAACATAGAGTGGGAGGCAGAGTTGCAGCAGCGGAGACACTCCATATTTCACCTCCCCCTTCCCAAGGTTTTGGCCCCAGGGCATATCCAGCAACCCAGCCAGACTTAATCCCATCAAAGCCTTCAGAGGACAGGGAAGCTCAAGCTCCAAAACCCATCCCCCACAGACTGCACTGAGAGATTTACTGACAAAACTCCAAGGGTGAAGGCTGAAAGAAAAGCCCAAAACCACAAAAAAAAAATGAGAGGAGCAAGAGCTCAGGCAGGGAGTAAAGAAGGGATAAATATGAGCAAACAACAGAAAAAGAAAAAAAGAAATTACAATTGACAGCTTCTATACAGGCAATGAACAAAGAGCAAATGAAACAGAGAAGGATGAGGGAACTCCCAGCAAAAAATCAGAAAACCCAGAGAACTGGATACAGGCCCTGGAAGAACTCAAAATACAATTCAAAACACAATTAAGAGAGACTGAAGACAACTTTAAAAGCAAGATAAGTGATCTGGAAACAGAAAACAGTTTCTTGAAAGCCAAAATTAATCAGCTTGAAAATGAGGCAGAGGAGACACAAGATGAGGAAAAGAGGATGAAAGATGACCTCCAAAGAAAATCAGACCAGATGGAGAAGGATGACCAAAAAGCCAGGGATTAAATCCAGTCTTTAAGAATGAGAATATAACAATGAGAAGCAATTGACTTTATAAGGCAGCAGGACACTATAAACCAAAATGAAAAGAATTAAAAAAATTGGGGAAAATATGAAGCATCTCATTGATAAAACAGAAGATTTAGAAAATCATTCCAGGAGAGACAACTTAAGAATCGTTGGTCTACCAGAAGACCATGACAAAAGAAAAAGCCTGGACATCGTCCTACAGGAAATTATCCAAGAAAACTGTCCCAATATTCTAGAACAAGAGGGAAAAGTGGAGAGTGAAAGAATCCACAGATCACCTCCTATACTTAATTCCCAACTGACAACACCCAGGAATATTATAGCCAAATTCAAGAAGCATCAGACCAAGGAAAAAATATTACAAGCTGCTAAGAAGAAGTCATTCAGATACCATGGAACCCCAATGAGGATAATGCAGGATCTGGCTGCATCTACACTGAAGGACCAAAAGGCATGGGATATGATATTCTGGAAAGCAAGGGAACTAGGTCTACAACCAAGAATCAAGTACCTAGCACAACTGACTATATTCTTACAGGGGAAAGTATGGTCATTTAACAAAATAGAAGAATTCCAAGCATTTGTAAAGAAAAGAACAGACCTGAAGAGAAAATTTGATACCCAAGCTTAGAACTCAAGAGAATCATCAAAAGGCAATTTAAAAAAGAGGGAAAAAATAAAAACAAAACAAAAGCAAACAAAAAAACTCAAACAAAACTTTTTTTTAAGAGACCCAATAAGTTAAAATGATATGTATCCATATAAGAAAAGAGGTCATTGGTAATTCTTAAAAATTGTTATTACCACTTGGGCAGCTAGAAGAATTACACCAAGACATAAATATATAGATATATGTATGCATAAATATATATACATATATATGTATATGTATATATATATATATATATATATATATATATATAACTAGAGCTAAAAAAGAGGTTAATACTAAAAGAAATGGGAAAAGAAATAAGAGGAGGTAAATTTATATGTTACAAAGAAGCTCATGGGAGGGTGGAGAACATCAATACACTGGAAGGGTAAAGAGGTTTGAGATAGGAAATACTCAACTCTTACACACATTGAAATTGACTCAAAGGGGGAAGAACAATCCAATCCATTGGGGCAGAGAATTGATTTGTGCTCTATAGGGAAGTTGAAGAGTAACAAACGGACTGGTGGGGAGGGAAACAGTACAAAGGAGGGAAAGGATGGGGGTTGTTTAAAAAGACTGTAAAGAAAATAAGGGGAGAACAAGAAGGGAGGGGGTAGAAAGGGAAGTAAAATAAGGGTGGGAATTAAGGGAACTGATTAAAAATAAAACATTGGTGTAGAAGGAAATAGTGAAAGAAGAAAAGACAGGACTAGGAGTAGAAATCAGAATGCTGGGAAATACACAACTGGTAATCATAACTCTGAATGTGAATGGAATGAACTCACCCACAAAATGCAATCAATGGAATAGACTAGGGGTAAATGACCTCAGCAAGATAGTGTTCCAAAAGCCCAAAGACCCTAGCTTTTGGGACAAGAATTCACTATTTGACAAAAACTGCTGGGAAAATTGGAAAACAATATTGGAAAAATTATGTTTAGATCAACATCTCACACCCTATACCAATATAAATTCAAAATGGATAAATGACATATATAAAGAGGGAAATTATAAGTAAATTAGGGGAACATAGAATAGTATGGGAAAGGAAAGAAGGGTGTCCAGGAGAGGAAAAAGGTGAATATCTCCTCAGGAGAAATTCTTGGCCAGACCTCCTTCCTAGGCTTCTCAAGATTGAGAGAGCTAACTGAACCTCAGTCTGAATCTTCTGGCTTCTCAAGATTCCAGACCTCCTAGGGCCCCTCCCCCATCGAGGAGAAAAGATTCAGCAACCCTTCAGCCTACCACTCTTCCTTGAGTGCAAAACTTCTGCCACACTACACACACTACAATGAGGTAGAGATTTCACAAACACATCCACATTCCTGGATCCTGCTTTCAGGGGAAGATATCCATTCCTGATCTATCTCTTTTACCACCAACTAAATCTTCCATTACAGTCGGCAAGACTGCATTCTCCTTCAGATGTGTGGAGTATACTGTGGTATAGTTTTTTTCTGGCACATAATAAACACGTTGCGGCAGTAAAACAAACAAACAACAAACAAAGAAACAAAAACAAATTTCTGTATGCTGCTGCTATCTAATAGAGGGTAGTGGAAGCTCATGATTCAAATATCCGACTTAAAGCAAACAATTCAGATCCTGACTAGTAATATCTCAAATTGCTCCTGTCTTAAGGTGCTCGTGTATCAAGGTATCACTGTATATATATTTTAGCTAAATTGATAGAAAAGTTTACTAAAAAAAATTATCATTCAGAGACAAAATATTAATATATTAGGGAAAATGTCAAAATAATGGAGTCCACAGAGTATAGAATGTATTTAAATTTCTTCCCGAAGAGTAATTCAACTACTTAGGTTTAGCAATGATTTTCCATTTATTAGTTTAGCAGAGAGTCTTTTGGTATTTATACACATTGAATTCTCATAGATAATCTTTGGAGGGTATAGTCATTGGTCTTAGAGATTTATACTGAAACTCAAGAGTTAGAGCCAATGAAAATCTGGTTCATTATTCCTTGTAAGAATATAGGTTCTATTCACTGTTTTATTTGGAGCTGGGGAATTTAAGATGAGAAATAAGATTAAATGGAAGAAGGGTACTGCAATCAATGACTCTGAATTCCTTCAGATCTGAATTTCTATAATGTTTTGTGCAAAAGAACATTTTTCTTGGTATTAGTCACTGCCTAATCCACATATATAGTAGGACAGCCATGATCTTAAGCATTTTTAAATCTGCTTTGTACCTTTTTTAAAACTTCTTGGTCCTCTGCTTGTGAATTAATGAACTAAACTCAGTTATTTTAGAAAAAAACCAAAGCATAAGGTAAAGAAAAAATGTGAATATGGTGCTCACTGGTGAACACTAAATTGTCATTGAGGACAGTAGTTATATGAGTCTTCATTTTTCTTAAATCTGTTATTCAATTGCTTCCTCACTTTGCTTTTTCTTCATACAATGTGGCTAATTCATCATGGGGAAAGCAACATCCTTAGTGACTTAGTGATGCTGACATAGTGACACCTGACTGACATAGGGTTGGAGTAGGGACCAATTTACCCAAGGTAATAACAGAAATTGAAAAAAAAAAGTATTTGTTTTACCAAAAATGTAATAAATTCTAAATTTATCTGTAGTAGAATCAACTCTAAAATGATTAAGGGACAAGTTCTGTCTCTGTTTTGTGGTTTCTGAACTTTGGCATTGGCATTCTTTAAAATATCTCCCAAGTGTCCTTTAACTGGAAAAGAAGCATTTCTATTCTGCTTTCTCTTATTAAGCCTTAAAAAATTTTAACATGATTTTATTTAAAAGAAAAAAAAATCCTTATGATGAAAGTCTATTCTGATCAGCTCCATTCTTTCCTTTTTATACTGAAGGTTGCTGGCAAACTAGAAAGGGGAAAAGAGAAAATTAGTTGTAAATCAATAACATGGGCAAAGGGCTGTGTGCCCTATCACACAAAAGGGCTGCGTGCATATCAGAAGTGGAAGGGACCGTAGAGATTGTCTACTCTAAAACATGAATTTTGCAAAGAAGGAATTTTAAATTCTTGGGTCTGTCAACTATATTTTTGGGGAGCCCCAAGTTTGCCCCTGTCCCTTGAGAGCTGATCTTAGAAGTCCCAGACTTACCTAGTCTCTGACTGAACAATAAACCTTAAAGTACTTAATGATCCCAGTGGGATTACTAGATAGTTAAATCTTAAGTACCCTTTGTGTTTTAGAAGTTTCTCCCATTGTATCTGAGACCTCTTCCAGACAGCCCAGCCCCTGGCTGAATCTTTCTTTTGTATCCATTGTAAAGCATCAGCCTCTTCCTGATGATCCAGCCCTGGACTCCTCATTTCCTTGAGTCCATTGTAAAGTCCATCAATCATACCTTTATTCCCATTAGTTGGAAATTGGAATCTGATACCAAAGGCAGGCAAAGGACAGATTCTGCCCTCAAGCTTTTAAGTTTATTGTACATTTTCTCACTTCAAAAGGGACTCTCCTTTCCAAGTAAGCCTTGAGCTCTTATTGTTACCTATACATACATAGGTCTATACACATGTGCATATGTGTATGTATATATACATGTATTTATATATTAATTGCTTGAGATCTGTTGACTTTTCATAGATACCAAGGTTGCATATTGTTTTATCCCTTGTTTTTGTTACATACTAGTTTGCCTCATTTTCTAGTCATGTATTTCATTGGCTACATTATTTTTGCCACTTCTGTACAATTTCTTTTGAAACAAAAATCTATCCATTGAGAAAGCAAGCAAAACAAAATCATTATTATAAACATGTATCATCAAACAAAACAAATTCCTGGATTGCCCACGCACTTCTAAATTTGTCTCAGTCTGGACTGAGAGTCCTTCACTCTCTGTTAGGAGATAGTATCAACCTGAAAAAACCACAGAGTTACCAAAGTAGTTATAATAGAATATCCTTAATTAGGACCAGGGAGACGATGTTTATTGGCCACCACAGAGAACCTCTGCCCATCACACAGAGGCACAATTTGCAAAAACTGCTTTGGGAAAGACACCAATAAAGGGAATTTCTGTTGAACTAAAAAGAACCTGGGGCTATATTTATATCTTAGGGAACAGAGGCAAAGAGAAAGACTGACTGGTTATCTAGAGTCTTTTGAAAGAGGATGTAACCAAGAGACTAGAATACCTGGGAGCACCTAAATACAATAAGAGATACTAAGAAAACAAAAAAGGGTACTTGAGATTTCATTCTAGAGGGATCAAGGGGTATTTGAAGGTTTGTGGTTCAGTTTGGGACAAGGGTCAGTAGGGAGAAGATTCCTTGTAGGCAAGTTTTTAGGGACAAGGATAAATTTGTAGTTTCATAAAATAAGATTGTCAGTAGTGAGTGGGATATAATGTGTCTTCCTCATAAGAAATGTTTCTTTAAGACCTCTTAGACTTTTTAGAATAAGAATCTCCCTTCTCTAAAAACAAAACCTATAACATGTCCACTTTAAATCTCAAAGACCTTGAGGGGTTGAGTAGTTTTCTGGAGACAAGGAGTCTTCATCCTGTGGAAATTAACTGCCTTATCTCTTGAAAGTGTCAAAGAAGATTCATGCTCCCTTAGCATTTGTATACCTTGTTGTATCTTTGAACTTACTCACTGTTCTTCAAACTCTAGACCAGGGGTCCTGGTTCCAAAGATGAAAATCTGACTGTAACAAGGGATAGTGAAGAAACATAATATAATTATGGGAACTTGCCCTCCAGCTGATACCCTAATTGGGCCCCTTGTCCCAGGAACTAAAACTGACATATCCTTATTTATGTACTGCCATAAGGATATGTTATCTCAAGACCATATGTTCACTGACCTGACCTAGGTCACCAGGTAGACCATATGTTAAAAGGAAGCATCTGGGACTAAGATTGATGTGTCTTCACTTCTGGTGCCTGATTCTCAAGACAGACCCCCACCCCTGTAACCGCGAAAATGTGGGATCAATGACTGTGAATTGCCAAAACTGTAAAAATAATTTTAGTGTCTTGATTTTATATAAAAAATAAGTGGTCGCCATGGGAAAAATTCCCAAATATGAAATACCCAAGTCAGCTGGATTTTATGGAGATTTTAATTAATACCAATGAAGGAATTAAGGGAAGGGAGAGAGAGAGAGTAAGAGGAAATAGTAGGAAAAGGCTGGGGACTAGGCCAAATGGGCTAGGTCTTTCTCTTTAAGAGAGAAAACTAAGTCAGTCTTTTATCCACTCACCACAAGATTTTGTCCCAAGCAAAACTCCAGTCTATCACAGAAATCCTCAACTCCTGAACTGAGTTCAGAGACCCAGCTCCGAAGTCCTCCACCTCCAGAGAGAACTTTCTGAACTAAGTTCAGAGAGCTCCTTTTAAAGAGAAATTTCTCCTATTTCACCTCCCCTAAATCTTCACATCTACCAATCACAGTAGACGTTTTCCCTCGGACTGACCATGCCTAGTTCACATCTGAGTAGACTAAAACTTCACACCTCTTTGCTAAGCTTGCCCTTTGTAAGTTGCTTGACCTTTTAGTGATTAATTTGACCTTCATAGGTACTTAGCACCCTTTTGTATTAGATCTAAAAATAGACCTAGCTTAAGGTTCTAGCTTTACTATAAGTATGGGTTGGGGACTTTTTCTCATTGTTCCATCAGGAGTTTACAACTTTATCTTCCCCTAACGTTTGCCTAAGTATGGGTGGAGTAATGTAAAGTTCCCAATACATTCCTGACCAAGTACCTTCATTGTTTAAAATGGGGGAAAGCCTTAACCAAATGTTCCAAGGTAGAGTCTGAGAAATTTTAAGATTCACACCCCTAGCCCTTCTATATAAACCAGACCTCTGCAATGCTCGGGGTCTTCCACTTCTTGTGGAGGTCCAAGCTATAGCTTGAATAAAGTACCTCTGGTGTATTGCATTACCATGTGTATCTCCTTCTTGGAATCTGAATTAGAACCACAGAGAACAATAGGAGGAGGGAGATAAGGAGGAAGGGTTTTGTGATTGCAAACTCTATAGATTGGTATTCTGACTTCAACTCTTCAGCATTCCTCAAGCATCCAAAACTGGGGAGTGTCCCTTTCATGAAAGAATAAACTGCTATCTTTGCATCTAAACTCTGAGTTTGTGAGTTTATTTTAGTGATGGGGTCTGCTGCTCATGGTCCTGTCTCACACAGTAAGTAGCATTTATTTTTTTAAACCCTTACCTTCCGTCTTGGAGTCAATACTGAGTATTGGCTCCAAGGCAGAAGAGTGGTAAGGGCTAGGCCATGGGGGTCAAGTGACTTGCCCAGGGTCATACAGCTGGAAGTGTCTGAGGCCAGATTTGAACCCAGGACCTCCCGTGTCTAGGGCTGGCTCTCAATCCACTGAGCTACCCAGCTGCCCCCTAGTAAGTAGCATTTTTAATCACGAGTCTTCTCGAATGATGGTTGGTCATGGTGTTGATCAGAAATCCTAAGTATTTCAAAGTTGTTTGTTTTTATAATATTTTGCAGAGCTCCTTATTGGTGATGCTTTCCCACAAATTTCCCAAAATGTTGGTGATGATTTCCCATATCTACTACATGTTTCTCTGTTTCCTTTCCAGTGAAATAAAGTTCAAAAATTTTGAGTGATTTGACAAAGTTCACCCAGCCAATTAAAGGCAGACTAAAACCCAAGTTTACTAACTCTGTTGTCCAAGACTCTTTTTACTAGAAGAAAGTACTTTGTAGACATCAAAATATTAAATATATCCAAATGATCATGCTTCATTACTTTAAGGATTCGTGAATTCTTTGGAGTGGGTTCATTGGTGAGTCTGAGTTAGGCCCTTATCTCTCCTCCCCTGAATTATTTCAATGACTTCCCAGTCTGTTTTTCAGCCTTCAATCTTCCCCTTTCACATTTATCCTTCACACAACTATCAAATAAATATTTCTAAAGTAAAAAGCTTACTATTTCACTCCTCATATCAAAAGCTCTAAGTGCCTGCATCTTGCCTCTAAGATAGAATATGAATTTTTCTGTTTGGCATTTAGAACTCTTCATAAGATAGTTTGAACTCCTTTTCAAGGTTTATTGAACATCACTCTCCTTTCATGGGCTCTACATTCTAGCCTAACTGGCTCTCTGCTGTTTACTCTTCACTTTAGCAAATATAGCATCTTTGGAAATAGATCTACAATCAACAAATTTCCAAGGACAGGCTACATATGCCTTCCAAAAATGTGTAGTCCAGTATTTTGAAAAGCAGTCTTGCTACTTGGACCAGAAAATGATAGCATTATCTTGTGATGAAGAAATCAGGGCAGGATTTTATGTCAGTATGGGAAGATTGAAGGTAGGATGGGAAGGGAGATGGTATTGCACATTCTCAGGCTCCATTAGGGAAGCCATTCTGTGTCCTGTAGCTAAAGACCAGAAGTTAAGAATAAAGTGGTGGATAAATTAATATATTAATAAACTTTTCCTTAGCTCAAAATCCCAGTAGCTGATGGATTGCTTTCTCCTTTACACTATCCCTCCCCCCTCCACTTCTTTTATTCCAAAAGGAGATTTAAATGTAAAGTTCCCTGTTTCCTTTTAAGCCTATTCTTACTGTTTTAATACACTAATACTTTAATTTTGGCTTTCTTTAGATAAAAGATAAGATCAACCTTAGTTGTTTCTGCAAATATATCTTTGTGTTCAGAGAGAACAAACTGGGAAGGAAGCCTCTGGCTTTAAACTATGGAGAATTTAATTGACTAAGAAGTTTCCTTTCAAACTTGGCTGCTAGGTGCCACCTGAGAGCACGATGAACTGATATTTTATTTTATTAGTTTACAAATTTCCCATAAGCAGAATCTAAACTGAATCTGAAGTTCCTCTTTTGTGTCTAGACTGTCCAGCCTAAAATGTAATCCTTAGACAAAAAATACCGGAACCCTACTTGAGAGAGAGAAGCCAGGGTACAGAAAATATAGTCCTACATCCAATCCGTCACATGAGAAGAGCACAGACATTGTGTGGGAAGATTCCATTCTATCTAACTAACTTTATTTTCCCCAGAAACACCTGTAGATTACACATGGTGTTGGTTGATCATCTCTGTGTTTCTGTATAAACTGAACTTATTGCCTAGAATGTTGTCTCTCTTATACCTTATAGAATTCCTATATTCTTGGAGAACTCATCCTAAGTTCCTTCTCTTACAGGAAGCCTATCTTCTTGATCTTTCCTGATTCCAGTGCTCTTACCTTAAGAAATTACCGTGTATACTTTTTATATTGTAATAATTAAAAGTATGAGGCTGATAGTAGCTTAATCAATTTATTAAATCAAAGTACTAATAGTAAAGAGAGGGGAAAGGTAGGAAGGAGGTAGAGAGGTACTTAGCTCACTAATTTAATGGCTGCCATGATGGATTGAAGTTAAATTCTGACAAGAGTTCCTCAGCTCTCCATGATCCAGCCAGAAGACCCCCAAAGACCACCTGATTTCCATTTATAAGCTCTATTCTCCACCCACTAGCTTTCACATGTCACATCTCAGAAACCAACCATAATTTCTTAATTTGCCTGGACCGCCCAGAGGGGCAGTGCCTGTGAAATCAGTTTCCTGTCTTGTTGGTTCCTTGGTTCTTTAACTTCCTTTCTATGAGGGCTTATCTATACCTGAATTAGTGGTCTTTGACCTCCAGGTCACTAAGAGATGACATTAAATAAAGCGACATAATGGAGAGAGAAATTCTTTTCCAACAATATTTAATTTTCTATATCCATGTTTTCCTCCAACAGAATATAAATTACTTTGGATCAAGGATTGTTTCCTTTTTCTTCTTGTATCTTTAGGACATGGTCTACTTATTAATCAGGCACTGAGGAATTCCTGCTGAATAGAACGACTCATCCTCATTCTCTCCATTGTTTTGGATTGAAGAACCCTATACATCTCAATGACTATTTTTGAGAATTATGATCAAATTAATTCTTCACATCATTGAGTTGAATCCCTGGGTTCAGGAAGGGTACCTCTTACAAGAATTCAAGACTCCATAACTTAGCTTAGAAATAAAACGAGAAAATTTATTAATTTAGAAGGTAATGTTGTGAAGCACCAGCCCTAGAACCCTTTCCCCCTAGACCTGCTGCAGGCAAGTTAATGAAGAACCAGTTACCATACCCTGGAATGTGCTAGGAACTGATAAGGATCCCAAGCCCAGGAGTTCCTGTCAAGTTCCTGTTCACTCCCCCAACCCCAGGAATTCCTATGCACTCCCCTTACCACTCCAGTATAAACTGCAAGCCTCAGAATCAGTGCTCAAGCCATTTTTAGAGTGCTGAGCCCAAACTGCAGTTTGTTTAATAAACTCCCTCCTGTGTGTTACGTTGTTGGTTATTGTTTCATCTTTGGGATCGATTCACTGGGCACTTCAGTTGAATTTGACCGGAAGGACAGCACAGATGGAAAGCTGCCTTTCTGAGGAGATCACTTCTGGGGTCTTTATCCTCTTTACAACAGGCAATACATGACTTAGGGAGAACCAGGCACAAGGGGGTGGGTTGGTCAATCTGACCCGGGTCAGCCTGAAGACATAAGGGGGACCCTCCTAGTTTAGGGGACAAATAGATGTCTTAGATACAACTTGATGGTATCAAAGCATAGCCTGGAGGCATATCTCTGTGTCCATCTCAAAACCTAAGGGACATCCAAGGAGGATAATTCTCTCAAGGGTATTTCTTATCATTAGCCTTTGAAGTCCAGGCTGACCCTTTCTTTAGCCTTAACAAGGATGCAAGGAAGCAAAGGACTTTTCCTACTTACAGTTTGGCCTGAAATACTTCAATAATTTGGGGGTGCAAGGCAAACCTAGGGTCCTACATAAAAATGAGATAGTATTTAGAAAAAGATGATCTTCCCTAGACTATCCCCTGAGTGGTGCAGACAAAATGGAAAGCCATGGTTGGTTCCTGAGATGTTCTGTGGGAGAGTTAGTGGGCAGAGAAAGAATTTTGTAAGAAGATGGCAAGGAGGAAGTGGTCTCTTGGCTTGGGTGTTGATGATGCTAGCTGGACCTGCTGGTGCATGGTGAGTGTAGGAGCCCCATTATGTTGGCCTTAAGTTAAATGCAGCAACTAGAAGAGTACTCTCAATCTCTCCTTTTTTCCCTTTTCTTCCTCCTGCTCCTTTTGACTTAATAAAATTATTCATCTACAGCCAGTCTCCTAAATTTAATTCTTGCATCTTTTTCACTACTTTAGTGGCCCTCTGTTTTTCAAGGTTGACACACCTGATGAATTAATAGCACAAAGGGCCAATGCCTCCTTAACTTGCTCACTCAAAATGATCTCCACTGAATTATCCTGGCAGGGCAACAGAACGCAATTAATAGACATGTGCTGTGGGATTTATTCATCAATTTCCTTGTTTCCCATATAGTCTCTGCCATTGTACCCTGTCTCTGCTGTCACACTATCATTCTGTGGAAACAGCAGCAAAACTCCCCCCCTCTCTTCCATGCAAAGGTGATTAAGGTACAGGAAAACAGGGAGCTTATGTGCCTGAGAGGATAGTCCCAATTAGAGAACTAAGGAAAGAAGCAACTGGAGCAGGACGAAAGCCTACATATAGACACCAAGCCTTAAGGAAAGGAGACTGGCATCTAGTGGGGATAGTTTGGGCCTCACAGAAGCCACTTGGGGGAAGGACAGAGTCCTATTAAAAGTGATTTGCACATAAAGGGGGGAAAAGAGTGATTTGCCCAGCATGGGAGAAAGCTGAGATCATTTTGATTTTCAGCCCTGGGCAAATCTGCCATCAAAGGAAGAGTCAAATAACCAAAGATCTCATGAAGGAAAAAAAAAATTAAAACTTGAACACAAACAAATCCACAGGAAAGATATAGAAAAAGGAGAGAGTCAAATGTATTGAGTAGACATTGCAAAAGAAAGGAAAATTGGTTAATAACCGATGAAGCAGAGGACTCCATGAATTGCCAAGAGAGCATGCAACCACAGCAGAATGTTCTCAAATGATTCAAGAAAGAAATATGAATTGTGAAAATAGAATTTCTGGCCTGAACATCAGAAAGAGTTGGCAGAATGGAAATTTTTTTTTAAAATGTGGCAAGTCTTTCCAGAGAAACAAAAGAGAGAACAACTAAATATACAGAAGAGAAGGACAAATTGGAAAAAAGAAGCAAAATGACAATATCAAAAGAACACATGATCTCAGAAAGACAAAATACATAAAGACAACTTAAGAACTATTGATTTCCCAGAAGAACATTATGAGTCAAGTAATCTGAATACCACAATGAATAAAATAGTGCCAAGAAAACTGCCTGGAACTTCTGTATACAGAAAACAAAGTGCTAATCAAAAGAATCCCTAGATATCCTATGAACTCTAAGTAGTTACATTTACCAGGTCCATTGCCAACAAATTCTGCAAATGACTAGGAGAAAGAACTTCAAATATAAAGAAAAGGAAATCTGAATAACTCAAGACTATTCTGAATCCACCAGAAACGGTTGAGGGAATCTAATAATGCATTCCAAAGAGCAAAGGAGCTCAAGATGGAACACAAGGTGACATATGCTGCAAACCCACGCCTAATCATCAGTGAATACAAAGATGGACATTTAATAAAAGAGAAGCAGCTGGATTCCTATTAAAAAATAAAGATGAGCAGATTATTTGCCTTGTAAACATCCCAGACAAAAGGAAGAAGAAAGTTAAACAGCAATCAAGAAAATTGATTCCAGAAAAAGGTGGAAGGTCCTAGAAAGAGGAAGATGTATATGGCATTAAGTACAACAACAACAATAATAAAATAACAATAGAGGGACTAAGAGATTCCTCTCAAATTATCCAAGTAGATAAAGATGTAAAAGGAAATTTATATAGAAGAGATGATAGAGGAACAAGCCTAAAGCACCATGGACCAAACCTCAAATTATTCCACCTAAAAGTAAATTAGTTGTTTTTTTTTGGGGGGGGGAGATAATAAATGACAGACTGAGAGGATTCATAAAAGGGAAGAGGAGAGATAGAAAATGGAGAGGAATATATAATGTAACCTACTCTAGTAAAGTTTACTATAAACTATGAAGGGAATATAACTTCTGTTCTATTTTCAGCAAAAAGAACTGGGAAAGGGAGATTGAAATGAACTATGACATGGGAAATCTCATTCCAGTGTTGGGAAGAGGTCTTACTGAAGAATACTTTCGTGGGGGAGAGATATGTAATGAAAGATGGGGCTCTTACCATTGATATAATCTATAGAGATCTGATGCTTAGAGAAATGACTGCCTCTGGGAGGATGCTATGTCTTTAGGGATATATGTTGTTTCAGGAGAAGGGGAATTCGAGCTCCTGCAGAAAACTGGCATCCCAAAATGTTCATGGACATGGATCCAAATGCCAGGTTTTGCAGCAAATTATCAGTAAGTTATGGGGAAAAATACAGAAAAGGTGAGAAATAGAAATGTAATATACAATGAGGAACTCAAGAAAATTGTTACTATAGGACAATGCTTCTATCCTTTCTGTTACTGGATGAATTGATACTTCAAAAAAATAAAGTATAACAGAAAAAGGAGGTATGGAGCAGAATCTATGGGACAATAAGAGAAATTGTTTAGAAGAGAAACTCAAAATTGATACTTTACAAACTTTAATTTAAAGGGAATAAATACAAAGTGATGAAAGAATAAACATATAAGCCCAAGGCCGATGAATTAAAGAACAAAAGTTTAGAATAGACATTGTTATGAGGTGAGAGAATGGACATGATTCACAAAGAGTCCATACCTAAGGAATTAAAAAGGCATCTCAATAATTTTAAAGAGATTTATTAGCATGATGATCCAAAGGCAGGCTTGCAGGAAGAAGTTTGCCTGACTAAAGTCACAAAAGATGGAGTTTTTATTGGGTATGACACAGAAAACAAAGGGAGAAGGAGCATGTGACCTCAAGGATGGATGACTTTAGGGGAAGGGGTCTGAATTGGCAAAGTTGTCTATCAGTGAGATATACAGATATCAGAAGGGAGGAAGACACCTGCCATCTTTATCTGTTTATGAGTAGTCATCAGAGATGGTCTTTTCTGATTAGACTGATTTAGAGAACTTCTTCATTTGTCATCTGGTATTTCTGGGTTTTCTGCATCCTGCTCCATTTCCTCCTCTCTTTATTTCTGGATTCCACTATAATGTATCAACCTGAAAAAAAAACACAGAAAACTAAGAAGGCAAAAAGAATACTTAAGATTTGGTCATATCATCTAATCCTACCTAGCTTGAATGATAAGTGTTTGATGGTTTATTGCTCACTCTGGGACAAGGACCAATAAGAAGATTTCTTGAAGACAAGGGCCAATTTGGGGCTTCATAAAACAAGGTTGTCTGGCAGAAAAGGAAAGGACTTAATGTAGAAAACAAGTGAAATAAATTTTTTTTTTCTAGAAAAATGTGCAGAAAAAGAAAAAAAAAGTTTAACAAACAGAGGAGAGGAGAGGAAGAAGGATTTTACTTATCATCTCAACTGAGAGAAAAAAGGAGAGGAAGTATTAAAAAATATAAAAGGAAGAAATAAAAAAGAATAAATGTCCTAAGTAAAACTTCAAAACTAAAGACAGGGGTAACAAATAGGCATTGGGCAGAAGTGATAAAGGATGAAGGATCCTATGGAAGAGCATTGACCTCAACTAAATTAAGCAAAAATAACTGAAGTGAAAAAGCACTGGTTCTGTGAAAGAAAAAAATAAACTCTCCAAAATCCTAATTCATAATAAAGTTAGAGAAAAATATAAACTGAACTCTTATAACTAAGTATAATTGGATTAAATAATCTAATAAAATAAATAACATTAGATAAAACAAATCCTCATAATCAATTGTTTTTGAGACACTTGAAAAGGAAAGGCACATACAGAATAAATGTGAGGGGCTAAAACAAAATTTACTCTTCATTAAGTAAATCTAATTACCAACAGTACTCCAGGGAAACATTAATAAGAAGAAAGCTCCCATGTATAACAATATTTATAATAGTCCTTTTTTGGTAGCAAAAACCTGGAAACAAAGTAGAAGCCTATTGATTTAGGGAATGGGTAACAACTTATGGTACTGTGCTATTAAAAAATGTTGAAAATGATGTATCCAAATGTTGGAAGAGAATTTCTCTCTCCATTATGTCACTTTGTTTGTCATCCCTCAGTGACCTGGAGGTCAAAGACCACTGAGTAAATTCAGGTGTAGATAAGCCCTCAGAGAAAGGAAGTTAAAGAATCAAGGACCCCAAAGAGACAGGAAACTGGTTCCACGGGCACTGCCCCCCTGGGCAGCACAGGCAAATTAAGAAACTTTGATTGGTTCCTTAGATGTTATGTGTGAGAATTAATGGGTGGAGAAGACAGCTTCCAAGGGGAGATCCAGGAGTCTTAAAGGTCTTCTGTCTGGAGTGAAGGAACCTGAAGGAACCCTTGTCTGTGCTTAGCTTCCATCCATCATGGCAGTCACCAATAGATTAGTAAGCTATGTACCTCTTTGCCTCTTCCCTACCTTTCCCTCTCTTTACTACTACCATTTTGATTTAATAAAGTTATTAAGCTACTAGCAGCCTCATAATTTTACTTATTGCACAAAGAAGCATGCAAAGACTTTTATGAAGTGATGAAGAATGAAATAAGCAGAGCCAAGAAAACAGCTGATAATGATCTATTCCCAAAATGGTTTCTTGGTTGAATTCTTCATGGGGATAATAGGAGTAAATATCTGTATATTTGTTTAATTGTCTTATTAAATATATTGTTTGTCCTTAGGATTGGAAAATGCTTTTTTAAAAATTGAAATTTGTTTAGAGGTACTTATGTAGTGTATTCCTAAGACATGTTGGGTTAGGTAAGTATTGGAATAGTGCTTAAGAGCTATGATGAACTAAATTTTGTACATTTTCTTTCTGTAAAGGTTGCTATAGCAATTAAAAAAATATACAATTAGAATTATTTTTTTTTCTTTATAGTAGCATAGGATGCAAGAAGAATAGCATTTTTTTTGACTGTTAAATTTTAAGAATCATTCTAGTTACCTGTTTAAAATTTTCTTATTCCATGGGGCAGCTGGGTAGCTCAGTGGATGGAGAGCCAGGCCTAGAGATGGGAGGTCCTGGGTTCAAATTTGACCTCATACACTTCCCAGCTGTGTGATCCTGGGCAAGTCACTTCACCCCCATTGCCTAGCCCATACCACTCTTCTGTGTTGGAGCCATTACACAGTATTGATTCCAAGACAGAAGGTAAGGGTTTAAAAAATAAAATAAAATAAAATTTCTCCAAGAAAAAGCACAGTAAGTTCTCCAGTTCTATTCCAGAATTAGGTACTTTGGAAAGTCTAGTTAACATGGACAGAATCATAGGGAAGGTGGTTTTATGAGAAGTCTCAGATTCCCAGAAGCTTGAAGTTTTTAATCATGAAAAATGGATCCTTGTGTTGAATACACAGTGAACACGCGCCACTTCCAATTTAGCCCTGGACACTCCTTACAAGTTTGTGTTGCCCATCATGAGGTAGCCCTGTTCAAAAGTGTCCCCACAGCTAGGTCCTTGTAAACCTTTTTTTTCTCATTCATATTTACATTTTTCTGCTATTCGTGGGCAGTTTCCCAAACCCCTATTTTACTGTGGAAAAGTGTTTGTGGATTCTTGATTCAGTTAGACTCTCCACAAGAATTATAAAGGAGGAGAAAGAGATGCGGCTAGCATAGTAATGGCCCATTAGCAGCCATCCTGCATTCATCTGCAGTGACAAATTGTCCTCATTCCCTGCCTCTCCCTTGCACTAGGATCTGTTTCTGCTCTGTACAATGCCCCGTATTTGTACATTAATACAGCTGAAATCAAAGTGATGTAAATGATCCCTAATAGCTCAAGATGCTTTTACCAACATAATGGTAGTCACAAACACATGCAAAAACTGTCAGCTGGCATTAGGCGAGGAAAACCAGTGAGGCATGACATGAATGTAAAGGACACCATCCTGGGAAGGACAGAAGCATCTTCTTCCTGGGGTTTCCATGATCCCCATCAGGTCAGGGACAACTCGTGGTCCTTGCGAGCCAGGAGTCAAAACGCAGGTTTGCTTAGGTCTGATCTGAATGTTGCTACGATGACTTCATCCTATTATTCTGACATTTACTTGGGTTGATGAAGGGCTGGAGCTACCTTGTGAAGAAAGAACCCGTGAAGATGACATCTGTGTATTTATAATCAAGGCGCAGACACACGCTGAAGTGTGAGCTAGACTCAGGCTCAGTCTGGACCCAGAGAGGAGGAAGAGAGAAAAGCAGGGAAAGCGCAAACCCTATTACCTAGCACGTGGGTCGAAATGTAGAAGTCACTCAACTGGTCATGCTGGCTGCATCTTTCTTGTTGTAATATCCCAGCCATAAACCCAACTCCCGAAGTGTCCTGGGCTCTTCCTGGCTCCCCTCTCCTCCCTCTTGCTTAGAGGAAAGGAATTAGAGAGATGAACGATGGCTGGCCCTGAACAAGCATGCTTCTCACTTTGATATTGTCATCTGTGACTAAACGTTGGTTACTAAGACATTTTCCTCATATTAATCCAATTAAGGAATGGGGACCCCTCTGCCTTCCTTCTTTGCTTCTCCTTCCCCCAAACCACCATGGATGGACACACATACAAACATACACACACACACACACACACACACACACACACACACACACACACACACACATAGGCACAACCCTCACTGCCAGTAAGCACATCGTGCCTCTAAATATTCCCAAGAGTTTGCATTGTATTAGCAAAATATAGTTATGATGAAAATATCCCACGACATACTGTGCGCCAAAGTGGCTACCTCAGCCCATCTTATCTTACGATGAGCCCCAGGTCCATAGACATAGAATTCATGACTTTTATTTTCTCCCTCTTTACACGAGGCTCCAAAATTAAGATGGGATCCTTGGGGCAGATACAGACTGTTGAACGAGCACTATTTTAGTTCATTCTGGTCTTCTTTACTAATAGACTCACCATGAGGCAATGGTTTGGTTTTGTCCTGGGCAATTCGTGAAACAGAAAAAACATGGCCCTTGCCTTCTTTTGTTTCCATAATGAGGGTGAAAGAATAGTAGAAAATGGGGCAAAGCTGCTAATCATCACACAATTTTTTGCTTAACACTCCACTATGGGTGGTATAAAATGAGATCTTTCTTGACTGATCAGTGCATTGGCAGTGCATTAGAAGAACTGAATCACATCAATATTGACTTTCTTGCTCTGGGAGAAACCAGAAGACAAAAGGAAGTTTCATCAATTCTGCCTGGAGAGGAAATAAAAGGATTAAGTATGTTGTATGGAACACAGCCATTGTGTCTTACGATAAGCATAAGAAAAGACGGAATTTCAAGAGGATAATTGCAGGGTGAGAACTGCACAATTGAAGAGGAAGAAGTGATAGAGAAATTTTAGAAAAAACTTGATAAAATTTCCAGATCGAGACAATATGTGTGTTGATTCTTGGAGACTTAAATGTAGGGACATTTATGGAAAACAGTGCATTGAAAAAACATGGTTTTGGTTTAAGAAATGAAAAACTCAAAGCTTATTAACTATTCAGGCTCTCCATAACTATATATTCAGACCTCATTAATAATTGCTTCCAGAAGTGAAATGATGGACATGATGACAACCTAACAACACGGGGGGAAAAAGAAATTGTGACTGTTTTAACAAACTGGAATAACTCTTCATTTTCTGGACTTTGTCATTATGAATCAGCTGCCTTGGCCAACCTTATGACTGCCTTCTCTTATTGATGAGGTCTTCTGAAAACCACCATTTTGAAAAGTCATCTAAACTAACCGTCTTTTTCTCTGGATTTTGCCACAGACTCTGCACATGGGTATCTTCCCCTCCTCCCTTGCTATCTGCCTCCATTTGAATTTGAGGGTAGGGGCTGTCAGTTTATATGGTTATTTTTGCTTATTTTTGTACATTCCAATCTTAGCACAAAGCTTGACACAGTTTAAGTGCTTAATACGCGCTTGTTGACTAACAACTCCTGAATGGGGTGGGAATAATTGCCAAAACACTCTGTTTCATTAGACTATTGAGTAGTTAGGGCATAGGTCAAAATCAATGTCAAATTAGAAGACAAGAGAACGATAAGAAAACACTCAATACAATCGCCACAGTTTCAATCTGATCTTTTAAAATAAACTACTGGGAAAGATTATAATGGCAAATGGAAATTATATTGATATCGATTATTACTTTTTTGAATATTGCTACAATGATACCTGAAGAAGCTGGCTCTATTAGTAAGTAACTTTTGGTCACTTTGCCAAGTGAAGAGAGATAGCAGCAAAAGGGAACACATATTGAGAATGCAAAGTCATTTGTAAAAGTTTATGGAAGAGCATAGTGGAAGAATAGTAGCAACATGCCTGAAGAAAGCGTGTGAGTAACTAAGCCGCGAAGATCTTCCAGCAGGGGAACAATAAATGGCTTTAAGTTGAAGAGTTTTGTCAATATTTCTCTAATGATTTATTTTCATAATTACTGACATTATTTCCTATATCAGATACTTAATCACCTGATTAACTGAACACACAGCACCTTTAAAGCTCCTTTGAAGCACTTCTACAGGTCCTTTTTCTTGACGTGGAGGTTCTTGAAAACTATGCTACTAGAGCAAAGGCTCTTTTGGGTGAAATCATACTGTAAATGGTGAAAGTTCTATTCTGGTAATAGACTTTGTCTGTTTTCTGAGGACCAGTTTAGCTAAAGATGCACAAGCTTGATGCTTACAGGTTGTCCAATTGGTAATGAATTAAGGTAGCCCACAGAATAGATGATATCAGTTCCCTCACTGAAGTGCTAATCCTGGCCTCAAATATGTTAAATGAGGAAATAGAAATGGCACTTGAGAAAACTAAGCCATGAAGAGTGACTGGAACAGACCAAGAAACCATTGAAGAAATTCATCTTGGTGGTGACACCATTTTGAAAGTGTTAAGGATTGTTTCAGGGAAAAGAAGACATCAAAGAGTATTTAAAAAATCAACAGATAATATATTCCAAGCAATGGATTTATGATCTCATTGAGGAGAGAATTCCTTCCAGTAACAACAGATTAAAGCTCACTCATCTTTGTCAATAAATGTTTATTTTTGGGGGGCAGCTGGGTAGCTCAGTGGATTGAGAACCAGGCCTAGAGATGGGAGGTCCTAGGTTCAAATCCGGCCTCAGCCACTTCCTAGCTGTGTGACCCTGGGCAAGTCCCTTGACCCCCATTGCCTAGCCCTTACCACTCTTCTGCCTTGGAGCCAATACACAGTATTGACTCCAAGATGCAAGGTAAGGGTTTAAAAATAAATAAATAAATGTTTATTTTTTGACTGACTCTCATCCATGTCCTTCCATAAATATTCCACAGGGAGTCTACCCAGATGTTGCTTTTCAGAGTATGAAATCTTCCTTCAGATTTTCCCTACTGATTTTAATTTTTATTGTGATATGATCTGTAAAGAGTGTACTTAATAGCTCTGCTGGCTTACATTTGCTTATGAGTTTTTTAATCTTAGAGCAAGGTCAAATATGCAAAGCTTCCTGAGTAAAAAATGTGCAAATTCACTACGATTCCATTAAGCACAAAAGGCTTATTATATCTGATTTTTCTAATATTTTATTTTAAATACCTTATTATTTTTTCTAGATTATACACAGTTATATTTACTTT
The DNA here is from genome assembly GCF_027887165.1 of Monodelphis domestica. Classification (NCBI taxonomy): domain Eukaryota; kingdom Metazoa; phylum Chordata; class Mammalia; order Didelphimorphia; family Didelphidae; genus Monodelphis; species Monodelphis domestica. The sequence continues at coordinate 525,498,960 of NC_077229.1, read as the reverse complement.
CTGATATTTTGTGATCTATATTCTCTCCCTTCATCTCTCTCTCCCGTCCTGAAATGGCAGACATGCAACATTCTTGCATTGCTCACAGTAGTTGTCATTCACAGCTGATCATCATACATTTTTGTTGTTACTGTGTATAATGTTTTCTTGGTTCTGCTTACTTTACTTTGGGTCAAATCATGTAAACCTTTCCATTAAAATGGGAATCCTGTTTATTACTTCTTATGGCACAATAATATTTCATTATAATCATGTACCATATTTTGTTCAAACATTTCCAGTTACTGAACATCCCTTCTGTTTCCACTTTTTGCCATCACAAAAGAATTGCTAAAAATATTTTTACACGAATAGGTCCTTTCTCCCTTTCTTTGCTCTCTTTCATATTCAGACCTAGAATGTTATTGCTAGGTCAAAGAGCAAGCACATTTTATGGCCTTTTTAGCATGGTTCCAAATTTCTTTCCAGAATGGTTGTATCAGTTCACAGCTCCACTAATAGCATATTGGTGTTCCAATTTTCACACATGCCCACAAATATTCGTCATTTTTCTTTTTGTCACATTAGCTAGAAGGTTTGGTATGAGGTGCTACCTCGACATTATTTTAATTTGTATTACTCAAATTAATAATAATTTGAAACATTTAAAAAATCAGATTAAAGATAGTTTTAATTTCTTAATCTGTGAATTGCCTTTTAACATCCTTTGACCATTCATCAATTGGGGAATGATTTATATATCTTATAAGTTTGAGTTATTTCTCCATATATTTGAGAAATGAGGTCTTTGTCAGATATTTGTTATGAAATTCTGCCCCTTCCACCATTTTGTCTAATATTCTATTAAGATCCTTTTTGTTTGTAACAATTCCTGTCCCAACACTCCCCTCCTGTTAAAACTCACTACCTGCTTCTTTCACAGTCAAGATCCTTGTTCACTTTATTTTTTATACTATACTCTTCCCCCTTCAACTGTCTTTTACCTTTTTTTGAGGCTGAAGTGAGTGATATTCCCTAGGATGTTCCCACTTCACTCAACTTCATCTCTCTTCTTATTCTCCTTTGTGACTGCACTATTGAAAAAAATAAAAATAATGATTTCCTACCTCTTCACCCATCATCCAATCCATATTTCAGATAACCCTTTAAAAATACTTTAACATTTTCAGGTTTAGGATTTTTCTTTATTTTATTATTGATCCTTAATGATTGGCTTCTGAAAGGAAAACAGTTTCTTCTCCATTACTATAACTTAGTATTGTACTTTGACCCATTTAGTAATTTTAAGGTACTCAAATTTAGTTCCCTTTTTTAAAAATTGAAATTGCTCTTTCTATCTCTTCCTGTTGGATTTTGTCAGTAATATATAGAAATGCAGATGATTTGTGTGGGCTTATTTGATATCCTGTAACTTTGCTGAAATTGATTTTTCCAACTAGTTTACATACTTGACTCTCCAGATTTCTTTTTTTCCCCTATATTTCTTTAAGTAAATCATCATATCATCTGCAAAAAATGAGCTTTGTTTCCTTATTGTCTATGTTTAATCTTTCAATTTCTATTTCTTGTCTTTTTACCATAGGTAGCATTTCTAGAACAATATTCAATAACAATGATGATAATGGATATATGTGCTTCACTCCTGATCTTATTGAAAAGGCTTCTACTTTATCCTCATTAGGGATAATGCATATTTTTGGTTTTAAATAGATACTACTTATCATTTTAAGAAAAGCTCCATTAATTCTGATGCTTTCTAGTTTTTTTTAAAGGAATAGATGCTGTCTTTTGTCAAAAGCTTTTTCTGCATCTATTGAAAGAATCATATGATCATTGTTTTTATTATTCAGTTGTTCTATTATGACTGAACCTTGAATTCTTGATACACATCCATCTTGGGCACAGTGTAATCTTATGATATATTGTTGTAATCTTCTTGCTAGGATTTTATTTAAAAATTTGCATCAATATTTGATAAGGAAATTGGTCTATAGTTTTATGTCTTGTTTTTACTTCTCCCTGGTTTAAGTATCAAGACTAGGTTTATGTCTTAGAAGGAATTTGATAGGGATCTTTCATTTATACTTTTTTTCAAACAATTTATATAATATTAGAATTAATTGCTCTTTAAATATTTTGTAGAATTTTCATTGTTATGAGAAATATTTTTATTAAAGTATTGCGTTTACTACATCCCACAACTAGTAGTAGTCTCTCGGTGTTGGAGAATGACAATTGTCTTTGTGCATTTTCATCTACGGCATACCCTCATATGGCTTTGGAGTCCAAAGACTGAGGCGTAGAGTTTGTGGCACATAGGGCATGGGACACCAGTTGTTACAGGAGGGACATCCCACAACTATTGGTATGTTATCTGATTATTTTCATTATCTTTAATGAAATTTTTGATTGTTTCTATGATCTTTTCTTTGATCCACTTGTTCTTTAGGATTATATGAGTTTCTGATTTTTAATCTGTTTCAAAGGTACATTAATGCATGTACTTCTTAAAAAATTGTAATTAGAAATGATGTTTAATATTTCTGCTTTTGCATTTATTTGTTTTCATGGCCAAATATATGACCAATTTTTGTGAATGTGACATGCACAACTAAGAAATAGATATATGTCTTCCTCTTCCAATTCAATATTCCCCATATGTTTGTCATTTTTAACTTTTCTAAAATTTTATTTATTTTATTAACTTGCTTTTATTTTCTGGTTAAATTTATCTAGATCTAAGAGCGGTATATTAATATCCTCTATTAGTATAGTAATTTGTAACTGTCCTGTAACTTTTCTTGTGTCCAATTTGTATTTTTCTTAGAGGTTTTGTTTTTTTAAGATTTTTAAAGATTTTTTAAGACACGATCTTCTTCCGAGTTTGTGTCTTGAGCTTTCCTGCCATCATATAGTTTTTTATGGTCAGGCACATTGTTTGTCATTTGCTTATTTTTCCTATCTACTACTAGACTTTGGACTTTGTGTTTGGCTTTTCTTACCTCTTGAGGCAATATCTGGTCTGATCTTTGTCTTTTATGTCCTTCTGTGCTTTCCTGGAAGAAGTAGATACCAATCTGAGTGACAGTATACACTATGAGGTAAAGGCTTGAATAAACTAAAATGGATAATCATCTATAGAGGGATTCAGCAGTTATTATGTACCAGGCACTGTATTAAGTGCTGTACAGTTGTTTTATCATTTGATTCTCACAACAACCCTGAGAGGTAGGTACTATTTTTATTCCCATTTTACAGAAAAGGAAACTGAGGCAAACAAAAGTTAAGTGACATCCAAAGTAACATAGTTGGGAAGTGTTTGAGGTTGCGTTTTAAGTCACCTTATAATTTCTTGGTATTTATGAAGTTGCTTTTGAAGAGAGCAGAGTTCAATTGGAAGTTTTCACTTTATCACCTTTATCAGTAGTCCTCTAGCCTATTTATTATTCATTTTTCCTTGGTCTCTATTATTATTTAAAGAATTTCTTAAGAACAAAAAAGACAATTCCATCAAACTACAATATATTTCTTTTGGATCTACTCTGTACAAGGCCCTGTGCTGAAAAGTTCATGGGACTCAAAGGAGTGTTAGTTAAGAACTTGATCCACAAGGAACTTACAGTCTCTTATTAAGACAAAATATAAAAGTAAATAATTAATAAAAGAAATACATTAAAATCATTATTCAAGAAAACAATGGAAGACACATCATAAAGTATTTTAGAAGGGCAAATGAAGGAAATAAGTACTTAGTAAGAACTATATGTTTATTTTGACAAAATACTAGAATGAACAAAGGAGCAAAAATCAACCATTTGTGAGAATGAGGTTAATCTCTCTTCTCTGCTATGGCTCTGGTTCTATGCTTAGGTGTAAATGCTTTTTATTAAATTAAAATGAAGTCAGTGCTAAGTGTACAAAGGGTTGATATAGCTCTATGTGAAGATAAACCCCTCTCACTCCCCCACCCCTGGTTGTGGACTGGCTTCCCATTCCACCTGTGTGCCCATGCTGCATCACGAGATGCATGCAGGCACTACGAGAGGATAAAGGAAGGGACGCGAGGAGGTGTGCTCTCTCTATTCCCTTGGATGGCAGAGGGGAAGGACTATGTCTGAAAGAGCTAGCTATGTGGAGAGTCACATGGTCAGAATTTGATTAGAAAATAGACTTTAATCTCTATATATCTGCTTTCTTATCCAAGTGATTATTAATAAACTCTATGGGAACTTAGAACAAGGGATTATTAATTTAACTTTAACACCTCCTTGAATCAATCAAAGGCACTGTGTGGGAGACTGGGTCATGTCCTAAGTACTCTGCAGAAAAAAGGAGAAGCATCTTAGAATCTGGGAGGAAGAGATTCTGAGTGTCAGGATTTGAGAGGTGAGGACTAAGCTGTGGCAGGAAAGAGAAACAGGGAAGAGAACCTGTAGTTTTAAGTATATAGTCTGAGTAAAGTCCCAAGAAAAGTCTTAATGACCATTAAGTCCATCTGGTAGGGCAGCTAGGTGGCTGAGTGGATAGGGAGCCAGGCCCAGAGACCAGCGGTCCTGGTTTAAATTTGGCCCCAGAAGCTTCCTATCTGTGTGACCCTGGACAAGTCACTTAATCCAAATTGCACAGCCTTTACTGATCTTTCGCCTTGGAACCAACACAATATTGATTCTAAGACAGAAGATAAGGGTAGCTACCTATACAAAATGTAACACCAACTAGCCATTATTTAATTCCCAAGCTTAGATTAGTATTTTGATATCTTATTTGACTCAGAATATGAAAAATATTTTCCAGTAAAATTCAGAATATTAAAAGTTTAAGATGATATTTTTCATGGCGAGTTAGTTATGCCATTTACTTCTCCCCATCCTTTTCCTTAATCTAACCGTATTCCTTCTTTGTGATCCCCTGCCCCTTATCTGTACATCCAATCACATGCACTTGAATTTTCCAGCTGAATTGGTCAAAATATTTAGGCTACAAAATAAGATATTACATTGATACGGTTGATTAAAAGACTGGTAACGGAATTATCAGTTTCATCAGAAGATTCTGATGACCACATTAGAGACACGACTTCCCTTAAGACACTTATTATCAGATACCCATAGTGGTAACAGATGAATGAAGAACCCAAGAATGGGATTCTGATATCTAAACAATGGAATTGACATTGACTAGATCTGCATACCAATCGCATAGGGCTTTATTTCCAAAATCTTCTGACAAGGTCTTTTTTTCCCTCCCCACTACCACCATGGTAATGACATATTTTCTCTTTCACTCCAGATGGAAAAGCTTTTGCATTCAAATGAGAAGCTTCATATTTGACACAAAATTGGCTATATAAAGCAAAATTATTATGAGATTTTTCCAAACTGCACTTGAGTGCCTTTGACTGTACATCCTCACCTACAATGAAGATCATTGTGCAATAGCTTCATTACACTTCGATGTGCTATACATATCTCTTATAGCTCCAGCACATGTCCATTTATCTCACGATTAGGACTTATAAACATTTAACAAATGCCAGAACCACACTTTCATTTTTGATATATATTACCCACAAACAATGAGAACTGCAGCACAATGAGGAAGCCTTATTCAGGTCATTTTGAATATTATCATGTTTCTTGTACCTTGATGGGTTAGAGAGTAGTGGATATTGAATCAATAATTTATGATATAATCTATTCAAATCCAGAAAGTAAAAATTGGCTAAAATAGTTTTGAGTTATTTAAAAATATGCAACAATATAACATATAGAATAATAATACAATACATATTATTTGTTTTGAATATGTGATGAATTACAATAAATGTGTTTATCCATGAGAAACAGATTCTCACATTAGCTATGCCTAAAAATATTTGTCTCATTCTTCCCCTCTCTCACCACTTTCCACTCCCCCAAAGGCAGGAAATATAGTAAAGATTATATATATATATATATATATATATATATATATATATATATATATATAATCTGTGTCAATGTAGCTCATTCCCTCTCCTTCCTGAGTAACTTTACCTGTCTATCAAACATTCCTGACATACCACAGTTCTACCAGGTTTGTGTCTACGTATGTTCGATACATCAAAAAAAGTCAAGACTTTGGGCTTCTGAGGGGGAGAATCGAGAAAGAATCAGGGGAAGCCAGAAGAGAATGAAGAAAGAAGAAGTCAGGATGCAAAGCAGGCAAGTGGAGGGGAGGAGGAAAGAGACTGGCAGGCTAGGAACCACGTGGTCATGTTACTTAGGAATGATTGTCTACCCCTTCTAATAAACTTTATAAAATATATATCTGGGTAGAAATATTATTCAATTCTTACATATGGTGACCACGAAGGGACTTTTTTTTATTAGAATTTTAATTTTCTTCAGAGGGAAGTTTTTTGTAGGTATAGCTTAGGTAAAAAACAAAACAAAACAAAATGACTTCAGTTTGCTGGCCTGTCTTAATATAGGAAAGGAACCTTGGCAGAGAGAGGGAACAGGCTGCTGTTTTTTCCAGATCAGATCACATTGGATTGGTGAGAAAAGCTATTTCCCTGGTCGCATCCTCCCTGACTCCCCACCACACTCTTTTTTCTTTTGACTTGAATAGGGGTGAAGGAGTCTTTATGCCCATACAGAATCAGGTGGATTTTCGGGCCCAATGAGAGCTCCTGCTCTTTTATTTTCCACAGCATGCAAGGTCCTAGTGTTCCTCCAGCCTAGTGCAGTGCAGGGCAGGGGGAACCCCTTGAATGGATCCTGGGGGTCCTTCCAGGCTGTGGATTAGAGTTAAGGGCTCCCTGGGGCAGTAGAGAAGATAAGAGGACTCTCCACATGGTCTTCCCCCCAACCTGACATGTGAGAGTGGGGCAGTAAAGGACAGTCTGGTTTTCTCAGGTTTGTGAAAATGCAGGTTTTTAGCCATTGTGAGTGTAGTTGGCTGCTGTGACTGCACTCAGGACAGACTGGCCCTTGTGGACTGAGGGAACAGCTCACAGGGGTGGCCCCTAGGAATTGGTGTAAAACCCAAAAGGGACCTAGTTGTTGTTTTTTTTTTTTAAACCAAGGGGAACTAGAATCCAACAGGTCTTTCCCAGCCCATTGTCTACCGAACTTTCCCCTCTCACCATGCCCGCTGGGCTGCTGTGGCAGGGACCTGCTCAGAGACACCCATTAAATTAATCCTGGGGGTCCTTCTAGGCTGAGAACTAGGGTTAGGAACTCCCTGCCTCTCCTCCCCCCCCCCCCCCCCAGCATGTTTTCTCTTTGAATTTTTCTCTCCCTCCCCCACCCTCAAACTTTCCTGGAAGAGTGCCTGCCTTCTTTAGCATATCAGAAGCCACTCAAAGCTTTCCTGGAAGAGTGCCTGCTTTCTTTAGCATATCAAAAGCCATTTTTTTTCTTCTTTCCTTTATCTGACTACTTGCTTAGATAGGTCTACCCACAGGTGCCTTCCACCTTACATGCATTTATAGCGCTGCCTACTGTCGAGAATTAAAATTGCATGAAAATAAAAAGAATTCCTTTGCTACTGCTACTAGTGATGTAAAATAACGCTATTAAATTGAATACATTTAAATAAAAGGATTATTAATAGGAAATATTAATAATATTGAATTTAAATTAAAACCAAATTGCTAAAATTGAATAAAGTTAATATTAAATGAGATTAATTACATGCAATATTAAGAAATAATTTTAGAACACAATAGTATTAATAATACTATCAATAAAAATAATTATTAATTCTCAATAACAATCACTAATCACTCCTATGATTAATTACTAATACTTATTATTGATGATTGGTACTTGTTTATGGTTGTTAATTATTAATAACAATAATTATATCAAATGCATATTATTAATTATTGGTAACATTATGGATAATTATAATAAATATATAGTATAAATAAATGAATAAATTGTTATTAATTATTAATAACAACAATTATTACACTGAATACACATTCATTATTGACACTATTGCTGTGCTATAATTAGTTTCCTTACATTAGCTTTTTGTTTTAATCCTCCTCTTATTGCTTTCCACAATAGCATTGAAGAACTTTGTGTCTCCTTTTTTTTTTATGTTTTAGGAAATTTTCACTATTTAAGCTGACCATGTAGCAATACTCAAACTAACTTACATAGCACATACAGACTAGACAATATGGGAAATTCTGCAACATATCAAGAAACAGAAACTATTCCTTCTGATTCATCCCTGCATAAATTTCTAAATTCCTGGAGTGATCCTAATTTCCTAAGGAGAATTGGATGACAAAAAATAAAAGAAAAAGCTTACAAAGCTAGAAAGCTTTGTAAGGCATGGTTGGACATATCTTTTACCTGGTCAAAATATGGCTCTTTTGACTTCAAGATCTTGAAAGATTTGAAGTTAACCATTAAAAACAAATATTTCAAAGATTATAAATATTGGTACTAATGAGTATATCATGTTTATAAATTGACCATCCCCTCCATTGAGGAAACCATTCTTTCTTTGGAACCAAACCATTCTAGCTTAACTCCTTCAGTGAAATCTAGCAAGAAATATGCTCTATCATCCCACCTGGCCTATGAGGAAGTTTCTCCTCATATTGACCCAAACCAGGACTTGAACCCCTCAGCTCCTCTCCCTGTCAGACCTCACTCATCCCCTACTCCTCCCATCCCCTTTCCCCCAATCTACCTTTCTACCCTAACTACCCAGTGCCCACCCATCTCCCCTATCCCCACCAATACCATCCCCACTTCAATCCTTTTCCTCCTTCCTACCCACCTTACTATGACTCCTCCAGATCTCACCCATCCTACTCCTCTCCACCCCACTCCAGTTCCTCCCCTGTTCCTCTCCACCCTGTCCCCAGTCCCACCCCCAATCCTTTTTGCTCTGCCTCCCCACCTGTGACCAGCTCCATTAAACCACCCCATCCACTTCCCCTACTAGCCTCACTGCAACCCACTCCATTGAACTCCAGAACACAGGTCAAGCAGCAGTTGCCACATGTGATTCAAATAAAGGTCTTACCCCTCTAAGAGTTGTTCCTACATATAACAGATGGGGAGATTTAGTAAACATTAGACATCCATCATACACCTTTTTCTCCACAGGACATTGACAGATTCAAAGAAAAAACACCTTCCTGTGAAGCTGAGCCTGTGGTGGTGATAAATAAGTTTGAAAGCATTTTTTCATACAGATAATTCCACATAGCTTGACGTAGAAGATTTGCTCTAGGCCTTGCTAACAGGAAGGGAAAAGATTTGGCCTGTTAATCAGGCCAAAGGAGAGGGAACAACTCATTGGCCAACTGAAGATCCCAAATGGGACCCACATTTAGAGCAAGATTACTTACAACTGTACCAGGCTAGAAATGCATTGATAAAAGCTATGAAAGCCTGTTCTGATAGGCCTGGAACATAGACTAAATTTTAAAATCTTAAGCAAGAGGATAGCAAAAATCCCACCCAATTTATGGATAGACTGATTGAGCTGGGAGGAAGATACATTGAGTTTGATCTGGATAGAGAATGGGACCTTAGACAAATAGGAATATAATTTGTGAAAAACAGTTGTAAGGTAGTTAGGAATTATTTTATGACTAGCTGTCCAAACTGGTCTACTATGGACCTTGAAGAATTGAAAAGAGTGGCAGTTTATGCTTTTGAGGGACATAAGGAAAAGGAGAAGGAGAGTACTGATTTAATGGAATCATTAAGGAAGGAAATAAAGGAATTTACTGCTAAACAGGGTGAGAAGGATTAGGAGAATGCTACTTTAGTAGAGACGTTGAGGAAGGAAATAAAAGAATTAACTAAAACAGTTGTAAAAGTAAAGCAAGGCGAGATCATAGTTCCCTTACATGAATCCACCAAACAACTACTAACATGTTATTTTTGTGGAAAAGTTGGTCATGTAATTATGAATTGTAACAAGAGGAATCAGGAAAATAGGAATAGAATATAATGATGGTGCTAGGAGGAATAGTTATTCCAATGAGGCAAATCAAAACTCACATCAAACATCTGTACTCAATGGGAGTACTCCCCTCAGTATGGGGGACCCCAGAGGTGTGGACAAAGAAATTCAGATGAATGATGATACTTGCAAGGAGAAGGAACCTCAAAGTGTATGGAGATGAATTTTAAGCCTTTTCATACCTGATTGCCTTATTGATGTTAACTGTTTCAGTTTGTTCCCCTCCACAGAATGAAGAAGTCTCTGTAACTCAATAAATACAAAATGTATATAATTGACTTTTAATCACTTCATGAGTTATCAAAATTGAAACAGTCTGTTACATTGTCTTTATTTGTACCTTCCCTGTGACTATGATTGTACTATAGAAGAATATCTTTATAAAAGCCCATAAATAGCATTTTGTTCCTTTTTTGCCTTTGTTAATTGTCACATATATGAAGATGGATGTACTCCATAACATTGGTTTCAACCTGTATACAAGTTTTGGAGAATTTACTTGTTTAATAATTTAAATTTTTTTAATGGGTCTTCAGACATGGTTTTCCGATATCTGAGAACATCCCTACCTCTGATCATTTATTTGCTTGCCTGTGAGTTGTTTGTAATAAGAGGTAAGGTTCTATTTGTAGTTGAGGTAAAGTGCATTGACATTGTTATATTGTTCTATCTCTGCATTTATTGTAAATGTAATAGATATCTGCAGTGATTTTCACTTTTTAGTCCTTGGCTCCACATGAAAATGGTTGGTATATATTGGAGACAATTCTATTACACTGTTACAGTCTCATACCAAGGCAAAGGGAGGTGGCTTAGTTAATCTATGATGTGTTATAATCTCATTCAGTAGGTGGGAATGATTTTTCTTGTGAAGCCTAGTAGCTTTGAAATGGATTTCTTATATTTGTAATTCTTCATCAACTGTACAGCATTTTTTTTTGGGAGGGGGTTCTCTCCTACCAAATTTTGGAATGATGGTAATAACAGACTGTTAAAAAATATCTTTGCCAAAGTTGAAAGATTGGCTAAATCTGTACAACTTGTGACAAGTATCCATGTTTTCAAAAGGTTTTTTGGATGTCACACAGCAAGTCAGTGAATCCTAATGATAGTGAGTTTGTTTCCAGTTATCCTTAAATAGGCTTTTATAATTTTGGGAATTTTGATATTTTTTTATTTTTTAGAATCTGTATTAGTTGTACTACTGTTTTTAAAAGGGTTTTACCTGGTAAGAAAAAATTATGTGCACTCACATTGAGGATCCCGGCCAAGTTAAGAGTGATATAAATTTCATTTCTGAGTGAACACCTTTTGTGTTGTGCCTCTGCTTGGCTAACACATTATAACATGGAATATGAACTGTGAAATTATTATTTTAAATTATTTTTTCTCTTTATGTTTGTAGTAGGATATTTGATTTTTTCTAACCTTGGTGATACTTGAAGTACATAAAATCAGTATTAATTTTTTTTGTTTGAAGGATAAAGTTTACAGTATAAGTTTACAGCATCTGTTAGCCCTTGTAATATGCGTACCCCAAAGGCTTTTGATTATAGAAACCTGCCATTTATTGATAAATGTCATGGAACTTTGTTAAAAGATTATGTCTGATTCCAGGAGAAAGGAACAAAAGAGCCAATACACAGTACCAAGTAGCATGAGGTCAAAACAGACCAAATCCAATTCAGGGAGGATTGTTGAACTTCTATGCCAATACAAAAGAACTTGAACCTAGTGTGCAAATCGAGGTTGTGGTGCTTGACATATGTTAAGATGCAGGACTTCCTTGAACCACACTCCTTGTGCAATATTCTGTCAAGTATCTCAGGTTGCCTATCATCCTGGCTCCCCCTATCTGTGACAGTTATGGTAAAATCAGTCCAGGGAATGAGTTTCCCAATTTTCTGCTGAAACTTAGTCCTTTCTCTCTTATAGTTTGGTAATTTTCTGTAATCCTGGCTGCAAATGTGTAAAGTGCTGTATTGCTGCTATTGTCCTACAGGTCTGTGGGACATAAGTCACTTTAATTGGTCCTTGCTGTGATTCAAGAACCTGTTAGTTTTATTTTATTTTTTACTCAGTATTTTATATGTGTAAGATTCCTTGTTTTATTTTTTTTAATCATTTTTATACTTCCTATTATTTTTATACAGAATTTAATTCTTGTCTTTTATTTGGGATTTATTTGGGTGGTTTGTTTTTGTTTTGTTTTTTCTTTTGACAATTGTTTCATATACCTCATAACTCAGTCATGTATCCCAGTGTGATTCTGGAGTTGGTCAACACCCGCCTCAGGGGGATTGTGTAATTATCCTAAAATGCAAGATTTAAATTTTTTGGAGAAATTTCAGGAAAAGAAACTTGCCAACACCCCAAAATCAAGAAAGTGGATCCTTTTGGAGAAGGTTCTGTAAAGATGCCTGAAAAAGCCACACACTGCATCAAAGGATCCAGAATGAACTTTGAGATATGGTGAACTGAGTTGAAGGGGTTGAAAGTACTGATTCTGAATGTAAACTCATGCCAAAGGGGACTGTCCCCTAATTGGCATTTTGTCAATGTGTCTACCAGTTTTTGTATTTTACTCTCATCTATAGCTAATGTAACTCCCTCTTAGAAAAATGCTATATTGTATGTACTTTTAGCTAGAAGGTATTTAGAGTATAAGACAGTTATATTTAAATCATCCATTGGGGAGACAGGTCTCCCAAAGGATCACAGGGGAATTTGTGTCAATGAAACTCATCTCCTCCCCTTCCTCAGTAACTTTACATGTCTATCAAACATTCCTGACATACCACAGTTGCGCCAGGTTTGCGTCTGCATATGTTCAGTACGTCAATAAAAGTCAAGGCTTTGACTTTTTATTTTTTAAATATATTTTTACATTTATATATATTTATATTTTATATTTTATTTTATTTGAGAAAGAATCAGGGGAAGCCAGAAGAGAATGAAGAAGGAAGAAGTCAGGATGCAGAGCAGGCAGGTGGAGGGAAGGAGGAAAGAGACTGACAGGCTAGGAAACATGTGGTCAGGTTACTTAGAAATAATTCTCTACCCCTTCCAATAATCTTTATAAATTATATATCTGGGTAGAAATATTATTCAATTCTTATATATCATATTATACATATTTCTATGTTCTTCATATTAGGAAGCAAGACACATTGTTTACACTAGGGAAAAATTCATGGAGGAAATAAAGTGAAGAATGGTATGTTTCAATCCATGTTTGGACTCTATCTATTCCTTTTATGGCTGTGGGAATCCTTTTTCATCTTGAGTCCTTTGGAGTTGTCCTGGATCCTTGTCTTGTTGAAAGAGGTTAAGTCATTCATTGTTGATCACTATCATTGTTATGTGTAATATGTTTTCTTGATTCTGATTACTTTACTTTGCATCACTTCATATACATCTTTCCAGATTTTTTTGCCATCATCTTGTTTGTCATTTCTTGTGGTACATTAAAATCATATATTACAGCTTGTCCAGCCATTCCCCAGCTGATGGGCATCCCTTCAGTTTCCAGTTCTTTGCCACCATAAAAAGAGCTGCATAAATAATTTAAAACTTTTAGTTCATTTCCCTTTATTGCCCTAGGAAATAAACCTCAGTGGTATTACTGGGTCAAAAGGTATACATGGTTTTATAACTCCTTGAGTATAATTCTAGTTTGTTCTCCAAAATGGTTGAATTAATGCACACTTCCACTAACATTGTATTAGTGTCTCTATTTTTCCACTTCCCCCTCAACATTTGTCATTTTGTCCTTTTATTATTTTAGCCAGTCTGATAGGTGTAAGATGACATCTCAGGGTTGTTTTGATTTATGTAATCAATAATGATTTGGAATAGGCAGATTTTATTTGAAAAAAGTTAAAAAGCAAAAAAAAATAATGTTAATGAACCACCAAGGCTACACTTCATATTTTATTAAGTCCTCCATGGATAAATTGCTTTATGTCTCATTATGGTATAGGGGCAGCCTTGTATTCTCAAAGGTTGTAACAGTGAGCCATGAGCTCTGACTACTCATACCAAGCTAGAAAGTCCTTAAATATGATCCCATTGATGGGTTATATATCTCTTGTCTTTATTGATTTCTCTAAATATGGAGGAGCTCATCAGTAGGTTGACGAACTTTTGGCATGAGCAAATCATAAGCCATTAATTAAGTTATGGAAGGGATGTGATTTGTACCTGTGGAGAAACTACCCATTTTGGTAAAATTACAGATATGTGGAGTCTTGTTGTATTCAAGATTGCTTTTTATTTCTCACATGCAACGTTGAATAGTATTTGGAAGGTACAATGGTGTGGTAGTGACCTGCTAACCATACATTGTTTTCCAGTTTCCTGTAAGTTTAAATAAGGTAATATTATTCATCATTTACTTCCATAGTTAGCATTTTGAAAGAATTTGAGGAGCCAATTTAACTATTGTTCCAGAGAAAATAAAGAACTTATAGGTATAGAATAGTCACCTTTGGTGGTACCTTAACTCTTGGTGTCTCATTGTGTGGAGACAATAACTTGGGAGATGGTTCCATGCAAAAGATATTCCTTATACCCACAAAATAGCTTATTCACTTAGCCATATTAAATGAATATCAGGGAATGAATTATTAAATTAATGTCATAGTATTAGTATTTTAAATTATAAATGCTTTCTACAACCTGATTTTTTTCTTCCTACAGAAATGAAATTCTTTTCTTACCTTTTATCCAACATCAGGTAATTTAAAAAAGCTATTAACAGCTATTGCAATTTAATTGGATAATATTCTTCAGGGTTAAGAAACTATCGATATTTATTGAATAGTAACTATAAGTAAGCTCATTAGAGTAATTAGATTTGTCCATTAAACTTGGAAATTGCTAAATTTTAACTCTAGATTAAAGAAGAGATACCATTCTGTTGAGAGTCTCACTAAATTAGGTGCAGATTGCATTTTATTCTTATGAGAAAATTTGATCTCATGAACTAAATAAATTACTAACTTTTTTTCTACTGATACTTCAGAAGCACCTAGACCAGTGATAGTGAACCTTTTAGAGACAGAGTGCTGTGCCTCATCCCCATCCTGCCCCCAGACTGAGTGCCCTTCCTATTCCCCCCAGAGAGGCAGTGCAATACTCCATTCCTGTGCCTCCCCTCATCCTTCCCTTATCCCAGACAACAGGGGAGGGAGGAAGTGTTCCAACTGGGCTCCTGGGAAGAGGGGCAGGCGATGAGAGGTGCATGTGGAGAGAGGGAGGAGAGTGACTTCAGCACTCCACTCCCCTCCAGCTATGTACCTTGTTGTGAGCTATTCTCCCCTCAAATTAGATTCTCTCCAACTCTACCAGGGGAATCACCTTCACCATAGACTCAACAGGCTGCAGTCTGCACTGCCCCTCGTGCAGCATGTGAACACCTTCCCCTCGTTTCTCCAGACAGGAAAGGGGAGGAAGTGCTTCCAATGGACTGCTAGGCAGAGGGGTGGGTAAAGGGAAGAATGTCCTCAGGTGCATGGAGAAGGGGAAAGGAATAGCTTTGCCCTGTGTCCTTCTGGCTTTCTCGTAATGAAGTCTGGAGGGTGACTGCAGGCATGCCTCCAGAGAGGATTCTGTGTGCCGTCTTTGGCACCCATGCCATAGGTTCACCATCACTGACATTGGAAGCAACTGATGAACTAATCAATCAATCAATCAATCAATCGTCATTTAGTAAGCATTCACAATGTGTAAGGTGCTGTGCTAGGCTAATAAAAAAGGCTATTTTAAAGCATGCCTGATTAATATGAAGAAAAAGAAAAATTGCAAGTGAAAGTGTATAAATAAAATATATATACAGAGAGAACATCACTTTCAGCCTGCTACTGTTTGCCATTGCATTTGTGTGGGAGATATATATGTATATAGTTGAATAAATTAGGTGCAATATATAACTGTAGAAAGACCAAATCAAAACCAAACTTTGCCTAATGTTTTTTCTTTTACTCTATTTTGAATCATGATAATTTGGAAGTTAAATGTCTTGCCCCCATTTTTAATTAATTTTACATTCATAGAGATCAGGGATTATATAACATGTGTATTTGTTTTCTGAGCACTTAGAATAGTACTTTTGAATACTAGATATTAAATAAAATAAATAATTTAATTTTTTAAGAGAAAGGGATGTCATTTACTATTTCCATCCCTATCTTGGGTCCCTTCCATAGTCAGGTAATCTTGAAAAACATATTTAGGGTTTTGGAGAGTATAATTTCTCTATTGTATTTTTCCATATTTCTGGAAATAACATAATAGGTGTTAGGAGTAAAATTTGTGGTTGGTCTGAATATTTGAGAGTTGGTCTCCAGGGATTTACTTACTAAATCCCAATGAATTACTCAAGTCAGAATGGCTTTTATGGTAGTTTATTTACAAATAGAAGGAAGAAATTGAGGAAATGAGAGAGAAAGAAAGAGAGAGAGATAGCTGCTCTGGCCTGGTCTGAATGAGGCAGGAATTCAGAGGCCCCAGAAAGGTAGGTGGGGGGTGGGCGGCAGAGAATTAAACTTAACATGGCTTCCATACACAAGGCTAGGAAGTGTCTGAACCCAGATTTGCATCTAGGACCTCCCATCTGAGTGCCTGGCTCTCAATCCACTGAGTCACTCAGCTGCCCCTTCTTTTATGATTTTTAAACATTGTAGTTCTAGGGCTAGGAATAGATACATCTAGTTTAATTTCTTTATGAATACAGCATTATGAACTCTTAGGCTCATTCTCTCAGTCCTGATTGGTGCTGGCTGATCAAGTCCCCAGTTTTTGTTATTTGTGTTGTTCACTTGTCTAAGTCTTGTTCCACTCAACTTTCCTAGTATCTGAGGTCAGATTTGAACTTTCAGGCCTGACATTCTATCCCCTGTACCATGTATTTTCCTTTGTATTTTTCAAGTCCCCAAAGGAATGTTTAATTCTTTTCTTCAGTACATTTCTTAACCTGATTTCATCCAATTGTTGGAAACACTTCTGCTCCTTTCTAATTTGATTAATTGAGTTTGTTGGCATTTGGTTTGTGCTTTTGATTGATTCAAAAGAAGTATCTAGGAATTGCCCATCCTTACTTTACTCATTTGATTGATTTTTGTAAAACAAAACAGCATCCTCATCTGATAAAGATATCTTGGCTTAGAGTATCTATTTAGTTACATTAATTGTGGTCAGGGTGTGAGACATGCCTAATTATAGTTTTGTAATTTCTCTTACATATAAACAAGGTTATGTACTTTATTTGTATACCTATGTTTATATTAATTCTTAATGAAGGATAAGAAAAGACCTTGAACTCCCTCATTGCACAATCTTTAAATAGCATTCTCTATTATCATTTCATTCTAATTTACTCTAATCTCTAAAGAGGTGTCCCATCTCCTCCCAAAGGGTATATTGCCTACCCACCATCTATTCTTATCTTCTCAAGCAAATTACTCACATTGTCATCTTATCTCTCTAATATTTAGTCTCTCTCTATCTACTGGTTTTTTCTCTTTTCCCTCAGAATACATTCAAGTCTCCCCATCCTTAAAAAAATCCTAGAAAGCCCCCCAAAGGTTCACTAGATCCTCTCATTCCCTTACACTCTTTCCTCTCTCCACTTTCACATTCAAACTCTTAGGGAAAAGAAAAAAAAAAGTCTACTCTTTGTTCTCATCATCTCATTTTTCATTTGCTTCTCAACTCTTTACACACCCCTTAACTGAAACTGAATAATCTTTACCAAAGTGTTTTTCCTTGCCTCTTGTCCTTCTTATCTGTCCTTTCCTTCCCAGCTTCCTCAGCTAGGTTAAGCCACACCAAAGCTTTGTCTATTCATCATGGCACAGATGCCTCCCAGATCATGATTCTCCAGCTTTACTCTCTTTCCTGAACTCTAGTCCTACGTTACAAACTTCCTATTTCATATTTCGAACTGGATGCCCGTAGAGATCTCAAACTAAATATGTTAAAAATGGATCTCATTCTCTTTCCCCCTAAACTGACCATTCTTACGAACTTCACTATTTCTCTAGGGCTTTACTCTCTCTCCAGTAAGTCGGGTTTGTAATTTTGGTGTTGTCTTTGACTCCCCACTTATCCTCTCAGTTTTGAGAACTCATCATTTCTATTACCACAACCTCCTCACTCACTCGTTCATAGGGAACATCAGAACTTCTTCTCCAGACCACAGAAATGGACCCCTTGCTGATCTCCCTCCTCAAAGTCTTTCTCTAATCCAATCCATTCTTGACCGACACCAAAGAATTTTACCTAAAGCAGAGATCTAATAATGCCATTTCCTCTTCTTCTCTAGGACCAATTAAAACTCTAGTTTAATATTCAAAGCTCTTAGCAACCTGACTCCATTCTACCTTACCTAGGCTTATTATATATATATATATAGCTTTTGCCTAGGAATTCTCAGTTCCACCATACTGATCTTAATATGCTGCAAGGATTAAAATTCCTTGGAAACTATGTGTTAATTTATAATTATTTATTAGTAAAAGTTAGAGAGATAGAGAGAGAAATATCACCGGGTTATCCTAACTAAAAACAAAACAAAACAAAAACCACCTCCATGTTGCCTGGGCTCCAGTTCCCAGATGAGGCTGAAGAGCATTGAACACTCCAGACAAGTCCTGGTTCTAGCCAGGGATGGAGCCCTGAGGGGAAGAGACTCAACTACTTACTGCTCAGCCCTTTTTCTCATAAGGTCAATGATGTCCCTCCTTCTGAGTCTCTGACTTGCTCTTGAGGCCAGACTCCCAGACACATTACCTGTTCCATGGAGGCTCCTGCTCCACAATTCACTGTATCCCGACTCCATACCTGCACAGTTAAGAGGTTCCATTTTATATTCATTCCACATAGTTCTTGACGTCCAAAATTCTATCTCCCTTCTTTGTGCCTTTACAGTTTGACTACGTCAGCTAGCTCTTCTGCAAAACTCTTTCCTTGCTTACATTTCACCCTTTTCTCTTTTCCCCTCTAATAGTACCTAATTCTTCAATCTAACCTGTCTGCACACATGTAGATGTGCACATTCTATTTTCCCCTCCTTCCTTCATTATTATATAGGATACTTAAGGGAAGAGACCATTTCATTCTTGTCTTTATATTCCTAGCATGTTAGTACTGTTTGGTAGATATTAGGCACTTAATATGTGCTAATTGATTAATTAAATTTCTTATTATTTTGCTTAAAGACATTAAGTCATTTGGGATTTTCTCTTCCATTGCTTGCAGGAATCTTTTCAGTTTTGGATTTTTATTCATAAAAACTTTCAGATTTTTTTGGCCTTCTCTGTTAAAACAAAATACTTTCAGGTGTTGTAAATGTGGAGTCCAATGCTATTTACAAAATAATATAATATGATATAATATAATAGAACATATTTATACAATTTTATATAACATCCTATTAATATATTTATATATAATGTATATATAATTATAATATAATAAAATATTTTTTCCATCTTTGATTTTTTCTTTTTAAAAAGTTTGATATGAATCTAACATATGTGATTTCAGAATTTTTTCAGTGTCAATCTGGCTTTATGATTATGTGTCTTGGTGAATCTAAATTAGGATTTCTCTTTGTTGTTCTAAATAGTCTCTCTACTTGTAAATAAATTGTTGCCTGATCTACTCTATTGTGGAGAATTTTTTTTCTAATTCCTTAAATATGGTATCTGGCTAATTTTCTTTTCCTGCATATTCTAGGATAATTTTTAAAATTAAAAGTTGCACACTTAAATCATCCATTTTTTATAGTCATACTTTATTTATTGTCATTATTTATTGATCTTTTTCTTGATTTAGTTGATTCTATTTGCTGCTTCCAAAGATAGTTTTAGATTTGGAGTGTCATTTTGGATTTCTAAATTGTTATATCTTTTCTTCTAGTGTTTGTTTAACTGCTTTAGAATCTTGCTTTAATTACTTTGATGCATTTATCAAACAACGTATTTTTTGGACTTAATTCTTCCATCTTATCTATGACGTTTCAGCTTTAATTTCTGAAGGCATTTTTCTCTCTTTGTTGTAGAAGTTCTTTACTGAACAACTCAAGTTTCCCTCCTAGCACAGGGGGGATACAGGTGATCCATGGAAGCTGGGATGGATAGGCCAGGTGCCATGAGGGATATTTTGGTTTGGCTCAGAGGTCTGGTTGGTGAAAGAAAGAAGGTGGCTTTTAAAAATATCATTTTTGTGGGGACAAAGGCGGGGACCCCAGGAGGAAAGAGTTCTGTTTAATGGAGCCCCCTTTAGAATACTACTGGGCTGCAGAGTGAGCCTTGGCCCCAGATGGCTTTCGATGTAGGGATGGTACTTTTTAGTACTTGGTTTTGGTGGCAGGAGGAAGGTGGCTTGAGGTCTGCAGTAGCATATAAAGCAGTCCTGGCAGCTTTCCTTCCCTGGCTATGGGTCAATTCAGAGCATGACAATAGGGGGCCAAAGATGCCTCAGCTTCACAGTTTCAGGCAAATGGAAGCAGATCATTCCCCACCTTTCTGATTAGGTCTGTCTGTTCCAGTGTGGTGGTAGACAGTCCCAGGGATCTTCCTGAGACCTTAATTGTGCCCTGGTCACTGGAGATGATTCAGAGGAAGCTCAGGCTTTGGCCAGAAAGCTAAGAAACCTAAAGTTTTTCTAGCTGAGACTTTCTGTTGGTTAGTCATACATCAAAACATGGTGCGATCAGGTCAGTGCCAGGCAGAAGGGAGGGGAGAGGAGGGGAAGACCAGACTTACAAACCCACCAGATCCTCGCCTGATAAATGAGATATGTCTGTGGATAGCGACTCAGGGGACAAAAGTAGCACCAGACTACAGCCCTGGAGGCAGCCACAGCAGCTGTAGTTTCTCCCTTTTCTCAGGTAGCTCCCAATCCTCACTTTATTTCCGTTCCTCCCTCTTCCCTCATGTTTCTTGATGGAATGAAGAGTTGGGGGCTACTTTGGGCTCAGTCCAGAGGCTTCTGGAGGCACCAAATTCTTACTCTTCTAACTCCTCACACTTGTTGACCAGAAGCGCTTGAGCTGAATTCTGTGACAATCTTTTTCAAGGTGAAAGTAATAAGCTGACATTTCTGCCTATCTCCATTGCATTGAGAGTCAATTCTTGATGATGGAAGGAAGCAGTGATGTGGATAATTAAACAGAAATGGATTTCCCCTGCCCTCTTCCATTAGCATGGGTGGAAGTTGGGGCTCCGACTAAAGGTATTTAGTCAAGGTAAAGGGAAATGACACGAGGTTATTTTGAGCAAATCACTTCATCTGTCCGAGCCTATTTCTTTTTTATAGAAGATAATTTCTGCCCATTTTGGTACTAAATTCTTTACATTCTATATCCTACACATTTGATTTAACATTGACCTAAGCAAAGCCTGAGAAAAAAGTCTTTGGAAGAGATGTGAAATAGGGGAAATGTCATGGACACTGACACCAGTGGAGCTGCACTCAAATGCTGCCTTAGATTCTTGGCTCTGGGATACAGGGTGGGTCCTGTTAGCCCTCTAGACCTCAGTCTCTTCATCTCTATTTGGCACCCTCTCCGAGACAGCTTTCTGAGCAGTGGCTGGGAATCTCCAGAGGGTAGAAGCCCCAAAGGTGGCTGACTGCTTCTCTCAGGATCTTGAGGGTCACGTAAACCCTGCTTCTGACCCACCACCTATAGGTTTCCCATTATGAATCCCCCAGTGAGGAACGGTTAGCTTTTAGCATGCATAGAGAACAAGTGTGGCGAAGAGGCACTCGTGACTTTTGTTCCTAGAGATGCTTTTCTCTCATTGGGGAATCCTCCTCTATGCTTACGCTACATTTAAATCTCTCCTGGGCTAATATTTGTTAATGTAAAAAAGAAGTCCAGACCCACACAAGCAGCTACAAAAGGACACTTTTCAAATGAGGACAGAGAAGACAGTACTCTTATGGCTATCCCATGGCATCCGACATAGGGACACACACCTACCAGCAGAGTCATCTGCATCTCAGATTCCTGGGAAATATGCCAAGAATGGAAACATCCCCAGAACTGAACAACTTGAGGGCATATTCATACCTTCGGGAGGTCTGCCAAAGACAAACAATTGGCCTATTACTTAGGCGACTGGGAAAGAGATTGTAGTCCAAGGCGACCTAGAGCACCTGGGAGAGCAATGAATAAGAGACACTCAGAAGACGAAAAGGTCCTTGAGAATTGGCTCTATGTCCTGTTCCTGTCTATGGTGTTCAGTGGCTGCTTGATGATTGTTCAGACCAGGACAAGGGTCGGTCTAGGGTTTCATGGGTTAATTTGGGGTTTCATAAACAAAGTCATTATATTATATAGCTCATCGGTGGCTAAACCAGATACTTCTCTGGCAGTGGGATTGTCTATTCTTTAGACTCTCCCTTTCCATTTTTTTCTCAGATGCTGAGAAGAGGAAGACACCAACAGTGACCCAATTCCCATGTTGGATCCTTGCTGGCTTGGCTGTTCAACGGACACCCTACAATCTTTCCAGACCTTTTACTATCCGGAAGGTCACTGCCTGGACAGAAGCCTCTCTTGGTTACTACTTGGTGGCTTCCCAAGTGCTCTAGCTTTTGCTGTAGTTTAGAATGGTATCTACTACTGGCTCTAGTCACTGATGCTCTCTATGACAGGAAGCTAGTGTTTCACAAGTTTACATTTCTCTCGTCTTGGGATATTATTGCCCAAGATCGCAGAAGAATAAACAGAACAAATCTAGAGGTCCTCTAGAATCGTGGATGGAGAGCAAGTTGGTGGAAGAATGTGTCCGGGGCCCTTGCCCCAAGTGAGGGAGAGATGGGCGAGTTGCATTGATTGGGGAGAGCAGTGATGGAGAAAGGACACTAGACTTTGAGATCCTACACTTTTCACCAATTAGTAAATAGTGCAAAATAGAATGTAGAAGAGTGTATACCAATCCCATGCTTTCCACCCATGATATACAGCCCTCTATGCTTTCCCTGTGCCTTTCCTCTAGCTGATAAGTGCTTGCCAGATGTTCCCGGTCTATAGAGGGAGGAGCCAAGACATTTCCCTGGTTGACAGAAGATGTGAAGAAGGGCACAGGAGAGAACACAACACACGCATTCTGGGGGTCTTTGCAAGGAAGGGTGATTCCCTCAAACCTTGCACATGCTCTCTTCCTCCTTTAGTATCCTAAAGTTCACCTTGGGACATGTAGACCCTTAAAACACCCCTCCACCTTAAGGGTACCCACCTCACCAGCCATTGTCTGGGGCTTGTTGCCTTGGAACACCCAGGGAAGGAACATTCTGGGAAAAGGTGGAGAGTCTCCAAGAATGGAAGGAACAAATCCCCCAAACCCTCCATAAATCTAGACACCTGAATCTCTGTAGGAGGCATCCCATCCCTCTGGCCACTGTTTAACATCCTTGAATAAACACATTCAGGCCTTCAGATGAATGGAGTCTGAGCTTCCAGTTCTTTGGGGGAGAACCTGCCTTTGATATCCCACAACAAATGTACTCTCCCAGCACAACAGCTTTTTTGCTCACATTTAATTCGAAGTCAGCATCTCCCAGAATCATTTTTCTTTTCTGGCTGTCTCTGAACAGAAAACTATCATCACCCAGGACCAGTCCTTGAATTATCAGAGCTAGAAAACAGCCCATCAAATTTCTCTGTTTGTTTGGAGTGATTTGAGGAAATATCTGGGCCCACTTCCAGGAATGGCTTCCTGAGTTTGGTCCACCCACACTGCATGGAAAGTGAGAAATGGAACGAGATGGCCCCTGAGGTCTAGTCCAGCTCTGGAAGTCAGAATCCCATGACCTGGGGAATTGGGCTTTGGGAGCAAATGTGTGGCAAGGAAACACTAGCAACTAACCCAGGCCAATTGGGGTGGAAGTTGAGGGGGGAAACCTGGTCCTTTATTGAAAGTCTAGTTTTGCCACTAACTAGCGTGTGAAGGAACAAAGCAGGAAAAAGTTAGCCACTCCAGGGACAGTGAGGCAGTCCAAAAGGTGTGCTTTGGGGAGGAGGCTGGAGACAGGTGTTCTGGGCATCTCTCTGCAGCTAATTGGGAATTGATTACATTTCAAAGGGAAGCTAGGAAATGGACATTCTCATCTCGGGAAGTCTCTCTCCTTCAATGTATTTTAAAGAACAAAGACAGGATACTAATGTGCCTTCTTAAGAAGTATTCCTGGCTCATACAGAGAAGCGGAGGAAGACATCAAGCACTTTGTGCATATGAAAATTAGCAGCTGCACTGTAAAAGATTACTGAAAATAACTAAGTTAATGAATTTTTGAAGTGGAAAAAGTACTCTAATTCAAAACCTCCTGTCTCTTAATAGTCAAATGGCTCCTGAGCAGAGAGCTTATTGTGTGTGAATGCTTAGGGCAAAGCACCTCCTTCACATGCCATACAAATCTTTGAAGTCATCTTAGATGTGAAAAATTACAGCGTTTTTGTTATGTTAAGTCTTCGGAGGACTGAATAGTTTTCCTTCTGTTTCAAAAGCAACGGGATGTATTTATTTTTCAGGCTCTGCAAGAGCCCTCATACATTATTGAGTCTAACATAATAAAAAATAGCCAGGACTGAACAGAAAATTTCATTCAAGGTGTTGTATAAGGATAATATTTGTGCCTTAGAATAACTCACCTTTGAACTATATTATTTCTCTTATTTTTCAGTCTGAACCTGTGATTTGATCCATGCGGTGATCTCCTATGAGGAAATTCTGTCTACCAATGCAGGTTGGTGTCTATTCTTCCATTTTTAGCTTTAGTCAGTTTCCTGGGATCTGGAGGGGTTAAGGATCAGCGTATCAGAGGCAGGGCTAGAATACAAGAAGAGAATACTGCCTTCCTGGCTACAATATGGCTAACTATGGTAAAGGAAAAGCAGAGTCAATTCTCTGACTTATTTCTTTAGAATCTCAGTCCAGCATTCTATCCCATCAGGTTTCTAGAGAACACCATTTGTATCATATCTATTCCCAGACTATCTTATACACACACACACACACACACACACACACACACACACACACACACACCAGAAAACCTTTTATTCTCTGCGTGGAGTTATTCCACCCAGTTTGAGAACTCCAGACCAAACTGATTGGTGCATAACTGAGTAGAAATTCCTCCAGGCCAGTACATTTAGCTGACCTGCTCTAGGCCACCAGACTTGAAATCCACCCATCCACGTTGCCTATCTTGCCATTTGTCCTTCAACCGAATTTGTTTCTCCTTTCCACTTTTTGTTCTGGTCTCAGTAATCAATAATACCATTGTTCTTAGAAAGGTAGAAAGAACATTTCTTAATGTTTTTTATTAAATGATTTTTTAAAAATTTGAACACTAGAAGAAGAACAGAACATAAACACACACACAAAGATTCTGTGTGAAACTGTGAACTTCCTTTTCAGGCAGCTTACTAGGAGACCACAAGTCAAGTGGTTGACAAAAATTCATGAATCAGTTCGCCATCTTTGTGAATCCACAAATACCTGGCCACCATTTCCATATATATGTTGTCTTGATGTTGTGGGGTGAAGAGGTGCACCCCTGGGGTTTGGGAAGGATACCTTTTGCAAGAATGCAAGACTGAAACTTAATTTAAAAGTAAAGAGAGATTTATTAGTAATGTTGAATTTTTGGCAAGCAAGACAGCATGAGTGGAGCAACCTGGGAGGTTGCTTCCAGAATGCCTCAATTCTGGGGTTTTTATATTCTTTTAGGTGACTCTGGGGCAAGGGGTTGGGGAGGAGGTTTCCCTGAAGGCATGGGGGTGGTTCTCATGATTTGGAGGACAGATGGACCAGATTTGTCCATCTCAAATCAATGGGACAAACAAAGGAGGATAATCCTCTCAAGGTCAGATGTTTTGGGTTGGGAGTCAGAGGGTATAAGGGAGCAAAGGAATTTCCCTGATAATAGTTTGAGTTTCTGGGGGCACAATGCCCATGACATCCCCCTAATAGAATATCAACTCCTTGGAAGAAGGGACTTTTGTATTTGTATCCCTAACACTTAAGTATAAGTAGTAGTCTCTCAGTAACCGAGGATGACGATTGTCTTTGTGCGTTTTCATCTATGATAGATGAGTGTGCACAAAGATACTTGTGCGTGAAGGAGATTTAAGTGGAAAAGTCATTGCACAGAGACAGTCCCACTCTCTCGGTGTTGGAAGCCTGGGTCCAGTGGTACGAAAAATCGTTACGCCTGGAGACTTCCTTAGCTGCATTGGGTGCCGTGTTGTCTTTTGTGCTCCAACACCGTCCTAAGCACTCCACAGTGCTTTGCTGCGTCGCCCTCTCAGCCGTTGAACCTTCTTGTTGGTTTTTTCCGTCTGTTCGGCCGACGTGGCAAAGTCTTAATAAATGATTTTTCTTTTATTCATTCATTCATCCTCCAGTTCATTCATTCACTTATTCATTCATCTGTTCATCTATGATACATCCATTCCATGCATTCATGTCCATATTATGGAAAACTCTAACAATTAGAACTCTCAAGAGATAGAATATGTATCATTGGGAGACAATGGGTTTCCCTTTAGTTGAAGCCTTCAAGAAAAATACTTAGGACTATTTATTAAAGATATTCAAATGTCAGCTGTGCTACTTACTACTTGGGTCTTTGGGCCTCAGTTTTCCTTTATAAAATTAAGGGATTACATTAAGGGGATTTTAAGATTCCTTCCCCATTCTAAGAAGAGTATCTTAAAATATTTATAGCTTTTTTTTTGTTATCCTAAATTTGTCTTTTTTTTTTTTTGCACTGCTTATAGTTCTATCCTTTGGTTTCAAGAAGGACAAATATTCCATGAAATAAGGCTTTAAATAAATGAAAACCAATATCATGTCTCCTCAAAGTTTTGTCTTTTCTAGTTTATTTATTTATTTAAAAAATCTTCACCTTCCATCTTAGAATCAATACTATGTATTGGTTCTAAGGCAGAAGAGCAGTCAGGGCTAGGCAAAGGGGGTTAAGTGATGTTCTGAATCCCCTGAGCTGCTACCACCAGCTGCCCCCAATTTTTTAATCTTTTCTACTTTAGATATTGATAGTTCTTTCAGCCACTCCATCTATGGCATGAACTTGGCATCCTTTACCATCATTATTGATGTCCTCTGGGCAGTGACTAGGTAGTTAATGTCTTCCATGTGTTATGACACCCAAAACGCAATACTTCAAATCTGGTACCAACTGCAGAGCTGTATTTCCAGTTTGGGACACAGTGCCTCTGAGTGTCGCCTCACCTGCTATTTGTTCTCCATACGTGACATCCTTTCTCTTTCCTTGATTGCTTCTGTTCCTTTGCAAAGTGGTTCCTGTGTCCAGGAGGAAGACTCTCTCATCTTCCATCTTACAAGATCCTTACCCAATTTCAGAGCATAACTCAGAAGTCACTCTTTACCCAGGAGGTCTTTTCTAATACCTCACTTATCAGTACTCTCTTCCTCTCTTTTTTATTAGGTTTTTATAATTTTTTATTATTTAATATTTATTTATTATTTAATTTTTTGTTATTTTTATTAGGTTTTTATAATTCTAGGAAAATGAGCACTTGTTTGTGATACTAGATCCATGGTCTGTATTAAGTGAGAGCCATTGGCCTGCTCCATTTTATCTGAAAATGGGGGCAGGAAATCTTGGGCGATGCCATGGAATAGTCCTCTGCTTAACTTGATCCGGTTCTCAAGGAAACTATGTAGAGAAGAAGTAACCATTCATACCTTGGTTGAAAAAATGCAACAGAATTCCAAGCATCTTTAATGGCAATGTCCAAAAGGAGCACAAGGTGGCAGTGTTGTTCTTTGAGAATCTGTGCACAGGCTCTCTGTTCAAGGCTTAAATGTTTCTACCCATCATTTGTACTTTCTAGACGTGGAGAAAAAAAAAAAAAGATAGAATTTTTAGCACTCTAAGGACCTTAAATATAGTCTGGTTCCACCTTCTCATTATAATTTTTCTTTTCTTTGAGTTTTTGCTTCAGTATTCCTTTTTGCCTTTTCCTCTGATCTTGCATATGTCTCACTTTTTTTCTCCCAATTCTGTTATAATATGGAAATAATCTGGTGAAATAAATCAACTCCCTCTTTCTCTTTGGATTGACTCTTTGCTTCTGCCAATTATAAAATTGAGAAGTGGAAAATCCAGTGAAATAATTTGAATAGAGCTTGGTCTTTAACAACCATTGCAAAATGACTGATTTTAGATTTGCCTGATTTGATTGAGTTTTTTAGTCTAACTTAACTGATTTGAGACCCACTGAGGCAATTTATTGGATTAACTGTGTTTTGTTTTAGCCACACTCTTGTGGGTGCTAAGGGATTTATTCAATCTAAGTTTCCTTTCAAGATATATTTTCTCTTTGTGTCCCCTTGGTTTTACTTTCTTCTTCATTCGAGGAATAAGTATTTTTCAATTAAATTCATTCCTCTGGTTTAAGATGAATCATTCAGAAGTCATTGGTCAACTATTTTGGCCCATCACAATACATTTCAAATCTAGAAGATCCCTTAAGGATATATATATATATATATATATATATATATATATATATATATATATATATATATATATATATATATATATATACACATGGTGGTGAGTGGCATAGTGTTGGATCTGAGACCTGAAACAATAGTTGTGACCTTGGGCAAGTCATTTACTCTGCTTCAGTTTCCTAATTTGTAAAACGAGGACCCTCTCAATGAATGGATGGTGAGTAAACCTATTTATCCAAATGGATAGAAGACAGAAAATGGAGTTCAATAATTTAGAATGTGCCAGAAAATCCATGAGCTCTTTAAATGGTGATTAGATTTCAACCAAGAAAGAAATCACTCAAAGAGGACTATCCAACGTCTTTAGGAAGAATATTGGAAATAAGGTGTTTGTTGAGACAGCTGCTTTGTCCGTGGCTTTTGGAGACTTTTTTTTTCTTCTTTCTCTTACTAAAGAAAGTCTGGAACCATATGAGTGCTTTTTTGCAGAGAGGAGTACTTTCCCTCTCCAAAGGTCTTGCACCAGTTCTGCCCATCACAGATTCACAGAGGCTCAAGATGACAGCATGTTTGTTCTACTGGTCTTTCTTCCATCATTCTTCATCTTGAGGGTCCTTGTCCCATTACTTTTCTCTGAAGATACATCAGGTTGACAATGTTTCTCCTAAAGTGAGTACCCAGAATTGAACCTAATACTTCAGATATGAGCCATGTAATAGCATGACTGTGATTTCCATGGTTCAGGACACAGTGGATGTCTTAATGGAGTCTCTGAGCTTTTTTGTCTCCCATGTTAGGATGTTGGCTCAGATCCACTTACTAGCTTACCGATATATATTATTCTTGGGAAATGTCTTCCTCACTCTCTTCAGGTTTTTGTTTGCTTTTGCTTTTGCTTTTTTTAAGTCAAGTGAAAGACTTTACATTCATCTCCATTAAATTAGACCTTATTCAATTCGGCATGATATTCTAACCTGTCAAGACATTAGGATCTTCTTATCCTGATTGTCACATCTAGTGTTATGCCTTTTTCTCCTAGCGCTGAGTCATGTGCCAGGTTGATAACCATGCCATTTAGACCTTCAGTGAAGTTACTGATAAAAAGGGTAGAGAACACAAGGGCATATCCTGGGGGGATCCACAGGAAGTCTCTTTCCATGACTGTTCTTTCTTTAGGTCTGGTCCCTTAAGCAGTTTTAATTCCACAAAATTATACCGAAATGTAGCCTACATTGCTTTGTCTTGCCCACAAGGAATGCTGACAAATACTTTCATAAATCTAGGATGATGTGAAAATAGATGGTTTCGCTGACATATTGATTTAATCTCCTTGAATCCAAATTTCCTTACCTCTCAAAAGGAGATAATGAGACTTTTACTGCCTAATGCACAATTATTGTTATTCAATCAGTTATTCTCAAACTAAGATTTATCACTTTTTTTTTAAGAAGAGAAGGTAGAAAGACTTTAGGCTAATGCATCTCCATACTCTGATTATCAAAGAGAATAAAATATTCCTTGCTTCTTCTATTCACATCCCCCTAAATAAGAGCTTAAATGTGAAAGCAAAGAAGAAAATATATAGGAAGAGAAACTTCTTAGCAGTTATTTATGCTTTGCTAGGTTTTTAAAAGGTCATTGTGGCCACAGATAGGAACTTGGCAAGATTTTGTAGTTCTTAAAAAATGGCCTAGTAGGATATGCATGATTTTGAGGTTTTTAGCAATGAATGCATATTCATGAAAATTACCAAAGGTTGCTTTTGTTTGTTTACTTGCTTGTTTGTTTTGTACTTACAAAAACTGTTATGAACCCTGGATTGATTTTTATTTGAAGAGGATTTCTATCAGTAAAGCTAAAATATCTCTCAAAATTAGTCCTTCTCTATTTCCATTGTCTCCATCCAAAGCCACATCTTCCTCACCACCTGCCTGGACAATCCCCAAACCTTCTGAGCTCTATACTCTTTTCAGTTCATTCTCTAAACAATTTCCTACAAAATAATCTTACTTATGCATACATCTGCTCATGTTTATTCTTCTGCTCCCAATCTCCAGAGACTGTTTTACCTACTAAGCAAAGTTGAAACTCTTTTGCCTGTCATTCATTCAAGACTTTCTACAAACTTGGGTTACTGGGCCATTCTATGTGTATCTCCCACTACTCCTGGTCTTGAATTTCATTAGCTAATTAACATGGGCTGTCCCTTATTCCCTGTACCTGGACTCTGCTTTTATGTTTCCTTATCTTTGTTCATAGTAAGATAGTCTCTGTACCTAGAATTGAGAACTCATCTCCCCTCCTACTCTTTGTTGAGTTTCTACCACTCCTTTACAGCTCTTTCAAATGGTGCTTTTCCCGGTAAACTTTTCCTATTTCCCACATTCAGAAACAGCCATATCCTTCAAGGACCTTGCATAGTATTTTTTTTTTAGTTCTCTACTGATCATATTACCTAATATTTTGTATTAACAGTATGTAAGATCTATGAGGGCAAGAATGACATTTTCTCTAAAATCATTATCTCCTGCCACAACGAGCACAACGATGGGTTCCTAACAAGTTTAAAAATATGTTTGTTGAATTTGAATTGAGGAAAGGGCTTTGTAGGTCCCTGGTATAATGGAGCTCAAAGAGTTGGGGAAATTGACTCCTGATTAAATCTGATGGATCCATCATTATAGTTATCCGAGAAGAAGAGAATGAACCTCAGGATCCATCACACAGATAAAGCAGAAGTAGTGAATGACACTTGATAAATCCTCCTTTCTTAACTTTTTCTCATCGCTATCCCTCTGGTAATGCTATTTCTATCTTTTTGGAGTAAATTTCATTCCATTTGTTGCTCCACAGAAACCTTTTTTGAGTAATCCTGAAAAGGCATCTGATTCCTACAAATAGTACACAGAAGTGGAAACAGTCAGAACATGAATTTATCTACCTCCAAACCTCAGAAATATCTACGGGGAACTTCGGAAGGGTTGAAAGCTTTCTCCAACATTTAGAGAGTTTTCTGTATTTTTAACAGCATAGAGCAACCACACCCACAACCCCAATCACAATTGCTTTCTCTCTCCATTTTATCATGAAAGAAGATGGTCCAATTTGGTACATTTGGACTGTCAGAAATATGAGAAATAACTGTGGTGCAATCTTTAAGCAATCTTCTAAGCCTAGTCTCATGTAGACTCATAGCAAAGCAATTGTGAATCAATCCTTGTTTTGTCCTTTTACTTCAGATCCAGCACTTAGCTAATTAGCTCTTCCTGACATTACTCTCAAATTTATACCGTGGCATACCTAAAGGTGATGCACTTGGAGAGGTATTAAAACTAGCCTTCTGGGAGTCATTAGAAAATACTTTATTTTGCTCAGCCAGTTGACATAAAACATTGCTGTTGCCTAAAGAAAGCAAAATTTCAAGTTCTGAATCGACTTTTCCACTTTAGTACAGTTTCCCCAGGCTGGCCCTGCCCTATGTTTCATCTACTTCTCTTCCTTTTCTAGTTCTATTCTAAGCCCAAATGGAAATTAGGTCAAATTTTTTCTTCAAAAGAAAAAGAAAAAGGTGTAAAGGAACACCAAGTGATGTCACAGGGTATTTCTAGAGGTTCTTTATGCAGACCCGAAAGCAAAACAAAGACAAAAATTCACCTCAATATTTAGTGTACAAAGTTATTTGAAATGTAGCAAATCGGGAGATTTCAGCTTAAGCAGATTTTTGGAGAAGAAGGAAGCCAAGGAATGTACAATTACCCGCAGCAGTGCTTTATTCGAAGGGTCTTTTACAATGAAACTTTTTTAATAGGATAATTGTAGACATCTGCTGCATGTACGTTAGCCACTACATAGCTAGCATTTGCTCAGATCTTCCAAAGCTTTTACAGCTTTACACAAAAGGACATATCGGCAATTCCGCTTTCCATATAATAGGCAGACTATGCAAAATACCAAGCTCGAGTTCCGCGTTGTTGTCGAAATGCTCAATGTCACCAGTGCTATTGACTTGTTCCACCTGGCTTTCAGACATTTGGAGAAGAAAAACATATGTACCTTAATTGCAAAATGTAAGCTTAATGAATGTGCAGGCGCCAAGTTACACCGAATGTACCAATCGACATGATGACAATCCACTTAAGAGCATGTCACAATGTTTGGTTTTCAGAGATTTGCCTTTGGCGGCGCTGAGGAAAAGAACATATTCTTTACATTTGCAGCCTGCGAGTCAATGACAAAGTAGTCAGCATGTGAAACTGGCATTTATTTTAAATAGTTGTGTCAATATTCGTGTTTAAAAACAGGTTTTCTTTCCTCTGTGGACGTTATTCTGTGCCTGTGCTGTATTTGACTTTGATTGAACTTTTTTCCCAGTCTAGTTTGTGTTTTGTGGAAGACTTGCATGAAAGTATTTTGATTTGGTTGGCAGAGTGCTATGGCTCCATGAATTGTAGAGCAGAAAATGGGTAAAAAAAGGACAAAGAGAAAAACACTTTCCTCTGAAACAGGAGGCGAGAAACCCAGGGCTAACATTTCAGAGCCTGAAATCCAAAGGCGACTTTGGCAAAGTGACCTTGAGGTTTAAGCATTACCAGCATGGAGGACCACGTTGTGTGCATGGGTGTAATGGAGTGCTTTGTGCTACAAGAAGTGACAAACAGGAGAAACACAGGAAAACTGGGAATGACTTCTAGGAAGTGAGGCAAAGTGAATGAGCTGAAACAAGAGAGTGTTGTACACAGAAACAAAAATAATAGGATGATCATCTGTGAATGGCTGAAGAATTATTAACACGAATCTGGACAGCTCCAAAGACTCATGACGATAAAGGATATCCATCATCACCCAAGGACCAGATGGAGTCTGAATGCAGAACAAAACACACTATTCTTCACTTTGTTTCCTTTATGAATTTTTCTCTAATGTAAGCAATATGTGCCTTGTCTTACAACATGAAGAACAGGAAAATATGAACTATATGATAATATTTGTACTACCTATTCTATTACCTGCTTTCTTGGAGAGAGGGGAAGGGTAGGAGGGGGGAAAATAACCAGTATAGCATTTGGCCTAAATGGAACCTACATCCTCTATTTGAATTGCATTGTTCAATTCCACCAACAGTAGACTTTTTCCTTCCGGGGAAAAGCTCTAGGCTTTGTGCCAGTGTTTAATCCATTTGTAGGAAATCCAGAAAATCAAGTCTTCATCTAAAAAAATACAACATCAAGGCAGTAATAATAAAACATTGCATGATCATAATATGTCATCATCAGCATCATTATCAAGAAACTGAGTTGAATTTTGAATCTAATCATCAAAAGACAGAAGCGGCATATGGGAGAATACACCCTAGAGTTATTGGGGAAAATGTTTTTTGTTGCAATATCTTTCTTTAAAGTACACATCCCTTTGTACCACATCCAGTGGTTAAACAGAATGGGGATACTGCTACTGACTGAACAAATAATCATAATGTGACATCAAAACACGTCAGATGGATTTGGTTGTGTGCTTTCCCCAACCACAACTTCTTCAACTCAACAACTGTTTCTCAGGTGCTTTCTATATTCCTTTTTACTAATTGTTGGTCACTTCTGCTTACAAACTCTTAGCTTTCAACTCCAGGCACATTTCTGCTTTATATAATTAGAACACTTTTTATAATGGTAGGATAAAACTATATGCGTTATCCATATAGATTGAGCTAAAAAAAAGACTGTATTCATAAATTAAATTGGACATTTTGAAAGGTTAACACAAAAAGCTGCTTTGCTCTTGGTAATCAATACAGAAAAAAGGATTCCAGGTAATTAAAACCTGTGATGTGAACATTGCTCATTTGGAAGCAATTAAAAAGAATATAAGCAGACCCAGAGAAGAGATATCTATGAAAAACAAATACTGCAGTTAACATATTTAACTAAAATACATACATATTAGAAAGAAATGGCAAATAATGTGGACCTGAAACTGAATAATAGATGACTGCAGTATGAAACACTGAAATTATATAGCATGTATAAATTAGATTATATGTATATTATATACTGGAAAAAAACTTAAGAGATGATTTTAAAATATTATGGCTTGAAAGAGTTGGTATGCTTCCCTTGGCACCCAGTTCTTTCAAAGGGAATCTGAGACATAGCATATGATATACAGTCATTCAGATGATAAAAATCCACTCGGAAGTAATGGTTAATATATCTTTTTTATGTAGTCCTTAGAATGTCTCAGGTACTCAGATGTTTAAAAATAATCAGAATGTAGAAATAACCTATGCTCCAATTAGATTGGGCTGAGGACTTTTAAGTTATGATGTTTCTATGATGACTAAGAACCCATGTTGGTTCCTTGGCAAGGTAATAATCAATCATCAAAGAAATAGGAGGTGTTGTAGAAAGGAAAGGGACGAGGGACGGCCACCCGAGGACTTGTCTATAAAGAGGGCGTCACAAAAAGGTCATACCAAGCGATGTGAGACAGGGAGATGGACACACACTTCTGCATCTTCAGAGTGGCTTTATTGGTCAAAGGTAGACTAAACTATCAATGGGCTGCATGGCTCACTGGGGAAACAAGACAGACCCCTGACTGCGAGAAATCTAAAGAGTGGAAGTTTGCATTTGGAAGATGGAGACTAGAGGAGTGGAACAACTATATAACACTTTTAGGGTAAAGCATATGGAGGAAGTTTGAGGCAGGCAGGAGTAGCAAATCTTCTCCCAACTCTTTGGGGCCTGACCAGATCTCTCTCCCAACTGACTCCTCTCAAGGGTTCTAGCAAATTCCAGGAGATTCAATTGTTTTGCTTCTCTACAGCCATAGGCTGGAGCCCCCATCAGCTAAGTTCCCCTTATTTGGTAAGAATCAATGGCAACATCCTCATTCCATTTAACCACTGGATTAGCTTTTACAAAGGAATATATAGTTTAGAGAAAAAAAATACCCCCCTTATGCCACCTCAGTCATTTGAAGATGAGACTCAAAATTTAACTCAGTTCCTTGATGATGATGATGGTAATAGATAGCATTTATTTATTTATTGATTCATTTTTTTATTTACTTATCTATCTATTTATTCGCTCATTCATTCATTCATTTATTTGTTCATTTGTTTATTTATTTGTTTATTTTAAAACCCTCACCTTCCCTCTTGGAGTCAATACTGTGTATTGGTTCCAAAGCAGAAGAGTGGTAAGGACTAGGCAATGGGGGTCAAGTGACTTGCCCAGGGACACACAGCTGGGAAGTGTCTGAGGCCAGATTTGAACCCAGGACCTCCCATCTCTGGGTCTGGCTCTCTATCCACTGAGCCACCCAGCTGCCCCCTGAAATAAACATTTAATCAGTCAGGTTGCTTTTTTATTTCAATGTTTAGCTGAGATCAGCCACAGGTTGTGGGTTCAAATTTCAGCTCCTCTCCATAAAGCTCT
Organism: Monodelphis domestica; assembly: GCF_027887165.1. Taxonomy (NCBI): domain Eukaryota; kingdom Metazoa; phylum Chordata; class Mammalia; order Didelphimorphia; family Didelphidae; genus Monodelphis; species Monodelphis domestica. Next base: position 525,463,013 of record NC_077229.1, on the reverse strand, counting down.
ATCAGACACCACCAGATGATTCCTTTTGCCTCTTTGGGACTGCTTCTTCATTTATAAAATGAAAGATTAGATGAAAAGTTCCTTCCCATTCTGTAAGTCAGAGATCCAGAAAGGGCAGCTACCTGTCAAAATAGAGTCCTTTTGTGCATCTGTTGTCCTCCCTGCATTTAGAGCTGTGCAGAAATCTGGAAATGCTTGTTCTGAGGAGAATGAAAGTCCTCATCGTGCTCGCTGCCTCCTGAACATGGGTGCTGTCTAGAGGCCCAATTGGGCTCTGCAATGGTGATTATGATGAGCATTTTGCAATGGCAATTATGAGCATTTAGAAAGCAAGTGGGAAAAGGAGAATGAAATCTCCTCCCTCATCTCCCAGCACATTTGTGTCCCACCCCCTGATTCTGGCTCTCACAGCAGTTCTGATCACAGGGAATTCTAAGGGAGAACTGCTGAAGTGACTAAACTCCCTTTAGCATGGGCAGCTGTGTCGAATGCTTCCATTGAGGTGGTCTTGAGGAATTCAATTCTTGAGGCAGTGGAAAAATACTGGATTTGGAGTCAGAGTCCTGAATTCTAGTCCTGCCTCTGACCCAATTATATTCATATGTTAATGGAATTTGATACTCTGCAACATTAAGTCAAGTTTTCTGTGCCTATTTCCTAATTTGCAGAATTGCTAGGAAGGGGGAGGGTTTGGACGAGATGACCTTCAGCTCTCAATCTGTGTCCCCCGTCAACTCATAAACATCAGTCACTAAGATTTTATATTTCACAGTTGCTGCCAGCCAGTCCCCCCAAAGTGACACATTTTAAGATTTGGTGACTATATTTGTTTTTCTTTATTCCTATTCATGAATAGGAAAACCAAGCAGTTTGGTTATAAAAAAAACAGACATTTTAATAAAGGTATGTAATTCCACTGGCAAAATGAAGTCAGGGCTTATGGATTATTCTTATGTCTGCCTGTGGAAATCTGGGAGATTTGGGGGAAGAGAAAATCATGTTTTAGCAGCCTTTAAAAATTGCCTTTGGTTGGTCCGACTTCTTTTAACTATTATCCTCTTTTTCTTCCAACAGACCTTCCATCCTCCTTCATCATTTTCAAGAGAGGGCAGAGGCTGGCCCAATATCTTTCAGAAAGGGCATCCGGGCCAACAGGTTGAAAGGCCCTTGAAGACTATACAAATCTTTGCCAGTCGTAGCATTGGGCTGGAATCAGTGTATCTGGGGTGTAAGCCATCTTTGAATGAGATTTCCAAAAGGGACTCATCTGGGGACGGCGCTCTTTGTTTAAAAGGAAAACAACCCCAGAGATGAAGGCGCTACCTCTCCTCCGGTTATTGGCATTGTATTTTTCCAGGTAAATCCTGGGATCCTATTCAATCAGTCAGCACCCCGAAGGCTTTAGAGATGCAGAAGAAGGAGGGAAAGGAACAAAGAAATCAGACAAGCGCTGTGATCTTGAACTGCGACTTCCAGCAGCTGCATTTTCTAAACAGCCGCCACATTTTGCTGGTGTATCTGTGAGGCCTGTCCATTATGTGTGCAAACACAATCTGATTAGTATTTGTTATAAGCTTGTCTTGTCTGCTTTTATTACAGACATCACCTTCAGACGTGGGGCCACTGCAGCTATTAAATCCGGAATATTTAGCTATTATTTGTAATAAATGTCAGCAGGGCTGAACTGAAGCCAGCAGGAAATGTTCAGGGCAGAAAACACACTGACATTCATTCATGCAAATTTGTACCACTGGTAGAATTAATCATAAAGGGGGAGGCTAGAGCATACAATGCATTTATATTACTGGTTTGGCCAATTGCGGTTCTTCCTGAAAGTGAAAGCTGTAATGAACAGGAAGCAATCTGCTAACAAATCGTCCCAGGTGAAGTACAGGCGGCGAGATGAACTTTGCAGGTTTCCACTGACCCCTTCCAGTCCCAAATCTGCCCCTGCTCTGGACCTCGCGGCATCCTAGGCGTATCCTACTTCCTTTTCCCGGAGGATGCTGATGTCGAACGTGCACCTCCAAAGCGTCCTTCTCTTCCTTGGACCAGAGAGATCGAAAGAGCGTCTCACATCTCGACGTGTTCGCCTCTGCCTCACAGGATTAAAAAACAAGGCGCTTCTGTTACCCTGTTTGAGGTGATGTTAGAACCTGGTTCATTGACGATGAAGAAATCATTACATGCTGAAGAGGAGGAAGTTCAAATCCATTTTAATCTGTCACCGTGCAATTTGAGGTGAAATCCACATGACTGAATCATTTCATCCAGTTGAAAGGAAACTCTTAACACCGTTTTCACAGAGTTGTCCCAGAACCAAGCATGAAGGAGTATCATTTAATTCTACAAGTGAGTCAAGTTCACACCAGAAAAGAATTAGCCAAGTATTTATTTTTTTTTCTGAAAATGTGAGAAAAACAGAATTGCAGAATAAATGTTAATCTTTCTCATTTTCTTGAGGCATAAAATTGTTCTTCACAAAGAAATGAGACCCGCTGAAAGGAGCTGACAGAGAAATTATAGGTGCCTTCAGAAACAATGATTATTCCTATGGTGTCTCAGTGCTGGAATTTGAATAAAAAATCATGGAGAGCAGAGGACCAAAATAAAATTCTCTCCACAATCACATGCCAACATTGACCAAAATATAAAACAGAATCATTCGAAATGTTTTATATGCTGAGGAGATCAGAGCAAAGACAGTTTTTCTAAAGCAATTTAAAACCATATTTTCATCACGCTGGTTAGCATCTGGTTTTTAGCATGCATTATATTTTAAAAATCTTTTCTTTGAAGGAGTTTAAGGAGAAGGCATATACCCGTTAAATAAAAACAAGGCCTTTCTGTGAAATACATTGGAAGTTATGCTCATATATCAACTGAATTTGATGCCTCATAACATAGGTTATTAGAGAGAGCCATACTGGAATAAAGGTGAGGGATTTCTCACAAACACCACCAGCAAACAATGCCATAAAGATAAAGCCTATGGTGATTTCCTAACTCTTTCTGCTATGGGCTTCTTGTGCCATAGTCAAACATAAATTTATAATGTATATATTATAGTTTCCTCATGCCAATAATCAGGATGTTTTTACCACCAATTCAACTCCTGTCTCTGTTGCTTACTATCTAAGGGACCTTGGACAAGTCATTTAACTTCTCTAAGTCTTAAATTCCTTATCAGAAAAATGAGTGAATTGAATTGGATAGCTCTGAGGTCCTTTCTACTTCTAAATCTAAGATCCTATAGTCCCACAACCCAAGCATTCTCTTTTTACTTCAGTCAACTACTTTAACCATTTCTCACTCTTAAAATATTACCCTAATTTTCTGCATTGTAGATATCTCTTTTCCTTGAGCTTTCCCCCATAGGATTCTGGGAATTAGAGCTAAAATTAGACAAAGGGAAGAGAATAAGCCCTTAGATAGCATTTACTAGGTGCCAGATATTGTGGCAAGATCTTTACAAATATTATCTTATTTGATCTCCAAAACAACCCTGTGAAATAGGTGTTTTGACTATCTCCATTTTACAAATAAGGAAACTGAGTTGAACTTGTTCAGAGTCATTTAGTCACTAAGTATCTGTAGATGAATCTGAACTCACATCTTCCTGATTCTAGTCCATGCACTATTCACTGTACCACCTACTTACTTTAATATTAATTGATGATGAGAAATAATCTATTGATTAAACGCAGTTCTAAGCTTTGAGATGCAACAAGAAAGGCAAAACAGTCCTTGACCTCAAGAAGTTTGCATTCTTGTGGGGAAGACAGTTCACAGAGAAAGTTTCAGTTACACTACAGATGGGAATGTCCCATAATCTCCATGATGGAGCAGCAGAGCACGTGGTCATGTAGAATCTTCAATGCCATTTGTATGACAAAATCATGGCGGCTTTTTATGTTGAATCACTTGCCAGTGCCAAAGATTTGAGTAGTGAGAAATTTCTTTTCTGGGTCATAGTAGCTATGACTGCTGAGGAGTTGGGGACTGTCCCCAGGTTGGTGGCTTTGAGGGTTAGACACTGGAAGGAGGTGCAGGGTTGTGGGGGGAGGATACTCTGGAGCCTTTCCTGTTCATGGTTGGTAGTTGGACTGCACTTGGTATTGGCGATGGCAAAGAGGGTGGGCTCTATCTCCATAGATATTTATTTCTTCCCTTTATTATGGCCACAAAGCTGAGGTTAGACACATTTTCAGGGGTCTTGAGGACATCGTTAATTTCCAAGACTTTGGGGTTCAGGATTCTGGGTCTGAGGAGAAGGGATGTTTTAGCTGCTGGTGATGAAATAAAATGGAAGATATGTTCTACCAGACTGGAGAAATGGTCATAGTCTATTGATACCAGAAGGTATTTTAAAAGTAATCTTTTCCAAATTATTTTATAGACGAGGAAACTGAAATTAAGACAAGGAAAAACAACATGTCAAATGACTGACAATGAACTAGTAGTGGAACTTGTACTAGTGGAACTTGCACTAGACTCTAGGTCTCCTATTATTCTCCCAGGCTATTCAGCTTAAAATGGTAGCGTGTACTCAGAGTCAAAAGATTTAGGCTTTAGTTCTTGTTCTGAGATTGATTTATTGAATGACTTTGGGCAAATCACCTTCCTCATCTGGGCCTCATTTTCTGTATTTATAACAGAAGGAGGTTGGACTAGATAATCTCTAAGCTTCTTTACTGCCACAGCTGGATGATTCACGATTTGATGATTTTAGATTATCTTTGACAGTGCTACCAAAATACATTTTTTGAGAGGAGGAGAATATCATAATTTCTCTCCATACTCATAATCCTATAAGATGAGGAGGAATAACTCTTAATAATTTATTATGTAAGAATATAATAAATCACTCTTAAATCCCATTATATTCTTTGCCTGAACCACCTTTTAAAGTTATGAACTTCGTATGGTTAGGATTGAATTTATAACATGATTTCTTTATATTTTTCCAGAAATGAAAATTTAATAAAAAAATAAAACAACTAAAGGTATATTTAAGTTGTGCCTTAAAATGAAATTGTCAACATGGAAATTTAAAAAATGTCTATAACAAAAGCACTGACATTTGTTAGAAACATCCTAAATGTAAGAGTTCATTAAATAGTACTTACTATGAATGCCAGAGAGAGCATAGTAGAGTTGATAGAGAACTAGCCTTAAAGTCAGGACAATGTGGGTTCAGATCCAGCTTCTGACACACTGACTGTGGGACCCTGGTCAAGACACTTAATCTCTCAGTGACTTAGGCAACTCTAAGACTAAGACACTAACTCTAAGTTGCAAAGGTGCCAAACTGCATGGATAGAGGGAATTCCCTCATCTGAGTATTCTTCATGTTTATGAAATCAGAGGTCCAGTCCTTATCCGTATCCCTACTGTGTGCCAGGCACTGGGGATACACACATGAAAGGTAAGATAGTATCTTCCCTTAAGGAACTTGTACAATGGAATGGTAGCTCCATGAGGGGTGGTTTGGTTATAAAACTCACAGGGATATTGAGCAGAGCCACAGGATAATTGATCAACTCATGCCTTTCAGAAATGATGGTGTTTATTTCTTTTTTCTTTCTATGATCAGGGAGTGGAAAGCTTAGATCAAGGGACACAAGGGAAGGGTTCACCTGCAGCAGCATGGAATTAAGATGACTGGAGCATAGTGTGGTAGGCTAGATACAGAGAACTTTACTAATGAGAAAACCACAATGGCAGCTAAAGTTCTGGGTTGGAGGTTAGAGGCAGAGGCTAGAGTGAAGCATGGGATGAAGATGACTGGAAAGCAGAAATGTGTAGCATCAATATTTTCCATTTTGGTAAGGAAGGAAAACAGTAATCTATTATTTAACTGATTTTTACTTCATATTTTCTCCTATACTATATCTCCTTCTGGTAATTTTTTTTGGCACCCAAAAGAAATGATTTATTGCTGTCAGAAGTGACTACTTGGTACACAGAAAAAAGGAGGGAAAGGAAACTCCAAGTATCTGGAAAATTCATGCAGGCCTTGTTTTTCAGAGCTAAAGTCTTCAGAATAAATGAAATTCCAGAAAGGTGAGGGAATGTTTGGATTGGAACATTTCAGGAGGCTTTAGTAAATATCTTTTCCTTTCAAGACACAACAAAACAAAAACTGGGATCAAAAAATGTGGGTCTGAAAAGTGACTTTGACCCTGGAAAATCACCTAGAGACTAGTTGCTTCAGGAAAATTCTCTCCCCAATCTGGTGAGGCTGGTTCAGAGCCTAAATGGGAAAACAGAGTGTAGTCATAGTTTCTTAGGGTTCTCCAAAAGAGCCTGTACTCCCTTCCCCTGCTCCCTCTGTCCCAGCCTTCTGGAGATTAGTTCCTTCTCCCTGGTTGACAGAGTTCTGTTCTCCAACTTTCCTTCATCTCAGAAAATTAGAAAAGAACAAGAAAAAGGATAATGGAGTGACCAGGGCACTCTCACAAACATCTGGATTCAAATTCCACATCAGATATTTATTAGCTGTTACACTGGGCAAGTCCTTTAATCATTCTCTGCCTCAATTTCCTCCTCTGTAAAGTGAAGGGTTTAGATATAACTTGGAAGATCTTTCCCAGATCTAAATTTATGATTCTATGGCCTGTACACTTTCCTCTAGACTTCTAGGAGAAGGGCAGGACAGGGGCAGCTAGGTGGCTCAGTGGATTGAGAGACAGGAGGTCCTAGGTTCAAATGTGGGCCTCTGACACTTCCCAGTGGAGTGATCCTGGACAAGTTACTTAGTCCTCATGGTCTAGCCCTTTCTCTCCTGCCTTGGAACCAATATTGGGTCTTGTCAGTGAGATATTTTATGTTATCTTCTAATTCTTTAGTCTTTTGACTTTGCTTTATTAATTCTTGCTCTTTTGCAAGAGCATTATCTTCCAGTTGCCTGATTCTGACCTTTAAAGTCTGGTTTTCCTTTTCAGTTTGGTCAAGTTGTTTCTGTAGTTGTGTTTTTTTTTTTTGTGATTGAATTCCTTTTGCATTATTTCACACTTTTCCTGGCAGAAGGCTTCCATCTTTTTGTCAATTTCTGATTTAAATTCTTCAAGAGTTTGTGGAGAATTTCCGTTTCCTTTGGAAGGTTTTGGAGCATTTGTTTGTGTTTCCTCTTCCATCTCCTCTGTATTTTGTATTTTTGCTCCATAAAATGTGCCCAAAGTCACCCCCTTCTTCTTGCTTTTCTTGGTGTTTGGAGACTTTTGCACTTCTGTACTGTTTGCCATCTCTATGGTTTTTCTTCCCCTTTCTAGTCAGAAATCTGAGTGAGGACTGGCTCTTAGTGTATCTGTCTGATGGTCCGAGGCTTTAGCCCCAGGCAAATTGTCCGTTCTCCACAGCTGCTCTGTCTTCCTGGGGAAGCCAAGGGTCTGCCTTCCCCTGCCTGCCAGCATTTTGGGTGTTGCTGCTCCGCTGCCTTACTTCCACACTTTGAGCCTGGCACAGCACTGTCCTCAAGGTACCTCACTGCCTTTGGCGGCTCTGAGGTTCCTGTCCTTTCAGAGGGCCCTGCACTCTAAGGGGGGAGGGGTCCTGGCCTCCTTGAGCTCTGAGGGATCCTGATGGGATTAGGTTCAGCTGGGTTGGTCTGGATGTGCCCCGAGGCAAAAACCTCCAGTGAGACTCCAATGGAAGGACCCAGCCAGGGGGCTACAGGCTCCCCCCGCCTCTCAGGCTGCTTCCCTGCCATCTGTGTTGGATGCCCCAAGACTGGCCCAGGTTGCTTTCAATGTGTGCCCTTCAGAACAGCACTTTTGCTGGCCCTGAGGTTCCCACTGCTGCTGCGGGCTCAGTGCTCTGGGTTGGGGAGGAGAGGTCCTGGGACCTTCCTTCTGCCTTCCCCTTAGACCCTAGTGTTCTAGGATTCCGGCTTTTGGGGGGCATACCTTTTGATTTGAGTTCAGAAGGAGGGTTCCCCAGCTCTGTCCTGTTGTTAACTTTGAATTTCAGTCCCCTAGGAGCATTCAGTTTGTGATCGGTAAGGAAGGGTTTTCAGAGGTCTGAACTTTTGCTGCTTCTAAGCTGCCATCTTGACCGGAAGTCTCCTTAGTACTGATTCAATCCAATTGTGATCTGGTCTGGATCTGGTTTCTTCTCTCCATCAAGGCTTTTTGCATTTGAAGGCAGGCCAGCTAACTGAAGCAGCTTCTATCTTTAAGCTTAAACTTTACCTAAGACTCAAAACTTCTCTCAGAAGAAAATTAAGGTTCTAAAAATATTCCTGACTTATGGTCGCCAACTGTAATAATTAAAAATAAATATATAATATTTCTTGCTCCCCAAAGGTATATATTTCATAAAGTTTATTATGAAGGGTAGACAATCATTCCTAAGTAACCTGACTGCATGGAGCCTAGCCTGCCAGTTCCTTTTTCATTTCCCCCTCACCTCCTACACTGTCCCTTCTCCTCAGGCTTCCCTCATGGTCTTCTTGGCCATCTTTCCCTTTCTCTCGTGGGTCTCACCCTTCCTGCCCCAAACCTTAACTTTTATTTCCTTCTGGTAATTTTAATTTTTTTGGTACCATAGATTTCTTTGTCAGTTTGGTGAAGAGCTCTTCTCTGAATAATATTTCAGGTGAATAAAATAAAATATCTATGTTACAAAGAAAATTAATTGTACTAAAATATAGTTATTAAGTTCATAGACTCTAGGCTAAAATTCTTTTCAACTACATTGTACAGTGGAAAGAAATCTAGATTTGGAACCAAAGTACCTGAGGATGAATTCCAGCCCTACCACTTGTTTCTTAGGTGACCTTGGGCAATTCACTTAATTTTCTCATCTATAAAATGTGGAGTTGGAATAAATAACCTCAGGAGTTCATTTTAGCTCTAAATCTGTTAAACACATAGGAAAAACCAAGTAGATGTAAAATATTCATAATCTGGGTTCTGAGAAGCACTTAGATGGACAACACATGGTGTTCATATGTCAGTGTATATCTAGATATCTACATATTCTTATCAACTACATCTCTGATACATATATGTCATTTATATCCATTTTTATCTTCATTAGATATCACAAATGGATGACGAATTGGTCATAGGACTGGAAAGGAAGAGCTGGAATTGAAATTACACAGTTCTTTTCATGATCCCAAACTTCTTGAAACAAAGAATTTTTTCATACAAATATTCTTCTGGTGCAGTCAAATGCCAGTTAGTAATGGAATATTACAATTTCCAAAGAGTTTAAATTGAGCAAGCAATGGAGAGGTCTATGGTGGGTATATAAGTAGGTTAAAACACATGGCAACAAGGAGTTAATAAGAAGTGTTATAAAGTATACCATCAAACATAATGGATGATTCATGGGTTGCTACATAGTGCTATATGCCAATAATCTCAGTTACTAGGGGCAGAGAGCCTGGACCTGAACCTGGGAGGTCTGAGTTGCAGTATCCCTAAAGGCACTGGGTGTCTGCACTAAATTTAGCACCAATATATCGAGTCCCGGGGGATAGGGGCCATCAGGTGCTTAAGGAGGGCCAGAGCAACTCAGGTTGGAAACTGATCGGGTCACAGCTTCCATATCAAACAGTGGTAGAATTGGGCCTGTGAGACATCACTTTTGGGGTGAGATAAGGAGACACAATCTCAAAAACAAGTAAGCAAGCAATCACACAAGTAAACAAAGAAGCAAATGAATGAATTCTAGAATGGATACATGGCGAGAGAGAGAGAGAACAAGACTAATGAATAGTCCACATACTTACCTGAAATTCTTCCCAATGTCGGAAGAAGTTGAGGAGGGCCCCTAGGAAACTGGGTGAACCACCTGTGGCAAGCTTTGGGGGGTCATGAACCACAGTCATAAAAGACAGAATTGGATATATCGAGAGAGATGTTCCTGCTGAGAATATCCACATTGATGAAACCATTGATTAATTAGAAAAATTAAGCATACTGGTGTGGATTAGCAGAAAGCAGAGTCTCTTTTTTACCCTCTTATAGCGTAAAAGGATGGTTTCTGAGGATCTGGAAAGCACAGAGATAGATATTATGTTTATTAAATTCAAGCTGACTTCTCTTCTGCCCGATTCCCTCAAATGACAGCCAGGCAATTTGAGTAGAATGCTTATTGTTTAGGAGTAAGAGAAAAATGAAATTGTTGCCTATTTTGTAGCACAGAGATCTCATTTTGGGGGAGAGCTCTGATTTCTCTGGGTGACTTGTTTATGGTCATCCTTTGTGGCTATGGTCTGAGGGTCCTAAATCTCTCTTAAGAATAGAAAAGTACAGTTAGGATTCATTAAGAAACAAACCTGAACACAATATTGATTTTTACAAATTGCTCCTTAAGTTATGGTAGAAAGTGGTGACACACATAAAACTTACTGTCAGCAGGTGCTAATAGGATGCAATTAAAGTATTTTGCTCCTGGTTATTGTCACAGCTATTTGATTCAATGGCTTTCGTTGTCTTGTGTCCCTTTGGGAAATCCTATGATATAGAAAACTTTTTTTAAAGTGAAAGTTAAATGGGATAAAATGCTACTCATTGTCTTTCTAATTGAAGAGTGTATCTTTGCCCTCCTATGACAATCCAGTGATGGGCAATGACTTGAAATTCTACCACTTTGTGACACTGTTTACTTCTTTGAGTTTTTTTTAAATCTGCAAAATCAAGATAATATACTTCCAGTATCCTTTACATCTAAAATAAATAGGATTCTAGATATTATGTATTTTCACCTTAACACATGAGTTTGGGACTTTATTTTAACATAGATATTTGCTTATAGATTTATAGCTAACTAGTACACGCAAGTCCATATAAATAAATAATTTAATAAACATTTTTTTAAAGTGTCCACTATGTCCTCAGCACTGTGTGAGGAGCTGGGGATGCAAAGACAAAAATGAAATAGATCTGTTCTCATTGAGCTTACAATAGATCAAGAGGAGCAAAAAACCACAAATGAATATATAGAAACATAAAAAAAAACAACTCAAAACAATTTTGGAAGGAAGGGCCTGACAAGGTGATCAGAATCATTTAGAAGGAAGCACCTATGCTGAGGTTGGAAAGAAACAAGCAGTTCTCAGAGGCAGATGGGAATGGGGACAGGTCTGTTTCAGATGGAGGGGACAGCCAATGCAAGAGCCTGGTGGTTAGAGATCGAATGTCATAGGTGAGGAAACAAAAAAAGGTCAGTTTGTCTTTTGTTATAGAGTGCAGAAAAGGAGCAACATATCACAAGACTGGGGAACATGGTGGGGTCCAGGGTATGAAGGTCTTGGAATGGCAGAAGAGTTATATTTGGCCCTGGAGGCAGTAAGGGACATGGAGAAGGTAGTAACTTGGTCAGAACTTAATGATGCTTGATCAGAATCACCTTAACTTCTATGGGAAACATTGATTGTTTGGGGGAAGAAACTTGAGACAGAAAGACTCTACAACAGGAGACAGATGATAAGGACTTGGATTAATGTAATGGTTATATGAGCAGAGAGGAGGGATCATATGTGAGCTACGTTATGCCAGAAGAAATAAGATTTGGCAAGTGAATGGATACATGGGGTGAGGGAGAGTGTGCAGTCAGTAGCAATGGTGGCATCTCAACAGACTGTGGATGTCTAGAAGAAGGATAGGATGGGAAAAAGCTGGATTCTGGGCATGTTGTACTGGAGATATCATTAAATTAGCCAGCAACTCAAGAGATCTTCCAGGGCTGGATATAGCGATCAGGGAACTATCTGTGTAAAGATGTTAATGAAATCTGTGGAAACTGATGAGGTGGCTAAGTGAAAGGGTATAAAGAAAAAGGAGAAGTGGGCACAAGATAGAGCCTTGGGGAATGCAAATAATGAGGAGGAGTGATGAAGCAGCAGAAATGATTGGAAAGGGATGGTCACACCTGAAAACCTACAGGACAGTGTCGTGGAGAAGGGCTTGGCCAACAGGGTCAGAGGATGCAGAGAGATCAAGAGGAATGAGGATTGAGAAGAGGCCATAAGATTAGGCAATTAAGAGGTCGATGGTAACTTTGGAAAGAGCAATCTCAATTGAATCATATGATCAGTGGTCAAAGAGTTGAAAAAGAACAGGAGAAGTAGAAACCAGGAAAGTAGACCGTTTTATTAAGGAGGTTTGCTGGGAAGAGGAGGAGAGAAAGAGGGTGATAGCAAGAGGTAATGGTAGAATATCCCCAATAGTAGGAGCTACAAGTATGCACAAGCACTTTCAGCATAGGTTGGAATTTTCAAAAGAATATGACATGGGGCAGTTAGGTGGATACTTCCTAGTTGTGTCACCCTGGGCAAGTCACTTAACCCCAATTGCCAAACCAATACTATTGATTCCAAGGCAAAAGGCAAGGTTTTTTTTTTTTTTAAGTGATACCTTGTTGCAGGGCATATATGATTTGTATTTCTATCTGTTCAGTACAGATTGTGTCATATTACACTTTGGGTCGATGGGTGCTCATAAAATTGTTTACATCACAATACACAGACTAACATATCAAAATCTTATTGACTTTAAAATTTGACTTCCTACTTATTGTGGCTTAATGGATCAAGTGCCGGACTGGGGATTAACAAGACATAAATTCACATTCCAGACACTTAGTACTTGTACCCTAGGAAAGTCACTTAGTTTTTCCTTTAGAAAGTCCCAAAGACTATCTACTAAGTTATAAAAGAATACATATTGGCATGGATAGAGGTGGTTCCCCCAGGAATGAAATTATAGATTGATTGATTTATGTTTTCTTTTGCTTACCCAAAAGAGAGCCTATATTGATGCCAAATTCATTTACTTGTTTACGTCCCCAAGGAGTATCCATTTTACTAATAATGATTTGGAACACAAGCAGCTAAAAATTGATATTATATATTCAGGCAACTTGAGAGTGATTACAAGTTCTGAAGTAATATCAGAGAACAGTGATAGTGTGTGTCCCTTAATAAAATTAAAATTAAAATGTATCAGATTAATATTCTACTGCATAATAATTCTATCTTCCAAAGAAAATGTGTCAACACCCCTTTGTAAGTTCCCAAAGAATTTTCTTTTCCTAGATGTTAGAAAATATAAAAAGAGGACTCATTGCCTATATAGGTTTATAGAATGTCAGATTGAAATTATTTTTGCAAGCATTGAGACCAAATCTTCCACTCCACAGATGGTAAAACTGGGGCTTACTCAAGATCATTCAATTATTGAGTAACAGAGTTGTGGTTCGAATACAAGTCTCCTGGATTCTGGACCACTGTTCTATGTCCAGTAATCTAAATAATGAGTAACTTAGTTGTCCTTTCTTTGTTCTATCCCTGTTATGCTGTTTTTTTGTACCTTTAAAAGCAACTAAAAGGCATAACTTGTTAGAACAGTTGATATTAGGCAGCACTAACATAGAACATCACCTTTAAGCATCAGCCATGACTTTTTAAAGAGTAGTTGCTTAATTTGGGGGAAATAATAAATAGCAAGTATAAGAATAAAGTGTAAAAATGCAAAATCATGTAATTAGGTAGTTTTTTTAAACATCTAGGATGAGAGGTACAGATGGCTTGTATTAACCAAAGAAAATAAGGAGAACAAGAGTGTGAAACTAGCAAGGACTAGTGATGATTGATGTTAACTTTCAGGATCTAAAAACATCAGTACTATCTGAGAAAAGAAAGCAGAAGACATTAAATACATCTTATTTATTAGGACCTCGAATTCTTTCAATTTTTGTATCTTCTCTCCTCCTCCATCCTTCCTATTCCCCAAAGTGAAAATTCCACTACCTTGCGCATACTAAAATATCCAAATAGATCTGTGATCTCATCAATATGGGTGTTCCACTGATGGATGATTGCTATAGCTTTTCATCCAACTGTACATCATAATCTGGACAATGTCATGCTTTATCCACTTGGATAAATCAAATATATCTATTTTTTGTGCATATCCCAATTTTATAACATCAATAACTTGTTTATATAAGATATTTATTTATTTTAATCACCCAATACATGTTTTTCTCATTTTTATACTTTCCTTTATCTTTGTATTTGGTGATTTAATCTTTGCTCTAATAAATCAGTACTAAATGATTCAAGAATGACTCCTACATCTGTAACGAGTTGTTTATTTTCAATTAAATATGATTAAGTTCATTTTTAATGATATTATTTGTTTTTCAGGTCTTTTTGCAATGTTCATGCATAAGCATGAGACTTCTGTGTAGTTTAAAATTATTTGACCTTTTTATTCATTATTGATGCATGTTTTTGACATTTATTGTCATTTTCCACAATTTCGCTTTTTGCATTTCACCAGATATCAAAGTATATTAGTATAATCTGGAGGGTTGTATTGAAATTTAATATAATTTCTTTACATAGAACTTTATTCTATGTAATAGAATATGGTATATGAGCTGCAATTTTTTTTCCTGTTGGTTCTTCTGCAAATACCTATCATGAACACTGAATTACAAAATGATCAAATGTCTCAAGAAGTGGATTTTAGACATATTATTTAGACATTATGAAAAAAGCTGACTTTAGACATATTATAAAAAAATCCTTCTGACAACACCTTTATCTATATCTCCAAAGAGAATCTTGTCAGCCATCCTTCCTTTTAACATTAATTTCCTTCTCTTTCTTTTTTGGCTTATTTGGAAGAATACAAAAATTGATCTTATTTGGTTCCTCTAGTATTATGTTGATTCAGTCATTGTATGAAGATTTCATATTTAAAGGACCAACAGTTACCTTAAAAGTTATCTAGAATCTTAGAATTAATAGATTCTTCAATAGTTTCTGTTATTCTAATAGTATTGATTGATGCTAAGGTTCTATTCTTCTACTGTAATAAGTGCTGTTCCATGGAGTATGAGCAACAAATTCTAAGTCTAGTTCTGGTCAACTGGATGGAAACTTTAGGACTCCTTCCAGTCATGTGGTGATCTGTAGCTGAGACAGTAAAGCACTTATTATAACAAGATAAGTTCTGAGTGGTCCCTTGGTTTTTTGCCTACCCAGAAGCAATGGAAAGGGAGACTACCATCATTTAAAAAAAGTGATGATTTCCAGCTGGCGTTATAGGTCTCCAGGTAATAAAATGTGACGAGAATGGAAAATGGGGAGGGTCAGAGTTTTTCCTCTGCATTGGAGTCATGAGAACCCAGACATATGGAATTTAGTTTGGAGCCTGTAATTAGAGGAATTTTAGGTCCCTAGGTGCCCTGCCTCTTTCCTGTCCATGAATGGATGATCTTGTGAGTTTGAAAAGATCATATCTAAGAGTGGCTTTGAGTAGTCATCAAACTAGTTTGTCAATGCCAAAGTAGATTCATTTCTGTGTCGTAGTCACTCTCCCTGAAAAGTATTATTGCTGGCCTGTTTGGGGAGTGGTTGGGGTGGCATTCATCTTTATTAATTATTAATCCCTCCATAGAAATCACTTTAAGAATTGCTTGCAAGGAATTTTATATAGATGGAAGCTGGTGTTGGAAATGTATATTTCATCTAAAAACTAGCTTGAAAGGAGCAAAAAAAAGGGTATGCCTAGAAAGGCACAGAATAATTCCCAAACTATGAACTTCACCTCCCAATATAAAGAATGATCAGTTCACTTGTACGATTTATCTGTCTGTGTCTCTCACGTTATTATGCTTTTTCTCCACTACATTAGCATTGAATGAGCTGCAAATGGAATTACATGAAACAATGGAAGGGAAGGGCAGAGAGGGGGCAAGATACAGAGGAGTAGAGGATGACAAGTCTACAGCTGCTTCCTCTAATGACTTGTTCAGTCTTCCAGGTGGCCAGCCTGATCATCAGTGTCATTACTTAGACAGTGACTTGTGTGCTCCAGGAGCTTGCTTCTCCAGCTGTTAGTATCTCTGTCATAAGTAGTAGCATACTGACTGCCACTCTGACAGTGCGAGATCTTGGGAGGCTCACATGATTTCCTAGCCTGAAATTTAAAAAATATACATTGAATAGTAAATTGTACCAATTCCCTTTCTGTTCTTGGAAGTAAATGTTTCATTTTAACTATCAATAATGATATAAGGCAAACATGTTCATAGGATCAGAGATTTAGAGTTGGAGAGGACTTTAGACATCATCTACTCATTTATATTCATTGTAATATTCTATAAAGATGAGGAATCTAAAGTCCAAAGGGGTTAAATGACTTGCCCAAGGTCATAAGGAAGAGCCAGATTTTGAACCCAAGCCCTCTTGATTCCAAATTCATAGTTGGAGTTTCACTATCATATGCTGCCTGTCAGCAGTGCATTATGTTACATACAAAGTGATGGATCAAAGATTTTCCTTCTACTTCTGCTAATGCTAAATGCTTTATCATCTTTTCTCTGCTGGACGAGCTGATCTGGGATTGTTGTGTAGCAATTAGGAGTGAGTTTTCAGGGTATGTTGTATTCTGCAATAACCACAGGTAGTCAAAGTCTTTCTTTGAGTCTGGGGGCAAAAATCATATTTCCTAACAGGGCTTCACATGTGTCTACAGATGGTTTTTGCAGGTGTTCCCCAGCACGAGTTCCCTCCTCCTATTTTTTCTCACTACCTTTCTGCTTTCTCAGTTGTTTTATCTAGTTCTCTCCTTCCCTATTGAGCTATTGCTGCTGTTTTCCCTCTTTCCCCAACTTGTTTAAAGGCTTGATTCTGACTTAACTTTGTGCCCTCCTTTCCTTGCACCTGAAAACATCTTCTTACACTGCTTACCACTTGCCCCTCTAAATCCCTCTTCGACATCCACTGACAGGAAATGATTCCATTGGATAACATCAACAAATAAGTACCTTTTCTGGTATTAACTGATGGGTAGGTGGGATAAAAGAATGATACAACAATTGAAACAGGGGCTCCCTTTATCCCTAACATGTACCATTTACTGTATGGCTCATCCCTTAACCATCTGTCATGCAAACCGAAATGAGACCACAGATAAGATGAAATTACATCGGCTGGAAGGAGCCAGGTCATAGGAAAGAAAGCGTTAATAAAGAAGGTATTTGCCCTAGGAATTAGTCAGAGGCATCATTCTGGTGCATCTTATTTTGCAAATTATAGTAAGTTCTATTGAAAATGTGGAAAATCGGATAAGTAAATCCTGAAAATATATAAATAAATAAAAATTTTGAATTTCTCTGCCAGATGCTTAATACAAAAGAAAATGCAAATAAAGTTCAATTTTAAAAAAATTAAGGTGATGCTTATAATGCCAATGTAGGCATGAGGAACTATATACTCCTGAATATGCATGCACAAACCATTTCTGACGGAAAAAAGTTGAAATATGCCAGGCTAAGGAATCCCTTATCTTTCTTTATGAATGGATAAGACTGAGTTGAAGTCAAGGTGATTTCCAGCATAATTGTCTAAACATAGGTATGGCCAACAAATCATTATGGAAAATGTTTATAAGGAAAATATCAAATTCTAGGGAAAACCTAGCTTGATTAAGAGGAAACCGAGTATTGATATGTGGAAATTCAGTAAGTAAGCAAGACAAGTTATTGAAAACATTCCTAAGGAGGCGGAGAAAAGATGGTAGAGTGAAGATAGGAGCTCACTTTCCTAAATTTTCTTCCACACAATTCTAAAATAATACCTTGAATTGAATTCTGGAATAGCAGAGACAAGAAATAATTTTACATCCTAAAATAAGTTAGGTTGTCAAGAAAGGGTTAGTCCTGGGACCCAGAGCTCAGCATAGGCAGGCATGGAAATGCCAGCTACATGCCATTGCTGGCACTGTATACAGCAGTATATTGCCCTGCCTACACACAGTTCTAGGTTGCAGTTCCAGGGTGAAGAGAAGACCTAATTCTTGTGGTCACCGGGGAATAGGAGCCTGAGTCACAGTTCCAGGGTGGATAAGAGTGATTGTGGCCACTCATAAGGGAGCAGAATCATCAAGCAAAAGCTAGTGAATCCATCAAGACTTCAACATATAATTGAAATCAAAAGAATTAAAAAGTGGAATAAAATGTGAAATATTTTATTGGAAAAAGAACTGAACTGGAAAATAGATCAAGGAGAGATTGCTTAAGAATTATTGAACTACCTAAAATGCAGCTCTGCTCTTTTCATCTGGAATTCTTGAAAGTCTTCCGTTTCATAAAATATGCATTTCCCTTTACCCACAAAGGATTATACTCATTTTTGCTGAGCAGGTTTTTCTTGGTTGTAATTCTAGCACCTTTGCCTTCTGGAATATCATATTCCAAGCCCTCCATTCCTTTAAAGTGAAAGCTGTTAAATTTTGTATGTTCCTGAATATGACTCCACAATATTTGATTATTTTCTTTCTGGATGCTTACAATATTTTTACCTTGATCTGGGAGTTTGGAATTTGATTCTAAGATTTCTGGGTGTTCTCATTTTGGAATCTTTCAGTAGATAATTAGTGAATTCTTTAAATTTCTATTGTACCTTGGGTAGAAGTATATAAGTATGGTTTTCATTAATAATTTCTTAAAATAAGATATCTAGGTTCTTTTTTAAATCACGAGATTTAGCTAGTCCAATGATTCTTAATCTCTCCTGATCTAAATTTTAGGTTAGCTGCAGTGCTGTGTGTGTGTGTGTGTGTGTGTGTGTGTGTGTGTGTGTGTGTGCACATGCACCATATTCAAGAAAGGAGGGGACACTTGGGTACGGTGGTGTTAATCAGGACCATTTTCTGAATTGACTCATCCTTCTCAGTTATAGGTTAGCTGGGTCAGAAGAAGTGGAAGGTCTTTGCCAGAAACAATTCATCCAGGACTAAATTCCATTATGCCAGGCTAAGTTTGGATCCCAAATGCATCTGAATCCCAAATCCATCCCTTGAACTTTGAATCCCAGGTTCAGAGTTTCTTTAGCAGTTTGGTGATATCGTTTGTTACTGGACCTATTAGAAGCAAGAGTTGAATTTTTTTTGGTAACTATACTATTTTTCTTTTTTGCTTGACCTAGGGAAGATTAAAAATTTACATTTCCTAGGTTTGGGGAAATTCTATTCTTAGGAAATCTATAATGTTTAGAAAAAGTAGGAGCTTTCCAGAGACATGGTAGATATTTAATTGATTTATTATGCATTTTATGCTAGTTATTTTGGGTTATTTACTTATTGATTATGTGCTAACAATAAAAACAAACAGAAACTTCATGCAACATCTTAACAAGCTTGTGTAGAATTGATTTTATTTGACATGATCATGTGATTAGTTATCATTGGAAAATAACAACTTTAAGAAATATTCACAATTTTTCAGTGGATGAATATCCTAAGCAATTTCTGACATGTAAAAATGAACATACATATCCCTCTAGAAAGAAAGGAAGAGATTATAAAAGGTTGCTGACTCCCTGGAGCACCATTGCATACAAGGCAATTGTTCAGAGTCCAGTTCTGTGGACTATGAGTAAGCTGGTAGGGAGAACTAGAGATATTATTTGGAAGTACAAATTGAGTTCCTTTGCTATTCCAAATATTATATTCTTCTTTCCTCTTCATTTCTCATACAGTACCTGTACTTTAGAGTTTTGCTGACATATTTTCCTTAGTAACTAAACAACTATGGCCCAATGGTGAATACACCACTTCTGTAAGCCTTGGACTCCTTATTTTTGGATTGGGAATAATAATAGCACCTACTTCCCAGTGAGAATTGCTGTGAGAATCAGATAAGATAATAAGTATAGAATACTTACACTCATTATGGCTACATAATTATTAATTACATAAATACTA
Source organism: Monodelphis domestica (assembly GCF_027887165.1). Classification (NCBI taxonomy): domain Eukaryota; kingdom Metazoa; phylum Chordata; class Mammalia; order Didelphimorphia; family Didelphidae; genus Monodelphis; species Monodelphis domestica. The sequence continues at coordinate 525,443,277 of NC_077229.1, read as the reverse complement.
GCTATTATTATTATTATTATATATTATATATTATTATAATTGAAGGACTTTAACTGACTGCCAGCAACATTTATCCTTTGACATCTTAGTTCTAAAGCTTGACCAGTGTCTTGTTTAGTATACACTTGTGGTTTTTCTCAAATGGTGTCCCATCAATCCAAACAATATTTACCCTGCCCTCTATTTCTAATATTTCTAGGGAATTTCCAGCATGATTTGTGGAATATGATATTCAGATTTTTTCTGTTCTATTTTGTCTAAAAGACCTGTAATTCCTACTTAGCAGTGACCGAGGGAGTAAGGAATTGTTTTTTTGAGAGGAAGGATTAGCTACTCTGACACCCATCTGTACATCCTTTTAATGAGGGGAACAACACTTCCCCAAATTCTCCTTTTAAGCATTAATCTTTCTTTTGTGACCATCACTGGCATCATCAGCAAGATGAGCAGAGTGGAGAGGAGGGTCCTTAAATCTTTCCTTTGCATGGAAAAATAGAAAAGTGGTCTAAAAGCTCAAAGAAAGAAAGTCTGGAAGAAAGCCTTTCTTTGCTGCTTGTTGTGCTCAGGATAACAAACTTAAACTTCAAATATAGTCATTATATTCTTTTTGGCCTGCCAAAATGCCGTACTCAATCTCTAAACTATACTCCTAAGGCCAATTAGTGAACTTGAGAGAAACACTGCTATGGCAGTCTTAGATTAGCCTTCTTAAATTAGTTTAATATTACTTGTCTTGCTCCCCCCCCCTTTGCAACCCAGTTAATTTAAATTTCACTTGACCATATTATCAATAACTGTGATAACAACTCTACTACTCTATGTTTAATAATATGTTTAGAGAATTATGTAAATCTTTTCAGGTTATTCTTCTGTAGCTTTTGATACTCTACATCATAACCAGACCAATGTGTAATTTCTTGGACTGATAGATGGAATCTAAGAAGATTTAGAATTAATTAATTTATAGTTTAATTTTTTAAAAATACAGTTAACTTCTCTGCACTTGAAATTTTTACTTTAAGATGGACTTCTGGAAAGGACCGTAGTTAACTCTTTCACATTCCAGTGAGTGAGTGCTGCTTTCCCTTCTTCCTGGTAAGGTCTTCCAGATATTCCCACTTTTGCAGTAAATTCATTGCACCTTTACTACTCTTTAGTGGAGTACAATGGATAATTTAGATAACCATGAAAGTAAGAGACGATGAATGGGATAGCCATTGCATCCTGAAAACACAACATCTGTCCATGGAAAAAGAATTGGTTTTGATCAAAGGGAATTACATAATTCAGGCTATTTTTACAACTTTTGCTTAGTGTGACAAAATAGTATGTGTTCTCTATTAAAGTCTTGCATGAATATCTTATTTCGGTATTGAAGTGATTGACGTTTCTCAAAGGCAATCCAGCACAGAACAGATTGTTAGGTTTTGTTCATTTGGACTGACTTCAAGTATGACTCTTGCAAGTTGAGAGAGTTTTAGCACTTCAGGTTGAAGAACTTTGTAGCCTTAGTACTTCTGGGAGCTCGTCTATCAAATCGTAGAGGAGTCCTAATCGAATATTAGTGGTGAGAAGATGCAAACTGGTTTTGATATGGCTTTATCTGGGTAGAAGATGATGAAGAGTTGACTAACCATGAGGCAGGTGGCTCTCCTTCCATCTTCCTTTTTGAATACTAGTGACTAGGAATTGAAAAAATGCCCACTTAACGAGCCCCTCGAAAATAACAAGGGTAGAAGGATTGCACATAGTTCCAAAAAGGGCGTTAAGGGAGCTGATTGCTGAAATTTCCTCCACTTCTTTGCTCAAATATCTGTTTAGAGTATTCCCTGGAAGCAGCTTTTCTAACTTGCTGTGTTAAACTCATTCTACACAGCTTTTCCATTTTATTCTAGCAGCCCTTGGCAAACTGATTATTCTTTCAAGAATTTGTAACTCACCAGTTAAGGACAAATGTACTGACTCCTAATTTCATTAGGTCGGGGTTATTTGTCTTTGTTTTGGTAGTGCTGATCATCTTAGCTTCTTGCTGAGGACATAATGCGCTCAACAAACCAGCATGTGTGATTTGCCATTTTCAAGGTTAAAATCTCTTGGAAGTTATTGCATTAATTTTTGAAAGCTGACCACTTTAGACTGTACTGTTTGGCCATCATCCTCTTCCTGAAAATTTGTGCCCTGCCTAAGAAGCATACTTGTTAAGAATGAAACACTTCTAACATTTCCATTAGAGGCTCTTGCTTCATAACGTTTGGAAACTGCTGTGACCATTCAGTACTTTCTGGAACATGAAGAAACATCAACACGGCAGGTTTGCCGCTTTGCTCCCATCCTTGTTTAACCTGACAGCATTTCTCTGAAATGTTTCCAGTAGCTGCCAACATATTACAGGCTGAGCTCTTCAAATCGCCTCCCCCTTCTCTCTGCTGAATTCTATTTACCAATGTTACTCTTACAATTTCTCGTTTAAGTCTTCACTATGGAAAATATTTCTGGTCTTTATGAAATCACATTTGAGGCAATGAATCTCATGTAGGAGGCTCTGCAGCCATCCAGGACCTGATCAAAATCAGCACAATGTAATATAAAAATAGAACTATCCGAAGAACTGGACCATCTATAGAAAATACATCTCTCTGATTTAGGCTCTTCTCTACATCTCCTTCAGGACAATAGCATTTCCTTTGTCAAATAGAGTTTCCTTGTTTTATGTTTTGCTTCACAATAATGATCCGAAAGGTCCATAAAACAAGATTAGATCTGTTTTTTTGGGGAATCTTATAAAATTTTAATGTATGAATGGAAAAAATTTCACTGGAGGAGGGCCTTTAAGGTGGTATTTTGTTTTACTGAGTCAATTTTTAAAAATATTCATCAGACAATAATTACAGCAGAATCGTGTATTTTCTATATGAAATCAGATAATATGTGTAAAGTTTTTAGCATAGTTTCTGGCATACTGCAGTCACTATTTATGTGGTTGCAAATAAGAAGATCATAATTTTGAAAGAATTGAAAATTAGTATCATCCAGAAGTTAGTGAAAGGGATATGGTAGGTATATATGGATGCAGCACATTACAAACAGGATAAAGATATAGCAAGAGAGGAAACAAAGAAAGAGAGAGGAGACCAAGATATATCATAAATGATATTATGAATGAAAAACAAAATTATCTGGCCAAATGGCAATAGCAAGTGATGACTTACTGGTGGCACATCTGGAAGATCGTGTGGATCACATGTGGTAGACTTATGAAAGATAAACATTGCACAGGATGGGCAAGCAGGGATGGAAGGTGATCTCTAACGTTGTACTGAGCAACTATATTGATGTGATCACAGATCCATGTGATGATTTTTAATTGAAAATTTTTATTTAATTAATTTATTTAGAATATTTTTCCATGGTTATATGATTCACGTTCTTTCCCTCCCCTCCTTTCCAACTTCCCCCATAGCCAAACATGCAATTCCACTGTGGTTTACATGTATCATTGCCATTTGATAATATTGATTGGAAATACTGAACCTGTGTACTTTGAATGATGGTAGCAATAAGATGGTGTTTGGAAAATTTCACCTTTGAAAACCAGTTTTTAACCAGAAATGAATAATGTGTTCTTGTATTGTGGTAAAAGGATGACATCTTATTAATAGGATGGCCAGTAGAACCTTTTAGAGAAGACATAGACAAATACGGAACAAGGGGAGTCCTTTAAAGAAATCAGACTCGGGGGCAGCTGGGTAGCTTAGTGAATTGAGAGCCAGGCCTAGAGACGGGAGTTCCTAGGTTCAAATCTGGCCTCAGACACTTCCCAGCTGTGTGAGCCTGAGCAAGTCACTTGACCCCCATGGCCTAGCTCTTACCACTCTTCTGCCTTGGAGCCAATACACAGTATTGACTCCAAGACAGAAGGTAAGGGTTTAAAAAAAAAAAAGAAATCAGACTCTTCTTCCCATTCTCTTTCAGGACCTTCAAGGAGTCATAATCCAGAAGCACTGGCTGTGGGATTTGGGACTACATTTTGCAGTAAGAGATCTGAACTCTGGGCTTTAATAGAGACTAGGTTCAATCCTGGGGGCAATCTAGCCTCATAGAGGAGGCTCTTTCTTGTCATCTCTGGCTCTTCATGCCTTCTAGGCAATGCCACTGAAATAATTTAGGGTTTAGGTTTGTTATGAGTCTAGGTACTCCTCAAAAGTGATCAGAGGGGTATTCAGTGCATAGTATAAGTCAATTTTAGGACAGAATTTATTTTCTCCACATAAAAGACAAATTTCATATACGAAAGATTGGTAATCATACATTGAGAAAAACTTAAAACCTGGAACAGTAACCCATACTATCCCTGAAAGCGATGTGAACTACGTTGTGGGGCTCCTTCCCCTTGCCTTGGCATTGTCCAAATGACTTCCTAATTATTCTATGGCACTTCAGATCATATCTTCATTTAATCGTCCTGTAAATTATTATCTCAACCGAGAAACATTTTAACAGCTATGGAGATGCCTTTTCTGCCAAAGAATCCAAGAATTCTCCACTTCCAGAATTTATGAGGTTGCTTTTAAAGTCAGAAAAGTCTAAGGATTGTTGAATGGTTACCTGACCTCGAGGAAGGAAACCTAAAGCAGAGGAGGCATCTCTCTGGCTTACTGCCATGTGTGGGAAAGGATTATTACTACCAGCTGTGGCTGGTCCAAGAGAGGCCCTGAGAGTCCTCCTATCCTCACCAGATTGCAATAGAGAGTGAAAGAAGAAAGAGACACTGATTTTAAGGTCTCCTAAGGGGGTGGCTCTTCAGTTCAGTGGTGTATGGGATGGTGGGAGGCATTTCAAGTTGCAGCGTCTTTTGGTAAGGGTCTCAAATCCTCGTCTGTCCCGCCCCCCCCCCCCAGCCCACCCCCCCAAACCCAAAGAACACATGCTCCCATGAGAATGACCTTGTCGTGTCTCTATACTCCTTAGGAAGGGGAGCTTTTAAAAATTATCTGTTCAGATGCTCTCATTTTCCTTTACGCCTTGCTAGAGCCTGGATGTCCATCTAGTCTAAAAGGAAGGCAGCCGGTGTTAGTAGCCTTGTATCAAGGACAAGAGCAGAGGGCTTTAAAGCACAGCGAGGAGCAGGAGGAGCACATTATCCGAGTCTGCATGGCCGGGATGTTTCTCCCTGTTTCCTGTTTTTGATCATAACCTCCTACAAGTATTAGGATGCTTGAGTGCATTCTGTTGCCGTTCTGAAGCAGGCACTGAAAGATTATAATTTGATGACGCAATTGCAGCGGCTTTGCAAGAGATTAAGAAGAGCTTTGGGCCCTCCGAAGGCCTCTTGACGTGTAGTCAGGGCTCGCCTACAATATTTCTCTTTCTATGCATTCGCACTCAGCCATCGCGCTTTGGATGCCGGCTTCCGAAGGCTTCTCTAAAAGGTGTTGTTAGTCTTAGTCCAGAGTACTGGCAAGACGCCAACGTCATAAAAAGCCTCCTCCACCTCCTCCCTCCCTCCCGGTCCTAATTAGCACCCTTTCTGGAAGCTCTGAATGCCGCGATACCTTTTCACCTGGGCAAACAACTCTTCCAAAGACAAAGGAAAAAGCTGGTGTTGCTGCCACTTGGGCTCTTCCCCTTTCTGGACGATTTCAGATGTTCACATCTGTTCCAAACACTGAATTTATTACACCAAATAACAAAATGCATCCGTCTCTTTTTAAAAGCCTGCCCGGAGAAGCAGAATGGGACCCACTTGTCTTTAAAGAAAGCGAAACAAACTTGACAGTCTCATGTTCATTTAATGCGGAGAAAAGAAGCAAAGGACCATGGGAAGGCAATTTATTAGAAAGATTGCCCCCCCCCCCCCCCTTAACACAACTGACCGTGCATGCACGCGCGTGTGTGTTTTTATACAGCTGTTGTAGAGGTCGTGCCTACGTGCATTCTTCGGAAATTTTAAATTATTGGGCTGAATTGTTGACAGGTGGGTTTAGACCTCTGCTATCTGTGATGGGTAACTGCTTCTCCTTTACTCTTTGTGATACATTGAGATAATTTTGGAATGCATTAGCTTTAAAGCAGACTCAGTAGGGCCATTGCAAGAATATTCTTTTGTCCCTTTTTAGATGAAATAAGCTCTGATCATAAAGTTCTGCTTAGTAAGGACACACCCAACTCCGGCTTTCCCATTTGCTGAATGATTTCACAATGGAAAGTAAGCTCACACTCTTCAACACAAAACAATACAAGTAAACAAAAGGAGGTGGAATAGGGATGGTGTATTAGGGAATAACACTGGACTGGAGTTTAGGAAACCTGGTACTTTTTCAAGGTCTGTCACTAAACTTAGCCTTCCAGATTCATCCTGTTCTCATCTGTAAGACTAGATCTAGACTCCTAAAACTCTTTCTTTTTCTATTCTTATTATTCTGTTCTTATTTTTGCATAGGTTATTCTTATATTTTATTATTTTATGAAATATGAACAGAATTAGCAATAAAGTCAATGCTCTGACCAGCATAAGTGTGGGATGAAATAGTCTCTTGAAGTAACATTTCACCCCCATTTCCATGCCTCAGTTGCCCGTTTTCTATCTCTCACACCAATTTTCTGCCACACGGTTCCCTGGGAGGCTCCCTATATTCCCTTTATTCCATCCCATGCCTGGACATTTTACTCCCTAACAGACTCTGCCCCTTGTGGGTACATTAAAAAATCAGAGGTTTTTCAGATAAGAGCAAACTTGGGAAGCTAGAGGGATCCCAGGGGAATCAAATAACAAAAGTAAGCAACTAGGAAGGGATCTGTTCAACTAAAAGAAGTGTGATTGGGGAGATAATAAATTAGAAATGGGGTTATGGTGGTAATTGAAGGCAGTGTTTAATTGATAGAAAACTGGGTAAAAGATAAGTAGGGATTAAAAGGAACAGTACATGGTTGTGGAAGAAGGATGGATGAGTCATGAGGACCATCTGATTAGAGGGGAAGGGAGAAGAAGGGTTGACATGAGGGAGAGAACAATGAAGAGGGAATATATATTAATTTGGCTTTTGCATGAATGGTGATTTGACCTTGCTTTATCCAGTTATCTAGAGCACTTGTGAATATTTACTTCTGATTGTTGTCTCTGTGCTTTTGTATGTAGAGTGCATACACTACTCCTTGCAGTCTGTCTAGCGTCTGTCTATAAGAGAAATGGATGTTTGACCCTTGGTAAGGGAAATAAATGCCTCTATGATGTGAAATGTGACAAAAATGCTAAGAGAGTGAGGCGATGCACAACTGCGAGTTCGAAAATATCCTCCTTTTGGCCAAGATAAGCAAAGAGCTGGGTTTATAAATCCGATGAGGGGGTCAAATTAGCCCACTATGACTCTTATTTAACTTGGCAATCCAAATCCTAACCTGTTTCTGACTTGACTAATCATAGAAACTGAAGATGGAAACCCCCCCAAAAACAACAACCTTAGATCATCTAGACCACGTCCTGCCAGAGCAACCTCGATCCCTAATGGATAGTTTCCAGTGCTTTACTAGCTTATATTTTAGATGACTCCAGCTACAGGGCTTTTTCCTTTAACTTATAATTAACTTATAATTAAGTAGACATCATTGGTTAACAATTTCTGCTTTGGTTCCATTTAAATTCATTTGCTCATTTTTATGGCAGTAGTTTGGGTATATTCCTTGAACTTTCCGAAGTTTCTTCATATTCTTTATCACTCGCTCACCTTTTAAAGTTGTGCATCACATTCCTCTGTATGTATTTAGTGTACTCACACTTTTGACCAGATTTTTCCAAGCTTACTTTTCTCTATTACGGCAGATGGTAAATGATTTTCATTTTAACTCTGCTTCTTTTAAGTCATTAAAAAAAACCCACAATGATGAAAAAAACAGAAATAAAAAGTCTAGCAGAATTCCTTTATCAAAATCCACTAAAAAAAGGAACGTTGATTAAGTGCTTAGCATTGGGTTGGGTACCAGGGCTTCTTTGTCAATACCTGAAAAGATTTATGACTTCATACATGTGGATGTTCCTTCCATTGACCTCTTTATGCCATCACAAATATGTGATTGAATAGTCTAGTGGCCAATGAGCCTCTGGTAACAATCTTTGATCGAGCTATTTCATTAAGTCCTTCCAGTTTGATAGGAGCTGTCAGAATTTTTACTATGCTGACACAACCTTTAGCAGCCTAGGATTACTTCCATGCCACAAGGAGCCAGTGGGATAGGAGTTACTGCAGATACAAAGACGTACTAAAACACAGACCTTGCTCTCCAGGTGTCTGTATTCTAATAGCAGCAGAATGTTGCATTTACATAAATAATTAAGATGCAAATTAAATAGAAAAGAGAAATGCAGACAAAACTATGAGAAATTTGGAGGGAGAAACATTTTCAACTCAAAGACGTGAGGCAAGAATTCTCAGAGGAGGTGGCATATGAATTGGGCTTTGAAACCATGGAATTACTGCCCAGTCCTTTCCCTTCACCTTGGTTTGGCAAAGTGAGGAGAGGAGGGGAGGGGAAAGAAAGGGGATGAAAAGAGAAAACCAGAGGAAGGGAGAGAAAGGAGAAAAGAGGAGGGGAGGAGAGAAGAAAGTAGAGATGAGGAGGGGATTGGAGGGGAGAGGAGAGGATGGATGTCAATAGTGGGACTAAGGGACCAGGAAAAGTTACATTCCATGAGGTGTGGCATGTAGCAAAGGATAGTAATGGGAGAGGCTGACTAAGGATTGGGCCATTTCTGTCCATCAGTTTGGCTAAAGTTTGGTATGATAATTTTTACTGTATTATAATGGTATGGCTAGAAACGTAGGATGGAACCAAGACATTAAGTTCTATTATGATTAGCTTATATTTTATTAAATAGGCAGTAGTAGCCACTGAAGTTGTTGGGGCTGAGAGAGAGAAAAGAAAAAGCTTGGGAAGACAGCATCAACAAAAATATATAAGTGAAGGGAAAAGATTATTACCAAAGATTATAACGTATGTCAGACTTTTCCTCTGTTTTGGCAGTATGTAATTTTAATCTGAAATATGCACAAATCTGTAATAGTAAATATTTTATGATGCAGTTCTACTTATTAGGTTTCTAATGATTGAAGGGAGCTCAGAAGTCATCCACTCCAACCATAATCTGAAATGAGTCCTCCATAAAATGTTCTCTCTTTTTTCCTTTCCTTAATTCTATAACAACTACATTTAACAACGATATAGTAAACACCCATGATGTGCAAGGGCATAACTAGACAAATAATTGTTTTTGATCTCAAGGAACTTTTATGAAAGAATGTTGGAACTCTAATTTCTTCTAACTTAGAGAACTCCCAGAGAGAAAACTTACTTTACCATTGCACATGTGTAATTGTTTTGAAATTTATGTTCTTAAAACATTGTTTAGAGATTAAATTATTTTCTCAATCACTCAACCAGGATATATAGAGGTAGGATTTGAACTCAGGAGTTTCTGACTTCAAGACTAGTTCTTTATCTACTTTTCATCCTTGTATCAGATATGAGGAACATATATTCAAATGATCACTTAGGTTAGCATGTAGTTGAGTATACAGGAATGCCCATTGCTCAGTGTTCTTTTCCTGGCCCTTTTTTCTCCTTTGCCTTGGGGGTACCATTAGTGGTATTCAAGTATTGCCTAGCTCCAATTGCAAAATGCAAGGGAAAATCACTGTCCTAGTTATTAAACTCTTAGAATGATAGTCCTGATTAAATGATCTTTTAATGATATTAATATTAATATTAATAATTTGATGAATCTAGCATGAGTTTGTGGTGGGCCAAATGTAACCAGTTGACTAATATTCATTATCTTTGTTTGGGCAGGTTAGAGAAGGTAATAATACTTGGCATTTGGACAATACAACTATTCAAAAAGTACCGTTGCATGCATGATCTCATTTTAATTCTCACAACAAATCTATGAATTATTATTGTTTCTATCATACTATAAAGAAATTGAAACTCTAAGAAGTTAAATCACTCGTTCAGAGTCTCACAGCGAGCTAGAGCCAATTATTTTAACTCCACATGCAAGGGCAATTCATCTCAGGTCATCACATGTTGCCTCCCAAGTCATCCTTAAAAGGGCTGATTCCTTAGCAGAGACGGCACAAGACCAAGGACTGATTTAAATACCAACAGTTAAATTCCATTTAATTGCCTATCTTGTAAAACGTATTTTTTCTCATTGAGCTCCATTATATATGTGTATAAATATATGTGTTTATATATATATTTTATATGGCTCTAATAGAGTATAGAATAAGAACCACCATGAACCATTGAAAAGAACCTGGGAGATCATCTGGTTCAGTGCTTTTATTTTTTAAATGAGGCAACTGAAACCCAGTGGGGCACAGCCACTCAGCTAACTTTTTGGAGTCAATAGATTGGTTTCTGGTGTTATAAACTGTCAAAAATTAATTTGTAATGTAATGAGGGTTATAAAAGGTTTTAAATCCCATTTCCAGCACTATATCATTCCAGCAAGGTATTCCCTGTTTCATCCCCACATGCATGTAAAACTTTATAAAACGCAAAGAGAATTTAATGCTTGTTTGGTTACTTTGGAAAGAAAAATATGAGTGAAAAGAACAAGACATTTCCTATGTTGTTGGGGAGACATTTTTCTCCTACCATGAGCCATTAAAAGAACTAGAGCTTTTATTTCTCTATGTGACACTTGAGCGATTAGAGGCCATCCAAATGAAGATATAAAATGAAGAAATTTCCCCTAATGGATGTTGAGAGTCTGGAAGCTCTCAGAAGTTTTCTCCAGAGTTTCTTTCAGCCATTGTCTTCAAATGGGATGGAAAATATTTGGAACTCTGAAGCAACAGTAGAAACAATCAGGCTGTGGCAATTTACTTTCCGGTGGTCTATCTATGTCGTAGTCTACTGGGTGCACTCATCACATACGTGGTGAACTAGATATCTAAAGTGAATAGCTGTATTGTTCAGCACTCCATTTGTTTGACACATCCTTAGTCCGAAAGGGATCATCTTAGCTTTCAGTCCCCCTAGATTCACAGCTTCATTGTCATTTTACCCCACATCCCACTAAGTTGTCACATCTCATTCTATCATCCAATATCTCTCAGTCTGTTCCCTTCTCTCCACAGCCACCAGGCTCACCACTTCATTGTTCTATTGTCCTAGTTCTCAGATTAATTTCCTGGATCTAACCCACCCTGTCTCTCATTCTTCTTCCATACTGATGCTAAAGTATTATTGTCAAATGATAGGTCTGATCGTGTTCCTACGATTTCTTGGTTTCCTACTTATTCTGGCATCAAATGCAAACTCTTCTGTTTCGTCTTTGAAATATTTTGGCACCCTGATTCCAACCTTTGGAACTTCATTGTGTATTTCTTCCAGTTATTTCTGTAATCCAATTCTGTGATTAAAGCAGCCTTCCTCAAACATAGCATCCCATTTCCTGTCTCCACAGATTTGCATGATTTATTTCCTATTCCTGGAATGTATTCCCTCATTTCTGCCTCACTATTCTAGTTTCCTTCAGAGCACAGTTAAATGGGATATATTATAAAGGATTAGTCCTGATCTCCCCCAAATACTATTATGTCCCTTCTGAAATGACTTTGAATTTGTTTTGCATAAATTTTGCCATACTATGAATGAGAGGCAGTGGAATATTTTGAATGGAGAACCAGTCTTAGAGCCAGGAAGGGTTAAAGCCTAGCTTGAGACATACACTCTCTTATGTTACGAGTCACTGAACTTCGTTCACTGGGTAACTAACTCTTCCAGACAAATGGCAGAGAAAGTGCTTCTCTGAAATGTCAGAAGCCCTTACTTTGAGCTCTCCTTTGTTGATAGAATTATGGACTTAAAAAATAAAATTGCATGTATTTACCTGTAAATTTGTTATCTTGCCTAATAGAATATGATATCCTAGAGGGTACGGATGGTTTCATTTCTATCTTTGCCTGGCAGATAGTAGGCACTTAACATTTCCTTATAAATGAATTCATTGATTGGGCAATTGTCAATCGATATTGGTAGAAGAGATTTACTCACTGGGAATTCTCTTCATGAATGAAATCATGGGTCTAGACAAAAAACTTTTTTTTTTTTAAATTCTAGGTTAAGAGGTGTTAGTTTCAGTTAAGAATCGGGAAAATCTTTAATAGGGAAAATTCTGCTTAAGAGAGTCATATGAAAGGTACAAATAAGTCTGGCTCCCTCATATCTTCTCCAACAAAGACCTAAAAAGGTGATCAAGAAAAAACCAAAGAGAAGCAACAATCAGTTCCTTTCTGCAGCCTAGAATTGTACAAAAGATAGCAAGAAGCTTATCGGCATAGAAGAGAAATCTCAATAAGGAAGTCAGCATAAACAAAGGGATGAGTCCAGAAGCTTGCCAGGTCTCTAACTGGGAAGGCTAATATTGGGGGCTGGAAGTCAGAAATGATGTGAAAAGCTGATGTGAAAGCTTTGGGAAGGGGCCGCCATGAAATAGAACGACCAGGAATGATGTGGGAAGATCTGAAAACTGTACCACTCTGGGGACAATCCAGGGGGACTTGAAGCCTATTCTCTGAAAGTAGGTACACTAGAGTGGGTAAAAGTCAGTGGCAGTAGCCCAGGACATCCTCAGAACCAAATAACAACTGATTACCCTATCCAGAGTATAGGAGAAGCAAGTACATAACCTTAGCACACATTCAGAAACCAGAAATTAAAGATGGCATTATTGGTGAAGAATAGAAGACAATGACACAACCAAATGCAATGTGTTCATAGACAGCTAAGGGGTAAACTCTGCAAGAATAATCAGAGCCTCCAGAAAAGAGAAAAATCTTGGTCAAAAGAAATAAGAGGGGATTTAAGGACAAAGCAAAGGATCTTTATTTTTACAAACACCCAAAGTTTTACTTTTTATTTTTTAACAACCTTGTGTATTTTGGACATTCATTTTGGGGATACAGACAGTAGCTGTATAGCTGGCGCCAAAGTTATGTATAGTTTTATAGGACATAGATCCAAATTATTATCCAAAATGGTTCGACCTGTTCACAATTCCACGTACATTAATGTACACGTTCCCCCTCCAAATCACCTCCAACATTTGTCGTTTTGTTTCCTAGCATGTTAGTCAATTTGATGGATAGAAAGTGTCCCCCAGGGTTGTTTTAACATATATATATATATATATATATATATATATATATATAAACATATATATCTAATTAGTAGTAATTTAGAATCTTTTTTCATGTGACTATTGATAGTTGTCATTTATTCTTCTAAAAACTGGCTGTTCATATTCTTTTACCACCTATCAGTTAGGGAATGGCTCTAATTTTTACATATTTGCCTCAGTTCCTCATATATTTAGGAAATGAGGTCTTTGTTAGAGAAAACTGCTGTTAAAAAATTTCCCCCTGTTTTTATTTTCCTTCTAATTTTGGCCATATTAATTTTGTTTATGCAAAATTTTGAAATTTCATGTAATCAAAAATTTCCTCTTCATTTCATGTGATCTTCTCTATCTCTTGTTTAGTCATAAATTCTTTCCTTATTCATCAATTTGACAGGCATAATTTTGTATGCTCCCCTAATTTGCTTATGCTGTCTTTTATGTCTGAATCATGTGCCCATTTTGAGCTAATCTTAGTATACAGCTTGAGAATCTGGCCATCCCTAGTTTCTTCCTGTTTTCTAGTTGTCCTAGAAATTTTTGTGAAGTGCAGAATTCTTGTCCTGAGAGCTTGGATCTTTGAGTTTATGAAATGCTAGATTATCATGGTCATTTACTACTCTGTATTGTAAAATTACTGTATATACTAGTCTCGTGTAATTAATATGTATTATATATTTTGGAGCAGCTGAGTGGTATAGTGGATACAGTGCTGATCCCTGGAGTCAGGAAGAACTGAGTTCAAATTTGGCCTCAGACACTTACTAGCTGTGAGACCCTGGGTAAGTCACTTAACTCTGTTTGCCTTGGTTTTCTCATCTATAAAATGAGCTTGGAGAAGGAAATAACAGACCATTCCAGTATGTTTGCCAAGAAACACTCCCAACCCCCAAAAGGAGGTTGTAAAGAATTGGACATTGTGGAGGATAGCTAGGTGGCTCAGTGGATGGAGAGTCAGGCTTAGAGATGGGAGGTCCTGGGTTTAAATCTGCTTTCAGAAACTTCCTAGTTGTATGACTATAGGGAAGTCACTTAACCTGCATAGCATAGCCCTTACCATTCTTCTGCCTTAGAACCAATACACATTATTGATTCTAAGACAGAAGGTAAGGTTTTAAAAAATAGTTGGACATAACTGAAAATGACTAAGAAACCCAACATTGTATACCTAGTTTAAATCTGGTACTCCCTTCAAATTGTTTTATTTTGATTTCCTTGATAATTTTTGACCTTTTGTTTTTTCAGTCGAATTCAATTTTTTTCTAATTCTGTAAAAGCAATCTTTAATGTTTTGATTGGTGTGACACTGAATAAATAAATTAATTTAGAAAAAATTGTCATTAAAATATTGTTTTGACCTACCAATGAATAATGAATATATCCCTAATCTTTACATTTGTTTTTATTTGTGTGAAAAGTATTTTGTGGTAATGTTGGTATAATCCTTGAGTTTGCCTTTTTTGCCTCCCTTAATGCACTTTCCCTTTATTATCCTTCACTCCTTTCTTTTATTCTCTTCCCCTCCCATGTTGCTGTTGGGTAAGAGATTCCTATTCCTGAGGATATGTATTCTTTCTCCTTTGAATCAATTCATATTTAGAGTGAGGTTCAAGTTTTGCCAGCCACCTCTCCATTTTCTTTCCTACTATAAAAGCTTTTCATTGCCTATTTCTTTTTCTTTGGTGAGATAATTCCTGCTCCCCGCCCCCTTTTTCCTCTCCCTCCCCCTTTATCCTCATGCATTTATCTTTCTCATCCCTCTATTTTTGGATTGAATTTTAACATAATCAACTCACTTCTATGTCCTTTCTCTCTTTGGAGTCCTTCTAACTGGCCTAAGAACAACATAAGTTCTTAGTAGGCATATGTATCATCTTTCTATTGAGGATATAAGCATATGGAACTTATTGAGTCACTTCTGATTGCTCTTTCAAGTTTACCTTCTTATGTTTCTTTTGACTCATATTTAAAAGTCAAAATTTTATTTAGCTTTGGTCTTTTCATCAGGAATGCTTGAAAATCCTCTATTTCTTTTAAATTCTACTTCATCCCCTGAAGGATTTTACTCAGTTTTTCTGAATAGGTTATAATTTTTGGTTGTAATCTTAACTCCTTTGCCTTCTGTATTACCATTTCCCAAATCCTCTAGTTCTTTAATATGGAACATTCTGATCCTGACTGTGGCTCCACATCTCCACAGCATTTGAATGATTTCCTTCTGGCTACTTGAAGTATTTTCTCTTTGACCTAGGAACTCTGGAATTTAACTATAATATCTTTCTGAATGTGATTATGAGGATTTTTTCAATTTCTATTTTATTCTTTGGTTTTTGGATATTAGGGTAGTTTGACAATTTCTTGACATATGAAGTCTAAGCTCTTTTTAAAAAAATGTCATGGCTTTCAGATAGTCCAATAGTTTTTTTTTAAACTATTACCTTCCATCTTGGAATGATGGTTAATTATTGGTTCCAAGGCAGAATAGTAGTCAGGGCTTAGGCTCTGGGCCACTAAATAGCTTGCCTGGTATCATATGACTGTGAAGTGTCTGAAAAAAGATTTGAACCCAGGACCTACTGGCTGTAGACCTGGCTTTTTATCCAGTGAGCCACCTAGATACCACATTAAATAATTATTAAAATATCTCTCCTTTATCTATTTTCCAAGTCAATTGCTTTACTAATGAGATATTTTACATTTTCTTCTATTTTTTCATACTTTTGAATTTATTTGATTGTTTCTGAATATCTAATGGATTCATTATCATCCACTTTCCCAGTTCTAATTTTTAAGAAGATATTGTCTTCAGTGAGCTTTTGTACCTCTTTTTTTTCCTATTTGGCCAATTCTGTTTTTTTTAGTGTTATTTTCTTTGGTATTTTTTCTCTTTTCTGTTTCTCTTATCAAGCTGTTTCTTTTCTTTTATTTTTTTATTGCTCTCATTCCTTTTCCTCTACCTCTCATTTAACTTTTCAAATAATTGTTTAGCTCTTGGACTTGTGTCCAATTCACAATTTTTTCTTTGAGGTTTTCCTTGTAGCTGTTTTGACATTGTCTTCTTCTGAGTTTGTGTCTTGATCTTCCTTGTCACAGTAATTGATTTTTATGGTTTTTTTTAACCTTCTTGTTGTTTGCTTATTTTCCCAGTCTGTTTCTCTACTTTGAACTTTATGTTAAAGTTGCGCTCTGTTCTTGGTATATGGGTGATGGGATACTGCCCCAAACTTTGGTCTTTTTGATAGTGCTATTTTCAGAGCTAATTCTTGGGATTTGGCAGTTTATGGTGCATCTAAGGTGGTATGATCAGGGTGGAAGTGTGGTCACTGTTCTTGAGGCCAGAATTGATACTGCTTTTCAGGACCCCTTTTCCATTGGGAAAATAAGTACTTCTCTCTGCCCAGGAACAATGACCTGGAAGTGAGTTCAAGCAGTGGAATTGCCAAATAGTGCCCTGATCTGTGCCCACTGATAGTCTATGTCCCCTTTTATCTCTT
Organism: Monodelphis domestica; assembly: GCF_027887165.1. NCBI lineage: Eukaryota > Metazoa > Chordata > Mammalia > Didelphimorphia > Didelphidae > Monodelphis > Monodelphis domestica. The sequence goes on along the minus strand of NC_077229.1, from coordinate 525,426,603 downwards.
TCCTATCAGTTGCTACATGCCCTTGCTATCTTTGGCTTACAAGTTCCAAAAACTACTGCTTTTGTTGTGAATGCATTCAAGTGCATAGTGATATTGCTGCCACATGAGCTGTGGGCTAGCCTCCACTGCTATGTCACGGACCTCCTAAGTTGTCTTGGAATGGAAAAATGACCCACTTTAAACTTTTGTTGACTCTACAGCTCCATTTTAAAAAGATGCTCAGAAAAGTGGAAAAGTTTGGCAGAAACTAGAGATAGACCCTCACCTAATACCACGTATGAAGCTGAGGTTAAAATGGATAAATGATTTAGAACTAAATGGTGATATCATAAGTAAATTAGGCACCATTTCACATTTATCAGATAGGCTAACATCACACACAAAAAATAAAATGTCAAATTCCATAGGAGATATGAAAAGATTAAGACAGTAAAAAACCTGGAAAGACCTATATGAACTGATGAAAAGTGGAGCAAGCAGAACCAGATGAACGTTGTTCATACTAACAGCAACTTTTTTTTATTAATAACTGTGAATGACCTAGTTATTTTCAGCAATATAATGATCTGAGACAATCCCATAGAATTATGATTAAAAATACCATCTTCCCTCTGAGAGATAAATGGAGTTTTAATGCAGAACAAAAACACACTATGTTTTACTTTCTTTCTTTTTCTCTTCTTGGTTTGAAATCTCTTCTGGGCAATCCCTAATATGGAAAAACATTTTACATGATTGCATATGTAAAATCTATATCAGATTACTTACTGTGTCAGGGAGGGAAAAAAAGGGTGAAAGGGAATTAGAGAGGGAGGTTGGGAAGCAGAGAATTTGGAACTCAAATTTAAAAAAAATGAATAATACATTTTGCATATAATTAGAAAAAATAAAATATTATAAAAAGAAATAATCTAATATTAGAAAAATAAATTGATTGATACAAATATTCTTTGAATGGAAAGAAAAATTCTAGGGCCAGTTAGATTTACTAGTCAATTCTATTAAACATTCAAAGTGTAATTAATAATGGTATTACATATACTGTTCACAAAAATATAAAAAAATTTACTGAGTTTCTTCTGTGGAACCATAAGATTTTGTTACTTATTTGCCAAATGCATCATAGAATCAAACAAACTGACAATTCAGAAGAGATCAGGAGAAAAGAAGACATATTAGCAATAAGAAATGACAGCTGCCATTCTTGCCAATCATGGAGGAGACAGAAAAAGTAGATATGAAAAATTATACACACACACACACACACACACACACACACACACACACATATATATGGAATCTCTTAGTGAAGATGTAACACATTTCAAGAGCTCCTAGGGGATCTCACTATATAACAGCACACAACAAAACCAAAATTTTTAATGATAATAAGTTTCAATCACATTCAAGATCATTCAACAACATATTTCAAGCATCATTATGCTAATTTGGGGACACAAAGGCAAATAAAGCTTCTTACTGTCATGGAACTTACTGTCTTCAAAAAAGATAGTGAATTATTTCACGGAGTTTAATATTATTTAATTACTATCAAAATGTTTTTCCCCTTACAAATTGGTTAACATAGGAGTGAACAATAGTTATTCTGGACATTTTTTTTTTATAAAAGCTCTTTCTCTAACAATGCTGATGAATATGGTCTTGCTACATTATTAAAATAATTGTAAGAATAGAGAAAAACACTGAGAAGGTTTGAATCTGGGTTGTTAGGGAATCAGTAAATACATTCCAGTTATAAACCACACTAGCAGTAGGGATGGACAGCTACACATAAGCCCCATTCGCAGGTATGCTTCAGTGTTTCTGTTTCCATGAAGGAATGAAGACACCTTTTGTTGTTGTTGTTGTTGTTTTATTCACTGAGAGATATCTGGGCACTATATTGGTGCTTAGGAAAAGGAAAATGTGACTGGGTTTGCTGAGAGTCTTCATGGAGGGAGGAGCAGAGAAGGAGAGAAAAGGTACAGAATAGCGAATGGGTGATACCCAGATTGTTAGGTATGTACAGAGGATCTGGCACTGCAGTACATCCCCTTCATTCCCATTGCCTGCACCCTAGGGATTTCTAAGTACAAACACAAGAATTAGGATGACATTATACACTTTTAACTAGAGCCCTAGCTTGAGAGCTTCTCTTCTAAGTCGAGCTCAGATTTTATCTTGCTCTTGGGGCACAGAATCCTTTGACTAATGTGATCCATCACCTAAGCTAATTTGAAAAGCTTTTTGGACAACCATTTATATTTCCCTTTAAATTTTTTTGGTATTTGTTATTGACTTTTTCTGCAATAAGAATATAGTGGGGGAATATTAGACCCTGGAAGATGGGAGTGACATGATTAAATCTGTGCTTTATAAATTGCCACTCTTGTATTTGTGTGGAGTATGGACAGGAAAAGTAAGAGACTAGATGCAGTTCTAGGCTGCAGTATTCTTTCTTCCTCATGAAGAAGTGGGTTCTGCTGTGATCTTTTAGGTTAAAACCCCGTTTTGTTCTTTAGTGACTAGACTATAACTAAGCACTTGCTTTTGTGACTTGCCTCTTACCAATCTGCTACGTCTCTTGGGAGTGCAGGGTCTTCCAGTTTCTTAATATCAAGACCCCTTCTGCTCTTTCACATAGATGAATATATCTATGTGCATGTGTATTTTGGGGTGGGGTGGGGGAGGCATAGAGACAAAACAGTCTAGGAGGCAAGATCATTATCTTATCCTCCCTTTGTTGTATATAAGTGGGCAGCAAAATATTTCTAGGCTTAAGACTCCCTTATACATAAATGAGAGAGGCTTAGGAGGCGAGATTAAACTAACTAGCTGCTTTATCCTAATTTCAAAGTAATGGAGGGCAGGTCAAAGGATTACCAGCTTATATAGAGAACCCACATGCATACTTGGTGAGCTTTCTTCTTGGATGATCTTTCCTATTGGATGATAACCTTGAATGATCTTGAAATGTACAGAAATTGGAACCTTAAGAGACTCATCATTGGAGTAAGATACCATTTCTAGGAAGCAGGAAAATAATATCAACTATGCCACATTTAGAAGTGAACTTGATGGAATGAATCCTTTGTAACAACCTCTTTAAGTTTGAATTGATTCTCATTAAGGACCAAGGAGATATGAAGGAGAATGTGCCCCTGGTTGGTAGTGGTGATGGTTGGGGATGCACTTGTTCTATAGTTGCTGTATTATCTTGTGTTGTAAGGGATTTTACCAGGAACAAGAAATCCTGAAAATCAGGAAGTCCTGAGGAGCAAGAAGGATTCTAGAACATTGGGGAAGAGAGACTGTTGCTCTTCCCTAAGTCAGGAGAGAGCCCAGAGGATTTTCAGTCTGGTTATTCTGGGGTGGACCCAGAGAGCCAGTGAGTCCTTCTCCTGTGGGCTTTCCTTGAGATTCTGCCTATCTCTGCTCTTGCTGCTGCTGAGGAGTGGATGTTCAACAGAGCTGCTGGTGACTTCCTACTGAGACTGCTGCTTGACCCAAAGAAGGACTCCACTTGTGTGAGATCTACTTTGGACTTGTTCTTGCTCCTACCAAATCCTCTCTAATCTTAATGAATAATTTAAGGAGTTAGTTTAGAATAGTTATAGGAAGTTGTAAGGTTTAATCTCTGATTTGTGGTTAAAGTTAGTTATTCCCTGAACCCCTTTCCCTTCTCCCTTTAATTGAATAAATCCGTTATTATATATATATATATATATATATATATATATATATATATATATATATATATATATATATATAGGTTTGAACCTTTCCCACATCTTTCACTTGGTTAAAAAAATCTCTTCATAAAAATTAATTAATGTTATTTGGTGAAATGATATGGAGGTGCTAATCACTAGGCAAATCAATGATAGAGGAAATATACTACTGTGATTAACTATTAACATAGTGTGGAGAACATACCAGAATGGAGGATTGAACTGGTAGACACTCCTAATCCTTCACGGTACCCCTAGAATTCAAAAGGGAAGATACCATTAGATTTATTGTGGTAGTCTAACTCATCAGTTCAAGTGGGAGATGGGATAAATATCCCTAGAACTCATAAGGGTTATAAAAATCAGATTCTTTTTTGTTTGAGGAAATAGAACTCTAGGGAGATTCATCTTATCCAAATATAAGAACTAAAATGGATCTCAGAATATGTCAAATAAGAGTTGATCCAATAAAATCATGTTTAGTCTTGTTAGATTTAAACTATTTGATTCATTACTACTAAGGTAGTCTTACATACTTTTTATCAAACCATTTCTAAAAGAAATATTTTTATTTTATTTTTTATCAATTACATGTGAAAACAATTTTAAAATTCTTAAAAAAATAATTTTGGAGTTCTAAATTCCCTTTCTTCTTCCCCAAATCCCTCCTTAAAAAGGTATGTAAATTGTTATAAACTATACATTTACGGTAATGAGAAATATATTTCCATATTAGCCATGTTGCAAAAGAGAACACAGATCAAAAAACAAAGAAAAGGAAAGAAGGTATAAAAAGTTTGCTTTGGTCTGTGTTCAGACACAATCAGTCCTTTTATTAGAGGTGGATAGTATTTTTCATTGATTCCTTTAGAATTATGTTGTAACATTGTATAGCTGAGAATAGCTGTCATCATATTGATCATCATAAATAGTGCTCTGTATACACTAATCTCTTGACAATACTCACTTCACTTTGCATTAGTTCACATAAGACTCCCCTGATTTTTCTAAAACCATCCTGTTGGCTATTTCTTATAGCACAACACTGTTCTATCACAATTGAATACACATCTTATCCAGCCACTGCTCAATTGATGGATTTCTCTTCAGTTTATCTGGTCTTTGTAAATGGTCTACAGGATGGGAATAAAAATGGATGCATATTACCAGGGTTCTCTGATCACTCATTCAAACACTTGGGGGAGAAAAGGGAAGGTCCCAGAAGTAATAACATGGGCGTCATTTACCTTATGATATGGAATCAACCAACCAACCTTGACCGTATTCTTCCCCTATTATCTGAGCCCATTCAGGTCCAGTGAGAGGGACACGTTAGTGGAAAGGGAGAAGATGCAGTGTATACTCCCTTGAACCCGGCAGTGGTTCTAATTGTTACACAAGGAAGAATAATCTACCACGTTTGGCATTTCAATGTTATAATAGTCCGTGTTTCATGTGTTTTCTCCCCTCCCTTCAAACCGGCTCTTTACTGTCTCTGGAACATTTAATGACTTGTTCCCAGGTCTTCCATCCACTAGTAGCCTTCTCCTTGCCCTTGACATCCTGCCCAGTGCAGACTGCATGCTCGGTCATTTTAAAGCAACCCTAACTAACACCTGAGGCTCCCTTTCTGGCTCCTTTGACCTACAGTCAAGCCACTATGTCAACAGTCCTAAATGAGCCCTCCTGTCGGATTTTTCCTGCAGTGGATTGCTGGAGAAATCGCAGGGCTGTGCTCTTTGGCCCATCATTTCTTATGGGTCCTTGCTGTTGCTTAGCGATGCTTTTATGAATCTCTTGTTGGTGCCCAAGCCTGGTCCCCACAGCAGCTCTTTCATGCCTTTTCCAGCCATGGTTATTCACCTCACCATGATCCTTGTGTTTTAGCAATGGCAACTTTTCAGGCTGTCGTTGTCTCAGACCCTCGCCTGAAAGCAGCTCAAATCATAGCCCACTGATCTGTGCTAATTGGCTTCACAAGGAAAGAATTTCCCTAAATGACTCCCCTTGTCAGGATACACAGACCAGAAGGCTTTCACAACAGCCCCTGCTCCCTTGGAGTCACAGATAAGACCCACTGGCCTGGGCAAGCCACCAAAGCTTCTATCCCTGGGTAGGGAAGGCACGTAGAACGCGTGTGCCTCGTGGCTCTGACAGACGTCTACTGCAGTGCTGGCAAACGCCTGCTATTACTTACATTGGCTCACAGTGTTCTGCAGGGTCCGAGTGAAATGCCCTTTAAGTGTAAGAAAGGAGCAGAGGGAGCTCCACATGCCAACACATCAACAGAAGGACACAGGATGTCCTCAGTTTACTTTCTTTGGGGGAAGTTGTCCTAGGATTGGGACGGCATCCCCAGGACGTGTCTCAGGTTTTGTCTGGCCCCCCTGAAAATATCCCTGAAGTTACACTTGCCTATTTGAGGCTGTGGAGGTGATCCAGAAAGGGAATTTGGCAATGCAGATATGAAGGATATCAGAAATAAAATGAATGGTCTAGTGTGTCTGTAATTCCCTGTAGAGATTTTCCCTTTCTTTCTGGTGGACCCATTCCAGAGGTCTTGGCTTTGGATAGCCCAGTCCTTTAGTTTAGCTGTAGCACAAGTCTTCTGTAGTTGTGCAGGTCCAGTCATCTTCCACTGAAAGCAGCTGGCATGCCAGGCAGACTGAAAGATAAACAATGGACCATTCTGGCTCATGTGCCCGCCACCATCAAGCATCTGCATGATCATATCACCCATGAATGCAATAGAAGCTTTTAGGTTTCTAACACGGAGATGATATTTTATTGACCCTTTTGATCTTTCCTACTGATGATGATTACAGTTATCACAAAGAGCACGTATAATGAATGTGTATAGCATGAATGTGAAAAATGAATAAATGAAGAACAGTATCAAGCTAGATGAAGATAGACAGATAATCAATCGTTGATTGCCTGTACTAAGTCGGCATTGCAAGCACCTTCTTCATATTTCTAGAAGACTCAATCCTTTCCTATTTCTTTTCTTGTGAGATGATCTAACTCCCTATTTTACTGAGAAGATAGAGATCATCAGTCATGAAAGCTATTCTTCATTTCATCTTCATTATCTTTGAATCATCATCATCATCACCATCACAACTATTATCTAGAAAGCACCTACTATGTGTCCAACATTATGTTAAAAAAAACTTTATAAAAACTGTCATATTTGATTCTTGCAACAATCTTGGAAGGTAGGTGCTATTATCATCCCCATTTTAAGTTGACAAAACTGAGGCAAACAGAGGTTAAGCAAATTGCTAAGTGTCACATAGATATCAGCTGTCTGTGGCCAGATTAGAAGTTAGGTTGGGTTTTTTTTTTTTTTTTGGTGCTTTAGCCTCTGCCCTCATACTGCCTTTTATAGAATAATAGTTTGATTATCAGAGTTGGAAGGGCTTTCAAAAGTCAATAAACCCTACTAATACTTTAGTTGACATGAAGTCATCCAACCTACATCTGGCTTCCAAATACTACAAAACACACAGCCTCCCAAGACAACTTATTCCCTTTTTAGGAAGTTTTAATTTTTATTAAGTTTTTTTTTCCATGTATTCAGCTGAAAACTTCCTTTTAAAAATTTTACTACTATTTCTTTTTCTGTCATGTGAGACCAAGCAAAACAATTTGAATCTATTTTCAATATGACAAACCTTCAAATACTTTTCTCACCTGTTTTCTATTAGACTAACCATCTCTCTAGTTCCTTTAACCAATATGGGGTTATTAGGTTGAAATGCAGATAGAACATGACATAGAGTCAGGAAGATGAATTCAAATCCAGCTTCAAATACTTACTAGTTGTGTAATCCTGGACAAGTCATTTAACCTCTCGCTGCCTCATTTTTCTCACGTATAAAATAAAGATAATAAGAGTTCCTACCTTCCAGCATTGTGAGGATCAAATGAGATAATAATTGTAAAGGGTCTAGCACATAGTAAATCCTACATAAATATTAGCTATTATAAAAATTATTAATAGTCACATTGTATGGTTTTCTTAATACTTTCAACCATGCGGTCCTTCTCTGGATACATTTTAGCTAATGAGTATTCTTCCTAAAATGTATATGTCCAGAAACCAACATAAAAAATCCAGATGTAATCCAATAATAGCATAGTAGAACAACTTTCCTGTTATAAGCGCCATACTTTTCTCCTATATCAAAGGCTGTGTCCTAGATCAAATCAGATCCAATCTTCCACAAGATTTGGCCTCTTGGTTTCTGCTTATTTCCTCAGAACCTTTTAAATCTATCCCTTTTGCTAAATACTTAATAAATGCTTAATTTCTTTCCTTTCTTTAACCCATTTCTTTAATACTTATTTTTCTTCTTAATTGCAAGACTTTTGTTCCCTCTTAAAAGTGCTAAAGTTGAATTCTTCGAAATAATCAAACTCCTAATTCCCGGTGCTATGATTTCCCCTATCTCTATTCTTTTCTTTATCTCTTTGTAACTTTTAACACTGCTGTCCACTTTCTTGAAATTGCTTCCTCCTTTAGATTCTATAATGTTACATTATCCTAGTTTTCTGACTTTTCCTCCTTTTTCATTCTCTTTTTCCTCCTTTCTCTCAACAATATTATTGTCCAAAATTTAAACCATGACCCTATTTTCTACTTTTTAAAGAAAATCTCTATTATTCTCATGGTTTTAATTATTATATTCTGCAACTGATTTCCAAATTTCAAATCCAAAATTCAAATCTAGTCATATACTTGTAATTGCTCCCCAAGTATAACCAAGTAAATATACTTTCGTCTAGACTACTTTAATGTACTTAAAAAAATAATCAATAATTTTCTTTGCAAAACTGGCTCTTTCTCTTAACTTTCCTATACCTATTAATTTGAAATATCTTTTACTATATATCTTTTGAAATTTTTCCTTCCTTACATCTTTCATCACCTCATACCTGAACATTATAATAGCCTCTAGTTAATTCTATCTATTACAGTGATGCCAGTTTCATCTTTTAAACACTATAATGAGTTGGACTATACCCCTGTTCAAAAATCCTTAGGAACTCTCCATTATCTACAGGAGAAAATGAATATTTTTCAATTTGGCCCTGAAGGTTCTTCCCAGTTTAGCCCTACCAACCTTTCCAGACTGATCTTTCAGTACTCATACATGTATTCTCATGTTCAACTATATTAGAGATAAAATTTGAAGTTAAAGTATATTCACCATCATCTAAGCATGCCTTATATTTTCCTATTTTTGCTTATCCGCATCAACCAGCTTGGAATGCTGCCCACCCCCCACTGCCCCTTCTCTAATCATGTGAATCATATGTCCAGCTCAAATCCTATTTGCTTCTTACTATCTTCTCTGACATGATTGCACTAATCTGAAGATTTATTTTTTTGCCTTTGAACATCTAAAGCAATCATTATTCATGTGATTTTTTGACAATGTATTATCTACCATAATGTTGTGTAGTTAACTTCATATCAATCATAATCAATAAACATTTATTATGTGCCAGACACTGTGATAAGTGCTGGGGAAACAAGTAAGAAAAAGAAAGGTTTGACAATTGCAAGAAGACAGTCTAGTGGGGAAGACAATACAGAAAAGGAGCCTGAAAAAGAGGGAAAGAATAGTTCCCCAGAGAACTGAGCAACTGAAGGTTCTGAGGAGGTATTGGCTACTAAAGCTAAAGCAATCTCCATGATGATGAGATTTCTCATGATGAGCTTATTCTGGGGGAAGGAGGATGTTTATTTACTTGTAACCAAGTACAGCAACTGTTGGGAAATTAGTCTTATTTTTTATCTTTTGTTTTTATATTGCCTTCTTTTATGACTATATCACCTCCAAGAAACCCCACCTTATAACAAATAAGAAAAAAGAAAAAATCAGCAAAACTAAACATTGTTTCAACCATGTCAGATGGCATGTAATTTTGATTCTATATCCCTAATAGCCCAACTCTGCAGTGAATTTCCTCAACTTTTCTCCAGGATCATGCTCTTCTATTGCAATTACCCAACTTTCATTTTGTTGTTGTATTTCTTTCCATTTACATTATGGTAATATTATGTATATTATTTTCCTGGTCCTGCTTATTTCATTCTTCATCAGTTCATATGAGTTCCCAGGCTTCTCTAAATTCTTAATTATTTCTTATAATACAACAATGATTGATATAGTTATATATGTCACTTTATTTAGAAATTCTCTAATTGATGGGTACTCTACATAACTTTTTTTTTAATCTTAGAATTATGCTCAGTATTTCTGTGTATGTGATTCTTTGTTCTAGATCCATTGCCTTTCAGTCTATGCCTTCTGGTCCTTTAATGTAGAAGCTGCCAGGTTCTGTGTAATCCTGATTGTGGCTCCACAATATTCAAATTGCTTTCTTCTGGATATTTGAAGTACTTTTTCCTTGATCTAAGGGTTTTAGAATTTTGCTATACTAGTCCAAGGATGTTTTATTTCAGGGTCTCTTTTAGGAAGTTATTGGTGGATTCTGTCAATTTCTATATTCCTTTCCTGTTTGAGGATATCAGGGCAGTTTTCCCTAATAGTTTCTCATAAGATGGTGCCCAGGCAATGTTTTTGACCATAGATTTCAGGTATTCCAATGATTTTTAGATTGTCTCTTCTGGATGTATTTTTTCAGATCAGTTGTTTTTCCAGTGAGATATTTCAGATTTTCTTTTCTTTTTTTAATTCTGCTGATTTTGTATTAATGTTTCTTGAAACCTCCTGAGGTAATTCACTTCCATTTGCTCAATTCTAATTTGTAGGAAGTTATTTTCTTCCTCAATCTTCTATGCTTCTCTTTCATTTGACCTATTCTAGCTTTTAGGAATAATTTTTTCAAGAGTTTTTGACCACCATTTCCATTTGGCTCATTATATTTTCCCAGTTGTTGTTTCTTTTATCATTTCTTTTATTGTTTGATTTTTTAAAAAACTTCTTTTCATATTCTTCCAGAGGTTCTTTTGGGAACTTACATCTTTTCTCACTTTCCTTTTTGCCATTGTTGTCCTCTTATGAGTTTATGTTTTGATCATCTCTGTCATTAAAGTAACTTTCTTTGTCTCTTGCTCAATTTTCTTATTTTTATTTCCCCACCCCATTACTACTTTATCTCTCTTTTGAGGTTCTGCTCTACACCCAAGGTAGAGGAAATGCTCTTTCAAGCTTTCTGTGTAGCCTTCTCTGGTGCTTAGGTAAGTGTGGTTGTGTTTAGGTCCCTCAACGTCCACTTGGAGGGATTGGCCTGGCTAGCTTCTCGTAGAGAGGCTTATAGCTGTTTTATCTAACATTTTCTATGCTGTTGGTTTCCCTATTGCCTCCTTTTCTGATTTGTTCCCTGTTCTCCTTGTTCTTTGTCCAGGCCAAGTGGGTCTTTCCCCTGCTCTGCTGTCTTCTTGCCTTAAGTCATGTGGAAGTGGTAAGGCTGGTGTTGGGCTGCTTCCTTTCTGCTCAGGCTATTTGGAGGTAGGGTTGGTCAGCATTTTGCTGGTCCTCCTCCCCCAGGGGCTATACTTCCTGGGTTATTCTTCGTTCCTTTGTTTTTAGGTATTTTATTTTCTATTTTTTTTGTGTGTTAGGAGGATTTGTACAGGCCATATATCACATACTCTGCCATCTTAGCTCCCATCATGCTTCTCTTCATAGCTTTCTAACCACTTCTTCTCTACAGGAAGCTTTGTATAGGTAGAATAGCATTGGATTTGGTGTTGGACAATTTTTATCTAAATCCCGGCACTGCCATTTATCTATTTGAACTTTGGTAAGCCATTTCATCTCTCTGGGCCTCAGTTTCCTTATTCATAGAATAAGAAGATTAAGATCATGTGATCTCTAAGATTCTATCTTGAATCATAATTTTGATATTTATGGTTGAACTTTTCAGTGTGTATTTTCCCTTTGACTATGCTGTAAGCTGCTTAAACTTTCTTACAATGTCCTCAAAGATACAATATCCAATTACATTTCATACATCCCTGGATAAGTGCTTAGGAAATAGATCTTAAATTAATTGTGGCTTAAAAAAATACATTTAAGATACTAATCATGTATTTTGAGTCAAATAATTTTGGAGACAGCTAAAATTGAATGGTCTCTATTTTTATTGGCTTACTTTTGAAACTTTCCACTGATCATTCCCTCAAACTACATCTGTTGGTTTCAGTGATCAACAGAAATGTTGAATTTTTTTGCTATTTGTTTTGGAAAATGTATTTTTTCTTCTTCAAAGAGGAAAGCTCCTATTCATCACCTTTCCAATGAGGCACGTATAGAATATGTGTCCTTTACTAAGATCTGGGAATTTAACTAGCCTAGAATGTAACTATCTGACTTAAAAAATGCTGCTTCCCATGGGAGTTAAGAATAGGTTTTTAAATTGAGCATCATCTTTTTCAGCTAACATACTCAACTCTTCTGAAAATCAGCAGAACTTTTACCTTTATAAGGCTTAGTTTTTTTAAGACATGGTATTTTCCCCTTATCTTAAGTTGGATCATAGGAAATATCACAATAGGTAAATTTAAAATGGCTTTACAAAATTAATAAAAATCTGAGTTACTCTTATTTAAAGTTCTTTGAAAGGATTTGTGTGACTTCATAGGGAAATACTTTAAATATTTATTTAACTGGTTATGTGGAAAAATAAATATCAACTCTGGAGGAAGAGAATGCAAGTTCAAATGCTGTCTTGGATGTTTATGGTGTATATAATCATAGGCAAATGATTTTACTTCATTGGGTCTCATTTTACAAATAAAGAAGCTGGACCTCTAAGATACCTTCTATCTCGAGATGTATGATCATATTAAATGAGTGCTCAAAGGCATCGTGTATAGTTAAACAGGATCATGTATGTGTGGGCATGTGAGCACATGAACATGCCAGATTCTGGGAATTCATTATCAATTTCATTGGCTAAAATAGCTTAATTTTTATATACTGCTTATATACTGTTATTTGTGAGAACCTTCAAAGGTCGCTGTGTAGTCTTTAGTAATAACCACCCTATTTAAACTCTGAATTTTGAAAATCAATTTAAAATTTCATTTCTAAATCTTATCCCATACTTTTCTAACAAGATTTTAAAAATTAATTTTAGTTTTTTATTTTGTTTAATTTTTATTAATTTTAGGATTTTAAATTACTTTTAATATAATTTTACTAATTTATTAAATCTTTAATAGTGTTAAAGCATTATTTCTAATACATATATAAATACAATTCCTTATTTTGCTTTTCAATTGCATATTTATTTTTTAAAGATTTATTGATGTGTTTTATTTTTACATTACAAATATTCTCTATGATTTTTATTGAATAAAATCTCATTTTAATTATTTACGATTATGAATGTGACTTGTTTTCTTTGACAGCATGACTTTAATCTGCGATTCTCATATTACTCTAGGAAATTACATTGACAATAACTATTCCTTTTAAAAGGACAGTTGTTAAATTCTAATGCAAAATGTTGAGATGATCCCCTGAGCAATACATCAAGCCTCAGATCTAGGAAACCCTGACCTGGACTCTTCTATCTCACCCCTCACAAAAGTGATCTCTCTGAATTGAGCATTAATCAATTTCTCCAATTGAACCCCTCCAGTACACACACACACACACACACACACACACACACACACAAATCCACTTTCAATATAAAATTCCTTTGCTTGTAATTTGCTCAGCTCAGAGTGTGCTGTGTATATATAAGTACTTACTAAGGCATTCAGAGATTCAGACAGAGACAATGCATTGACTTGTTTTGCTTAATTGTAATTATTTATTGGGGTGTTTAGGGAGGACTAGAACCTCTGGTGGGAGCACTTGCCAGTCCTTTTCAGAGTTGTTTATTCACATTTGCTGTCCACATCTCACCTAATTTTTACTGTGGTTTTAAGAAGGTGTAGCATGGGGGGCAGCTGGGTGGCTCAGTAGATTGAGAGCCACACCTAGAAATGGGAGGTCTTGGGTTCAAATCTGGCCTCAGACACTTCCCATCTGTGGGCCCCTGAGCAAATCACTTGACCCCCATTGCCTAGCCCTTATCACTCTTCTGCCTTGGAACCAACATACAATATTGATTCCAAGATGGAAGGTAAGGGTTTAAAAAAAAAAGGTGTAGCATGATTACACCGTGGTAAAATCATCTAACTATATGGGATAAACCAGGCTGAAGGTAGGTGACAGGCTTTACATCTATGGGTAATCTAGAGGAATGTCTACTCCAAGCATGCAAAGTTTGACTTCAGCACAATGGGTAGGTGAAAACAATTTGTTCCAGTGGCCATACAGGCAGCTGAAGCAAGCATTTTGGAGTGCTCAGAGCTTGATAAGACATTGAAGACAAGTCAAGGCGATCTGCTGAATCCCTGGCCACTTCCAGCCATCCTGACTTTTATCTTGCCCCTGGATTTTGATGACTCTGGAAGAGTGAGTGAAGCCATCTACTCTGCTCTGCGCACTCACTAAAATCCAGTCACATTCAAGTTAAGACTTTGCTCATCATAATGTTACTGGTCTTCCTTGAATCTGAAGGATGAGCAGTAACCACCACCACAATTTTTTTGTTGTTGAAAGGAAAGGTTCATTGGTGGATGGAGGAGTGTTACTGGAAAGTCATAGTAATTTTTTTTTTTTTTGTAAAGCATCAACACAAATTTTTAAATGGTTTTGGCTTTGCAGTTTTCAGGAGAGTAAAGTCTTAGGATCTTTAGAACTCTAGGAGACTATCAAAAGCATCTACTCCAGCTCTCATTTTATAGATGAACAAACTGAGGTCCACAAAAGATGTGATGTGACCAAGCTCACATTGAGAAAGTAGTCAACGTTTGGTTTTATTGTAGCTCTTTTGGATCCAAAGTTAGTAATCTATCCACTATACTGCTCCCATTTTCCTCTCCCGAGTAGAATTCCAGTATTTCCAGTTCTAAGCAGTTCTCCAGACTCTATCTCTTCTTTTTTCCCCCTGCCATTGTTCTTGGGAAGCATGTGTCAAATTGTGGTCCTACTCATTGTTCCTATAATTTTCAGGATCAAAATATTCCACCCAAACCACCATTCTTCTTTGTAGATTGACTCTAAGTAAAATGTAAGCTCCTTGAGGGCAGGGTCTGAATTTCATTTTGTATTTGTATCTTTTGCATTTATCACAGTGAATGGCACAAAGTAAGTGTTTAACAAATACTTTTTCATTCCTTAATTAATCAACTAAGTCATTTAGTCATGTTTAGATTTGAAGTCAGTTCAGTTTTTGAATAAAACTTTTTTGCTGTTCAAAGCCCTTAACAAATGAAAATGCTTCACCAGAATGTCACTGGAGACTCAATTTATTAAGGCAAACCTTTTCTTTTATACTCAGTTGCTCACTATATCATTTTCTTTTCAATTATACTCATGCAAGAAGATGGAAAACTTTTTAGAGTACTCTTGTTGCAAAATGACTTTAACTCAGAACTGTAATAGTATTTATTACTTTTAATTTATTTTTAGATTTATATTGTTTCTGATGTATTCTATTAAAAAAGAACATTTGAACTAAATATTGTAACTCTCCTTTAAGCCACAAAGGTAAAGTTGTGGACAATAGGAAGTGATTTAGTTTCTCTATAATCATACAGTTGGTTTCAATTTTAAGGTGACATTTCATTGCCTGATTTTACATGATTTATTTACAGGCAATATTAAACATCAATGTGATCAGTTGAGCCTGATTTCTGACTTTTTACATTGAAATAACTGAAATTCAACCTACAAGGTATCATAGCAACTTTTCATTTACTTTTTTCAGTCTTTATTATAATTTTTTGCACTCTCATTCATTCCCATTCACTTTTCCTCATACATGGTTATACTTTGTGGTTATTTCATTTTTCTTGGTATACTTTTTAAAGTTCTGAATTATTTAATAAAGTTTTTTTATTCGTTTATTTCTTGTAGTCGTTGGTCCTGGTCAAATGATAACATTGCACATCATTAATATCATCAAGCCAGTGAACAAGATTTAATTAAGTGCTTACTTATTGCAAGACATGACAACCCTCTCCCCCAACTGACACTTGTCAGGTACCTTCAGCCTGGTTTAGCCCTTACTGAGCAGTTTACTGTCGTTTTACCACTGGAATTTGATGTGTCTGGAAAAGAGAGTGAAGCCGATGACTTTGTGCAACTCTTCTGTGACAGAGGTTTGCACATAAGAAAAGTGCCAGACAGAAGAGTGTATGAGTCTTTCTCCTTGTCATGAGAGGGACCCCAAGAGGTCTGGAATGTTGAGAGAAAAAAGAAGATTCTGGCTGGAGTAGCAGTTGGTCTCTCAGTTTTGAGAAGCTGAAGAGGGAGGGCTGGATAAGACTTTCCCCTGAGGGTTACCCACATTTTTCCTGCTTGTGACTGGAAATCCTTCCCCCCAACATTTCCCAGTTGAAAGACTACTGAAGAGAAACCTGAGAAAAGGCATTTTGAATCTCTGTCAGACTTTACCTCAGCTCCTGTTGCCCTGTCTTAACTGTGGCCAAGGCCAAACCCAGGGCCAGTCAACATGACTATCTCTCAGGGGGTTCAGGCTGCCAAAGCTTGAGTTCCCCCCAAACTTGAGGAGGGAGGGGAAAGGGGAATAGCTAGAGAAAGAGACCCCCCCTTTTCTCCACTTCCCTTTTCCATTCTTTCTCTGCCAGCCATTCCTGTCTTACCCTGATTGAGTTAATTGACATTAAAGTAGTTATCATTTCCCCATTATTGAATCAAGTGTGAGTGAACAGCTTTAAGGGGGAGAGACATCTTCTTAAGAAGAAACATTTTAGTCTCTCATAGTGGAGGGGGGACAAGAGCAAATCTGGGAGAGCAGCCATAGCTAAGGAGGGAAGGCAGAAGGGGGAAAAATCTTCAGACACCCTTTCCTCTCTCTGAGCCAACTCTAAATATCAGCTGTCTCTCCTAGATCCTGTTTCCTACTGATCCCCAAACCTTTCTCCATTACACTTCCTCACTGAAATCCAATTCAAATACAAATCAAAAGAGATAAACCAGCGATTTCATTTTAGTCCTTTTTGAATATGAAGGGCAACAACAATTATTTGCAAGATACTGTGCTATGCTCTGGGAATACAAAAACAAGTAGAAAGATCATTCTTGCACTCAAAAAACTTATATTCTAATGGAGAAAGACAATCCATAAAAAGAAGTAGAACAGGGATGTAAGAGAAAACAATAGTACCTGGGGGTAGGAGCATGGTAGAGAAATTCTTTAGTGCATTCTGGAGAAAATGAGTCATGGCTGGCCTGGGAGCCTTTCTTAAATGGGGGTTCTGAGAGTCATACAACCAGAAGGAAAGCCCTTGGGTAAAGGATCCTTAGTGTACCACAATTTCTTTAACTCTTCCCTTACAGATTATTACTTCAGAAATAAGGAATGTGGGGTCAGAGTTAGTGAAAAGATCTGGATCACAGTATACTTTGGGGGCACTAGGGCATATTCATGTTTTACTGCAATGAATGAAAGAGAAAATGAAAAGTAGCATCAGCATTAAATAGGAACCAGAACTCTGGCATATGAGACAACCCCAGAAGTATCAGAATGAATAGTTCAGTGGTCAACTCTCCAAAGATATATTTACAGCAAAATCATATCTTTGTCTTTATACTCCTCCCTCTGTTTTGGAACCCCTAACCCTGTTCTTTCTATCATGACCTGCAATCCCTCTCCTCTTCAGTTCTTTTTAAACCATTGTCTTTGCACTAGCTGTATACTTCCCCATAACTATTTAAACCCACTGGTGTTCCAATTCAACTTTATGCTGTCCTCTTGAGTATCTCAGATCCTTCCCATCACTGCTTTTGTACTACCAATCCTTAATCTTGTATGACTCCCATCATCAGCTGCTTTTGATACTATCCACGTGCTAGTTGATGAACCTATTTAAATTGAGAATATTTTCCATGGTTACATGATTCATGACATCCCCCCCATTCTTTCCTCCCGTTTCCCACAGTTCCACTGGGTTATAATGTATCATTGTTCAAAGCCGCTAGTTGATGAATCTAGAGAAAGTCACGTAGTGATGCTAACTAGCTCCACTACAAATTTGTTACTTATCTTCTCTTGCATCCCTAATCAATTCACTATCCCATTTACTGCAGAAGCTTTTGGAAACCATTATATACCTTGCCAAGCATCTCATGGCTCCTTCTCTAAGCAACTTCTCTGAAAATTTTGCCTGAAAAAAAAAATTGAAGCTTTTTTCCCCAGGAGCTCCCTCTTCTTCCCTTCTCTTCATTTCATCACTCATGCCTTTTGCTTCTATCTACTTCATTTGTACCACATATGAAGTGGTGGTGCTGCTCTGTATACAGAAAAGGTTCTATTTGATCCTGTCTTCTCTGGCACATTTCCTTCATCCCTATTCACTAATCTTTAGTCTTTTTCTATACATCAGCTGTTTTCTGATTGTCTCCCATCATTAAAACACTCACCTTTGGTCTATCGATTTCTATTAGTTATCACCTCAGGTCTCTCCCCTATTTTGTGTTTGAGCTCCTTGAAAGGGCTATCAAGGGGTGGAACCAAGAGGGCAAAGTGAATCTAGCACTTTTTCTGAGCTCTTCCAAAACACTCCCTCTACAATGAATACACCAAATACACCAAACCTGAGAGCATTCAAAGTGAGAAAGCCAAAAAAGTCACAGTGAGTAATTTTTTCCATCCCAGAGAAAAATAGGAAGATAGAAAGAGAGGCCTTTGGGTACTGGGGTGCATACTGACCAGAAGCATATCACAATGGAATTGGCACCATATGTGCACTATGGCACGAACCATGGGCTGGGAGGTAGTAGCAGTCCTGAGTGTCAGTAAGGAGACTGCATGCCACTAGCCCTATGCACAGTATTAATTGCATTTGCTAATGTTCACAAATCTATTCTTGGTCTTCTTTTCTTCTTCCTCTCTCCTATTTTGCTTTGTGACCTCATCAGCTCTGATGAATTCAGTTATTATCTCTATGCAGATGACTCTTGGGTCCATTTATGCTCTTCTTCTGACCTCCACTCATATCTGTTCAATATTTTACACTAGGTTTTCTTTGAACATTTTAACTCAATATTTACAAAACTGAACTCATCTCTCTTATAAACTGTCCCCTTTTCCCAAACTCCTCTATTGCTGTTAAAGAAAGCAGCCTCCTTCAAGGTATTCAAGTTCATGACTTATTCACAATATCTCAGTGGTTTCTGATTTACTTGCCCTGCCAACCCAGTTTCAAATATAAAGTCCTCTGGTTGGCTTTTACAGCCCTTAACAACCTGTCCATTTCCTACTGTTTCAGTTTTACTGTGTATTTTGGGGTCCAGTGACATTGTTCTCTTTGCTGTTCTTCAAACACATTCCCTGTTTTGACAATGCATTACACTGATTGTCTCCCCTGCCCAAGTTCTCCTTCCTCTCAATGTCATCTCCTGGATTTCCTGATTTCTTTATGCCCAGCTAAAAGACCACCTGCTCTAAGAAGCTCCTCCTGATTTCACTTCATTTGAATGCCTTCCTTATAAGAGTTTTACTAATTTATCCTGTTATTATCTCTACTATATCTTATTTGTGTGTCATTTTTGCAGGTTATTGCTATCTATTTCCATTCTAGGAGCTCTTTGGAAGCAGGGATTTTTGGGTTTGGCCTAGACAATTTAACTGATAATGTCTTGAACATTTCGATTCCATTTATAAGCCTTAAAAAGAAGTTCATTTCATCTGGACGTTTGTTGTTGTGGTTGAAAGTAGCTGGAGTTACCGTTTCATGAGTGAAAGTGTAGCACAAGACTATACAGAGCTCTTCTACATCTATACATTTACCTTAACAGGGTGGGGAGAGACATCTTTAAAATTGGCCTTCTTGGAGATCTGGCTATCTACAACACAATAATCATGGACAGAGAAGAGGAAACGAGAAGGAGAAGGAGAAAGACATGGAAGGAGGAAAGGGAGATGGAGAGGGACATATAGGGGAGAAGGAACAAAAAGAGGAGAAAGGCAACGATGGCCAGGAAAAGGAAGAAGAGGAGGACAAGGAGGAAAAATAAATGAGAAAACTAAAAAACACGGCAAATCAACTTTCATAAAGTCAAACAGACCTCAGAGTATAAGCAAATGCCCATTTTCAAAACTGAATAAACCATACTGCAGAGGGTACTGTGAGCTTAATAAAGGATAGCTATCTTCTCCAGCCACAAACTGCATTTCAATTTATGCCTAATCCAATTCAATTTAACAAGACGAAACAATCACTGTCCCAGCAAAATAATGTGTGTATGTACATATACTCACACACACACAGAAACACACTTTCCAAAAATGAAACAAAACCGAACCCAGTTATAGTAGTCTATAGACAGTAGAATAAAACTCTGCTTTTCTCCTAAAGGTGGCAGCATCTCTAATGTTCCAAGATCTGAGAAGCGAGAATTATTCAAGGTTTGGGTTCTTCCATATGCAGGTTATGTTGTTTATAATCCACAAATGGAGTCAAAATTCATCTTTGGAAACGTGAATGCTATGAAGGAATAATAATGTCTTAGAACAAATTCATCCCTAAACTGGATGGAGGAAGCCCTTCAGGGAGAAGCTTGGAAGTTACCTGCTAACGGTCTTTTAGGTCCGATCTAAAGGCTATTTCCAGGCTCAGCTGCTATGTGGCCTGCAGGTATTGTGTCTTGCCTTAGGCAGTCTTATCACTCAAGTTTTGGGAAACCCTGAAACAAGTCATTCAATTCCTTTCTCAAACTACATGCCCAGGTGATAATCCAGGGGGAGTTGAAGAGCTCCTGTTCCTTTATGATTAATATCTGGCATATAATATTTCATTCAGAAAATAACAATTTTAGTTCCTTGGACCCTGCACCAATAACTAAAATAAATTCTATAATAAGTGACAAATCATTCCTTGCTCCTTTCACTATTCGTTGTGATATCATTAAATAGCCCTGAACTCCTGATAATAAATCTCGAGGTTCCTGAGAATGTGAAAATGCATTATTTGCCACTTGTCCAGCATCCTGTGTACTACATTCTTTGTCGAAAACAACCAGAAGGTTCAAGGGAAGCAGCTCTAGTTTCAATCAGCTATTCAATGATTTCACTTTTGAGAAAAACACAAGTACCTTGGGATCTCATTAAAAACTGTGAAAATTGCTTTGTCATTTCTCTATTTTCCCTGCCAGAAAAATAGAACTCTATTATGATTTTGAACCTGGGCTCTAAGGATATTTGGTTTTACAATCTACATGCATCTATCTCTATTTTTACATGCAGTTTTACAGCCTTTAATTTAGAAGAGAACAAAAGAGGGAAAAAAATCAGATTTTTTTTCCCTGTCCATTTGTTTCACTTGGTCACGGGGGATTATCCATCTATATTTAATGAACAATAATGGCTCTTATTTATTTGTATCTTAAAAGAGGAAATTGAAAAAAAGGAAGACAAAGGAGAGATATTTAAAATATTAGAAAACCAAGTACCTAAGCATGAATCTATGACTTGTATTGCGTAAAACGTCATGTGAACAACAACAACAAAAGCAGCATCAGTACCAAGAAGGGGAGAAGAATATTATACCCTGACATCAGCAGGAGTGGGTGCAGACAGTTTTCTGGAAATTAATATCTGTGTATTCGATTTGGATTTGGCTTAGTAAATAGTCATAGGCTTTAGCAGAGAGGAGCTCCTGGTATCATCAAAACTGCCCCGTGTCATCTTGTAGGGTCAGAGTGAAGTGTAACCTCATAGTAAGAGGAAGTAAAAAGGGAGTTGAGCTAGTCATGATGGCCATAGGGGGTTCTAAGTAGCAAATCTGTGACTCTTTGTGGAATTCCTTGGCTTGATTGAAAACCCAAGAAATAGGGATAATGGAGAGGACACTGGACTTGAAGTTGGAAAGACACGGGTTCAAATCCTTCTTTAGACAGTTTACTATGTGTAAATGCTGTGACCTTGTTTAAGTAATTTAATCTCTGGGCCTCCATTTCTTCATTTGCAAAATGAAGGGATTGGATTTAATGACATCTAAAGTTCTTTAAATCTCTGATCCTGTACTGTATATGCAGAATGATTAGGGAAGTACCACTTTTTATCATCTGGTCAAGGGAAGCAAGAAAAGGAATCAGGTAGAGATTTCAGGCAAAATCAGCTTATGGATTAGATAAAACAAATGTTTATTAGGGAAACTGACGTACGTTGTATTTACTAGAATGAAAGAAAAGTTATTCCAAAGGTCTTGGATGGTCCTATCCTTATCTTAAGAAAATTCTATCTAAGCCTGCAGTGATGTGTGGTTTCAGTGTGTCTGGCTCTTCGTGACCCCATTTGGGTTTAAACATTTTTTGGGGGGTCAAAGATGTTGAAATGACTTGCCATTTTCTTCTTCAGTTCATTTTACAGAGGCAGAAAGGGCTAAATGAATTGTTCAGGGTCACACAGCTATTTAGTGTCTGAGGTCCTATTTGAACTCAGGAAGATGAGTCAGACCCAACACTATCCACTGCTTCAAGTAGCTAGTTCAGAGATAGGTGGTGATAAAGGCATTAACCTGAGATAACCCGAGATAGGTGTTTGTTTTCTTACACTTGTAGATTTTCTTGAAATAGTATTACTGGAAAAAAATAGTAGTTAACATAGTCACGAATTCTCTCACTAATGGCACATCTTTAAAAATAGAAGAAAAACTCTTGTTCTCTTCTAAATGAAAGATAATGGTATACTTCTGTTTTTATCATATATAGGTGCAATGACATTTAATTTAAAAAGCTGATGAGTGCATCAAATAAGGTTAAGTGATTATAGAGTATTCCATCCAATCCAACAAACATTTATTAAGCATCTACTAGGTACATGGCCCTGGGAATACAAAAATGTAATTACAACAAGCAAATAAATCCCTGACCTCTATATGACATGTATAATGTATATGTCATATACATATGTAATATGTGAGAAAGGGGGGAGCAATAAGAATTATCAGGAAGGAGGCAGCTCATAAACTTAGCTTTGAAAGAAACCAATTATTATATGGGGCATGGTGAGAAAGGGAGAACATCCTAGGAATGGGTGCAGAGAATAGAAAATTTGGCTGGAATATGGATTGTATGAGTAGAAGTAATATGCTATACTCTGGGATAGGTAGGCAAGACATGAATTGTAAAGGGGTTTGTTTATATGTCAAAAGAAGTTTGTATTTTTTCCTAAAGTCATCATGGAGCCACTTAGATCCTTGAGCAGGGGAGTGACATGGCTAGATTTGTGAATCATGAAGATTAGTTTGACTGTTGAATGGAGAATGGATTAGAGAGAAGGAGAGCCTGGAAGTTAGGAGTCCAACAAGAAGCTTTTTCAGTAATGTATGTAAGAAATGAAAAAGGTTTGATTTAAGGGATTGGCTGTATGAATAGGCAGAAAGGGGTAGATATAAGAAATGTTGTAGAGAAAGAATTCACAAACTAGCAATTGACAATATGGGAAGTAAGAGAAAAGGAAGAGTTGATGATGACATTGGGTTTGTAAATGTTGGTGATTAGAAGAAGAAGAATGTTTTCAACAAAAATAGGGGAATTTGGAGAGAGATCGACAAAGGAAAGAAGTTCTTTTTTGATCATGTTAAATTTGAGATGTCTAAGGGATATTCATCTGGAAATATACAATAATCAGTTGGAAATGAGAAAGTGGACTTCAGAATGGACTAGGATTGGATATATAGATCTAGGCATCATATACATAAAGATAGTAAATGAACTCATAGGAGTTGATGAGGTTATCAAGAGAAAGGAGAAAGAAAGTTATGGAGAACCTTGAAAGATATCCATGATTGGGTGGAATATGTTTGGCAAATCAGCAAAACAACCTGAGAAGAATCTGTCATACAAGTAGGAGGAAAAGAACCAGAAGAAAATAGTGTCACAAAAATATGGGGAGGAAAGAGTATCCAGGAGGAAGAAAGTGATGAATATTATTGAGTTCCATAGAAAAGTCAAGAAGGAAAAAGACTAAGGAAGTGTAATGGATTCACTAATGAAGAAATTAATATATCTTAACTATGGTAGTTTCAGATGAATGCCAAGATTGGAAGTCAGGTTCTAGGGGTTGAGACATAAAGAACAAGAGAGGAAACAAAGGCATACATAGCCAGAACCAGCTTAAATTCATTGAGATGATTAAGAATATAGAAAAATATCTCACTTTGTCCAAGTGTAGTTTGTGTATCTGATCCTAACTGATTGAAATTGGTGATCAGAATATCTATTTCACATTGGGAAGCTGTTTTGGGGTAGGGAGTGTATTATGAACTAAAAGAGGAGATATTAAGCATTTACTATATACAAAATACTGTGATAAGACCTTGAGATACAAATAGAAAGCCAAGAAAGTTTCTCCTTGCAAGGAGCATACATCCTAATGGGGAAAGACACCATATGTAAGAAATTTCAGCCTCAAATGAGATGGAAAGATCTAATGTTCCTTAGGCTATAATGGAAACCAGGAAAGAATATATCTTTGATTTCAGCCATGTTGAGATTAAAATACCAAAAGGAATTGTAGCTGGATGTATCTAGTGTACAGTTGCAAATGCCAGTCTGGAACTTGGAAGAAGATGAATCTAGAGATACATATTTGAAAGCTACAGTCATATCATCATTAAGGTGATAACTGAATTCATGAAAATAGGTCTCATGGGAGGAGAAAAGACAGAAGAGTAGGGAGGAAATGAGAAACCTGAAATGATGTTTAGGAGAAAATAATGTAATATATAACCTTGATGGTTATTGAGCATATTTAGGAAGTGTAAGAAAAAGGAGTCAGTAAGAGACAGATGCTTTGTGGTTAGGAAATAAAAGAATACACTCGAGACTGCACCATTAAAGCCTTGCATGGAGAGGAATATTTTTGAAAAAGTATCCATGTTGCTGAGAAATAAAAGGATAAGAAAATACATTAGACTTACTTATTAGAAGAACAATTTCAGTGTACTGGTAGAGATGAAAATAAAGGGTTGAGATGATGTTGGTGAAGTGGAAGCAATGAAAGCTGGCAATAAGGAATTGATTTTCTCCCCTAATTCCAAAATTGATGGTCAGTGTGTGGATTTGTTTTGCATGACTGCGACTTTCTTGTTACAAAGGAGGGCTGTGTGTCTGTGTGTGTATGTATGTGTCTCACTCTCTCTCTATATATTTGTATGCATGTATGTGTATGAATGTATGAGAGAAAGACAGACAGAAACAGAGGAAGTTTAGGGGGCAGAGGAGGGGCAGTCAGCATACTGGTCAGTGAAATGAATATTTGAAGAAAAATTCAATTAACTATATGTCAGCACTGATCATCTGTTTCACAAATGGGTCAATTCTCTCATCTGGGAGATCTGTTTAAAGAGGATGTTTGACTCATCAATTACTTTTCTTTAAAAACAAAATCTCAGATTCACTAGATAATTTCATTATTTTAATACATAAAGTTAACATATTTAAGCATATTGCAGTTGATCGAATACCCTATATTTAAAACCTCAGCTGTTCCATTGTTAGGTGGTACAGTGGCTAGAGCACTGAGTCTAGAACCAGGAAGATGAATTCAAATATGCCCTCAGAAACTTATTAGGTTTGTGACCCTGGGAAAATCGTTTAATCCTGTTTGCCTCAGTTTCCTCATCTGTAAAATGAGCTGGAGAAGGAAATGACAAACAACTTCATTATTTCTGCCAAGAAAAATTCAGTTAGTATTAGAGTCAGACACAACTTAATTTACTTTTTTTAAAAAATAATAACAGTTTAACCCACTTATGAATCATATGGACTCACCTGGTGTCCATGACATTTCCACTGTCTCTTCCAAGCCATGAATTTGGGTAAATAAATTAAAATCCATTGAATGTTATATTAAGGTTATATGATTAGACTTTTGGCCTGAGTTTTGCACATCGGGCAGGAATATTGTGGTGAATGTGATGAATGCCAATCAAGTTTTTCTCTCGTTGACCTCTGACTCTAAGGAATCAAAATAGTGACATAAAAGTAATGGCACAGGTCAGGAGATGCATCTTGATCTTTTGGTGATTTCCTATATTTCAGTTTCTTAGTAATTCTAAAAATGTATGAGCTTTGAAAAGAAGAGGAACAGCAAGCTTAATCCCATTTAAAGGGAATGCAACTACATAAAGGAGTTTTAATTTACTTCATGACATTTCTGTCCACTTGATTGAATTATGCCGTTGGAGTGGCTTGAACATTTTTGGCAATCTTACTATAGTATGATTTTGTGGTTCAAAGTGTTCTTCAGGGGATGCTTAATGAATAAAGGTAATGGTCTTTCATGCTAGATTAATACGTGTGTTTTGTACCAGTGGGGAGTAGTATACCTAATATAATGGTTCAAATTGCTTCAGTTGAATTTAGGATAGAGACTTTACTTTTCCAAGCAGGGTCAGATTAAGATTAGTTCTATTTATGCAAGACAAGTGCTCCCATGTGCATGGTTTAAAATGTCTCTCTCTTTCCTCTGATAGAACAGTAAAACAAAATATGAACTCACCACATTGATAGGCAATAAAGTTGACTGATTGATGAGCATCTTTATTGTCTTCCTCTCCATTCATTTCATATTCTCTGTCTATATACATCTTCATCTTCCCAATACTAAATAATAACAATAAGTACTAAGTTCCCTCAGCCCTTTTATTCTCCTAAGTCACTATTCCATCTTTTATCTACTTTCCATAGGTAGATTCTATAGGATCTAAACCATCCAGTACCTCCATTTCCCTACCACCAACTAATTAAATTTTTTTGGTTTGTTTTCTTTTTTGTTATTTATGAATGGCCCAATAAAATATTTCTCTAGACAAAAAAGAACATTAAAAAAGAGACTTTCATATGTGACTATGAACATCTCCTATATGTACATTTAAAATATATACATATGTTTGTGTGTTCCAAATTGAACTCAATAGTTCCAGTATTGTCCTGCTTGTCTGTTTCCCCTTTTGAATTATCTGCTCTCTTCTGGTTATTTGAAAAAAAATAAGTCAATGGTTTTTCTTTATTTCTTTTCTTCCTTTGTATCTTTTTAAAATAATTGGAATTCTGAAATTATTTACCTTTATAAAGTTAATGCCTTAGTTAAATTGTCTAGGAGATAACTTATAGAACTAGAAAAATATATTGTCAATTAGAGGAAATAAATGCCCAAAAATCTGAAGGAAAATAATGAAAAAAAGTGTGAAGGAAGGAAATGTAGTAGTCTCAGTTCTCAAACTGTATATATATATATATTCTTATATATATATGCATATATATATAAAGCAGTAAATATCAAAACTTCATGCTACTGATTAAAAAATATCAATCAGTGGGACAGATTAGGCACACGAGATCCAGAAGTAATCTAATAAAGTAACATTGTATTCAATTAACCCAAGACCTACAACTATTGAGATAAGACTTCATGATTTGTCAAAAACTGCCTGAAAAGCTAAATAGCAAACATCATACTATGAAATGTTCTAAACAGATGCAAAATTTAGATATAAAATGTCATATTCTAAATATAGGAGTAGGAAAGGAGATACTTTTCATTACTATGGAGAGATAAAAAAGTCTTAACCAAATGCGATAAGGTATAAGAAATGGAATGAAAATTTTCGTTATATAAAATTGAATTTACAAATATCAATGCACTTAGAATTATAAGAAAAGCAGTGATCTGGAAAAAGTCTTTGCTAAAAAATTTATCTGAAGGGGATCTAATATCCAAGATATTAAGGGACCTGATACAAATCTATAAAATCAAGTACCATTGCTAACAGGATATGAAACAGAGAGTTCTATTGATGACTACATCAAATTCTTAGAAATAAAAAATATTAATACAACTCTGAGGTTTTACCTCAAAACTATAAGAATTTCAATGATGATAAATACATGATGACAAACACTGAGGGAATGTGGAAGGACAGGTACACTACTGTGCTGTTGGTAGATCTCTGAAGCAGTCTAATAATTCTAGGGAGCAGTTTGGAATATTTCTCCAAAATATGGAGAATTTATGTGTAAAGATAATGAGTTCTATTTTGGACATATTGCATTTGAGATGTCCATGCTAGACTGTTATTAATTCAAAATAAACACGATAAAAGATGATTAAAATTAACTTGGCAATAGGATAGAGGGATATCCAATTGTCTTTTTGGTGGAAAAACACTATATAATGTTATTGTTCTATCAAAAATGAGATTAAAAGTACTAGTAAAGCTTTGCTATTCAAAGAGGTGGAAATTATGGTCAAAATATGAGAAAATAACTAATAGCTGTGGTTGGAAATAATATAGACAAGTAAAGCAGGAAGGTGGTAAGTTTTCCAAAGACAAGGCAGGAAGCCTTTGTGAAGGTGGTTTTAATAGTGGAGCTGAGACAAAGAAAGCATGCCACAAATTTGTGATGTAAAAAAAGTGTCATCGTTCCTTTTGACCCTACAACTACAACCTGGAATTTCCTTTGAGTCCTAAACCCAGTGCCAGTGAAGAATTCCAACAGTGTCCTCCCAAGCAATTTTAAGATCCCTCCACAGACTGAGGGTTATTTCTCTACCACCAATGCAATCACCACCAAAGCCCACTGGGAGCACCACTGCTTCATCTGAAGTCTACAGTATGTATTGTGCTCCATGTTGTATCACCACTCTGGTGAGAAAAATCTTTTCTACTGATCTCCTAAGTCATCTGGGGTGTAAACTTGTTTTACCTCAACCTTTTATTGGCTCTCCTATTTCATAATTAGATTTGAGGCATTATTTTAGAGTTGTTTGGAGGACAATATGGGAGAGCTTGGCTGAGAGCTTCTCTGTTCTACTATCTTGGCTCTATCTCTCCACTCTATAGAATTATTAAAAGGGGGGAGGGCTTTTATTCAGAAGTGGGCTTAGGAGATATTCATAAATATAGAAAAAATTAAAAATTAAAATATAAAGAAAAATATAAAATAGGACTCAAATAGAGCAATATTGTTCATTCATTTATATATGTGATTATGTGGTTATATTCAGGCATCTGTTAGTAATGTGCAATTCTTTGTGACCCTGTTTGGTGTTTTATTGGCAAAGACACTGTAGTTGGTTTGCCATTTCCTTCTCCAGGTCCTTTTACAGCTGAGTAAACTGAGGCAAATAAGATTAAGTGGCTTGATGAAAGTCATACCACTAAGAAGTATCTGAGGCCAGATTTGACCTGGTACTTTATCCATTGTAGCATCTAGCTGATACATAGACATATTTCTTTAAAATAAGGTATACTAAAGAAATTCAGTTTCTTATATAATTTTCTTGTTCTTTATATATTAAATATTTAATTAATTATTATTTCATAATAAAAAAAATAAAGTCTCTGTCTCTACATTATCCTCATGTTTGAGGGCAACGACCCATAACTAAAACCTTTGGAAATTCTGACTAGTATAAAGAATATTTCCTGTAAGTAAAGCTTTCCTGTAAGTCTCGGGTTTCCTGGGAGTTGCAGGACTCATGGATAGAGAGTGAGACATCTCTATCAGAACTTTCCTGTGGATAGTAACCAGACCTATAATCTTATTGACATAGGGAGCTCCTAATAAGTAGTAAGTCCTTCTACTAATGTAAACTGGTATCTCTTTAACTTATTATCTCAGAGTATTTTTTTTTTTGGCGTGTAATTAAGAGATTAAGTGGCTTGACCAGAGTTACATAGCTGGTACATTTGAACCTCCTTCTTTCTGATTGCAAAATTATCTCTCTGTCCTTTTATGCTATGTTGTCTCTTTTTCTTAATTTGGAAATTTCCATCTATTTTAATTATTTTACTGCTAATTTTATAACAGCACTCCAGAGTTCTGTAATTTTTTCAGAGCTTACCACAGAAAGCATTTCATCATGTAAAATTTAAATTAATATCCAATAACTCCAGGTATTATATTTTATAAAGTTTATTAATAATCACTTGAAGTAGAAGAAATACAAGAGCAAAAGTAAAAACCTGATTAAAGGCACCTGAGTAAAATTCTCCTGTCTGGTACTCACTCAATCACCACAGCTGCATTTCTGGGAGAAGAGAGAGAGGGCGGAGCTACACAAAAATTTTATCTTCCTTATGTTAGTTCATAACATAGATATGTAAATGGAATGCTGGGAGAGAGAGAGAGTCCCTGGGGAGCCAAATTCTATCCACACAATCATATACAATAGACCAAATCTCCCTAGTGGAAAAGATAATTTTTTTTAGACCACAAATAGGTTTGGCATACTAGATACACTACTATTACAAGTTACTTAAACACTCTCAGCCTCAGTTTCTTCATCTGCAAAATAAGAAAAATAACTAACTACTTCTCAGGATCTTTGTGAGGATAAAATTAGATTATGGGTTTAAAGTGCTTTGTAAATACTAAAGTCTAGTTCAGTGTCAGCTCATTGCTCCCAACTTGCTCTAAATTTCTTTCAATGTCCTGTAGGGTAACTTTGAAAGAGAAAACAGAAGTTTGGGAACATTGATGAGGCAACCATGTAACTGCTCAGGCATTGACTTTGACCTTCCTTTGAGTATATCACTAATTCTATTGCCTTTTCTGTTCTATTTGAAAGAGCAATACAAAATATTAGTAAGTACAAAAAGCATTTCCTCTGGTACATTTGCCCTGCTTCTAATGGCATAATAGTATATATATTGTAACTGCTTTCCTGTAAGTCTCAGGTTTCTTGGGAGTTGCAGGACTCATGGATGGAGAGTGAGACATCTCTATCAGAACTTTCCTGTGGATAGTAATCAGTTCCCTTCTTTTCTGTACCACTAATGGTAATTGACATTTTCATGGCCTTTCCAACACCTGATGGCAGAAGTAGCAAAGTTCAGCAGGGCATGATGGGAAAATCCTGTCTCCAGCTTATCTTTCCTTGGATACCCTAGTTCAAATGAGGTATAAAGACTATAAATTTGTCACACCTGGTCATTTTGACTAATGGAGTTGGACACCATCTTTTCCTGGTTAGAATGCCGAGTTTAGTGTCTCCTTTGAGGGTTTTGGAAGGGACTTGACCTTTGTAAAAATGCAAGTAACACTGACATCAGCGCTAATGAAATGAGCCTTCTACGATGGAGTGAAAAGTTGCTGAACAGAGTCTGTTCTGAAAGCAGATTACAATGAAAGATGACACACGGCAGAATTAAAGTAGCTGTTAGTTTTAGACTCTTGCTAGTTTTAGTTACAAGAAAGAATCTAATTAACTTCAGTTTGGGAACATAGGAGGAGAGAACATCTGCTTCCTTGATCTAGAGGGAGCCAGATTCAAAGTTTTACATTGTTAAAATAGGTTTGGGAATCCTGATTAAACTTTATAGAAGATGAATAAATGAAAGAATATGCCTTTTTGGAGTTACTTGGTTGACTAGCATGATTTCTGAATTGGCACAGTGGTTCAATATGTTTGAGTTATTAATCTGTAAAAATCCTAAATAACATCAACTTTAAATAAAGAGCCTATACCATTTAATGCTCCGTAGCAGTCTTCAATAGAAAGGGATTTGAGGAAATGAGGTTTAGTCACTGTTGTGACTAAGGAAATTTAGTCACTGAGGTGAAATGTTCATCAATTTCTGTTAAATAGCAATGTGATTTGGATCCAAGGAAATGAATCTGGTTTACCATTCACATTATCTTGCTAATTGAAGCCAAATGAGTAAGACTTATGCACTACATTCTGTACCCTGATGGGTATAGTTCCATGGTTTGATTTCTATTTCTCAGAACAAATTAGAATAGCTATGTGGTGAACAGAAAGCCCAGACCAGCTATCAGAAGAGTATACAATATCTGGGATACCCTCTGAAAAACCATTCAGTAAAAGGTGGTTTTTGAGTTTGCCTGAATGAATTATATACTATAAGATGCTTCTATAAAAGCAGTGAAACCATTACCACAGACAACAGAGAAGCTAGGCGGGAGTGCTTTTATATGCTGATTTAATGTTTTTGATTATGCTGTACAGACTCGGTCTTTACAAATTCATTTCTATGGCAACAGGGAATGCTGAAAGCCTAGAAAATATAACTAAGACCTTTGAAAATTCTGACTGGTCTAAAAAAGACATTTCACTTCCTTTTAAAATACATATTGGAGAAACTGAAAACTACTAAATAATACATGGTAGAAGATGTGACACCTAATTTCTAAAACCTGCAGGATGTATGACATAAGGGTTACTTAGATGTGCTTAATACAGAAACAGGCAAGAAGAAAGAGTGGAACTAGGAACATGCTTGAGTCCAAATGAGCCTTTAGCACTTTGGCGATGGTAAAGGAAACAATTTACCTAGTAGCATTTTCTGTGAGGTGTGGATTGTCTTGATATTTCAGATTAGGATGCTGTGAGATGAGGCATGGATATTTCAAGAACAAATACATAAACAGAAGATAACCCATAAAAACTTTTAATAATCTGATAGCTTTGTAAAAACTTGCCTCAAAAATTAACTTTGGGGACTTCAGCATTTATTTTCTCATAACAAGGGTGAATTGATTATTGAATGGTTGAAAGCACACAATGCATATTGATCTGTCTATGCATAGCTGCTTTCTCCCAGCAGGCATCTTGCTGCCTGTAACATATTTTAAATGGGATTACTACTCATTAAATTACAATGACCCAGAGCAATGGTCAACAAAAGTGAAATTACCTTAGTTCATCATGGTTTGGATCATTGCCATTCAGTCTCAGGGGCTTGGTTTCCTTAGAGTCAGTAGGTCAGAGGAACATACATGATTGACTGCTCCAAATGATCAGATTTAATCAAGAATCTCCTCCTCTCAAATTTCCTACTTATAACTAAACCCTAAAGTAAAAACATCATACAACAATGACAAACCATTTTAAAGCTTTTGACTAATTAAATAATGGCAAATTTTACTCAAAATAACAATTGACTGTTGCTCCAGGTGATGACATGTTAAATTTAGTCACTGTGAGCTAGGTCCAAAGCTTCCAACTGGAATAACACATCTGTATATTTTATGTTGTATTTCAGATGGCCAAATAAAGCACAAAACATGATAGAATTTATGATATAGTTAGAGTTTTAAAGCAGTTTTTACCCATGTACCTCAGCTTGGAAGCAATGGGACATTTTCCCCTGACTTTAGAAGTACAGAGAAAATGTTAAACTTTGGACAATAGGAAGTAGTAAAAGGACACACACACATACATATTAAGACAAAAAAAGGAAGAATCAGAGAATGAATAGGGAACCAGAAGACTATCATAAATTATATTTTTGAGTTACAAACTTATTAGCACTTTCTTCTGAAATCATTTTTTGGTAAAGTCATTCCTAATCAAAGAAGGGGATAATAAAATTCTTAATGAGGGTTCTCTTTTTGTAATACACAAGCTCCATGATCTACTTTATCTTTGCTATCTCACGATATTAATTTTCTCCTTTCCTTACATAAAGTGCTAACATTGTGGAAAGGAAACTAGAAATAAGTTCTGAACTTTCTGCCACTGTGTTGGAACAAGCAACAGTGGGAATATCGAGAGAGAAGAAATTGTCAAGACTGAAAGTTGGTGAGGGAAGGGGCAACTGGGAGTGGCATTTGGGTCTTGTGACTAACACTTCCTTCCTGCCTGGCTTTTACTTCCTTCTTGGTGTTGGAGGTGGGTGGAGTGATGGCTTCTTGGTCTGAATTAGGAGTGTTTCTACTGGGTTCAGCCCAAAGACACAGGCCCAACCAGCTCTGAAAGTTAGAACTATTCTTGTTGTTTTCTATCTACTGCTGAGATTCTGAAATTGACAAAACTAGCATAGAGGACAGGAGTGGGAGAAACCCTCCATCAGCCTGTGTGGCCTGGCCTCCGCTCATAAAGCTGAGAAAGACTTTCAACCTTATTTAGGGACCTCCCTCTTCCCTTTGTCCCTGATACCTCTCCAATCCAAACTGGTTATTAAACTTTATCTTATTTGAATTTGCAGTCAGATAAGTGGACTATTTTTCTGGGGCATAGAGGGAACTGAACATCAGTTCAGTCATTCAACAACAAACAGTCCTAATCGAACCCCTGCTGCTTCCTCTTGGCAGGGGACATCTCTCTCCTTTGCCTCACCGAGCAATATTCTCTCTCTCCCCTCAACTCCTCCAATCTTCCTTATCCCCCTGTTCTTCATATCCTCCCCATATCTCCCAAATAAATATTATAACATACTCCTATTTGTTTACTTAAACTATGAGTTTTTTCATGTCTGTCCTATTATCTTTAAATGTTTTATGTCAATCTGTACTCACATTATTTGCCTCTCAGGGAAAAGGTGAAAAGGGAAAAGAAGATAATTACAGCATTGTAAACTGAATGGAGGAAAAAGAAAAGGATAGTAGGGAAAGTATACAGACTTCCAGCAGTCAGAGCTATGGAAAAGTGTGACTTCCTGCCACTGCATAATTTTCATGGAAGCTGATGAATAGAATTTAAGAAACTTCCCAACTGACAGGGTTTGGGGTGAGTAGGGAGAGCACAAGTAGTTGGCAGACACATGGCTGGTCTTAAAAATCTCAATGTGCCTATGTATCTTTTGAGTATGAAAAATTGTATTCACATCTCTTGGTTAGCTGGACCACTTTTCTGTCTCCTGGCAACAAACTCTTATAGCTTGAAATCTGACCTGGCCTTTCATTAGGATTCCTCTCATTACTTATGAATGTCTCATTTTGAGCCTTTCTCCAATATTTGCCATTTCCTTAAACAGAAGCAACATGTAGTGGAAAGAGTGATGGCTTTGGAAGGGGCAAGTTAGTGTTCAAATCTCGGCTCTCTGATAGTTATGTGATTGGCAAAATGGCAGCATAAATGCTCTTAGCATAACACCCTTATTTCACAATCTCAAAATAAGAATATTCAAAATCCATAAGAATTTAAAAAGGATGGAGAAGAGAATCCAGAAATATCTCTAAATTATATGAAACCCTCTGAAATATTAGTGGAGGGCTAAACTTCCTGAAGCTCCCACTTACCTTTACAGAACATGGAGTACAGATAAACAGAATTGTGTTTCAAGTTTTGATAGGGTGGTGGCATTTCTACCCTGTCCCTTCAAGATAGCAATTTAGAAACAGTTCATCAATTAATAAATCTACAAACAAGCTTTTATTAAATACATACTTTATGTCAGTTACTGAAGCAGATGATGAAGATAAAAATACAAAAATACAAGTCTTTGCTACCAAGAAACTCATATAAATGTACATATTTAAGAATAAACAAAATATAAAAAGAATGAATTAAGGTGGAGAAGGAACTAGCATCTGGAAGCATCTATACTGCTTCACCTAAGCTTTGAGGAAAGCTAGGAATTCTAAAATACAGAGTTAAGGAGAGAGTATATTCCAGGAAAAATGGAAGTGGGGTATACATAAGGTATAAAGATAGGAGATGGAATGTTGTATGAAACAGCAATGTTTCAGGTGTAAGAAAAAGCAAGATGACAAATTTAGGTGGATTTCGGAGTGCAAGAAAGGAATAATGTATCCCTGTAATGGGCATAGCAAAAAGTTAAAAAAAAAAAGGAATATTTTTTTAAAGGTGGTATAAGCATAAAGTGATAAGGGATAAAGGAAAATGCACAGATTGTCTTTAAGAGGAAAGTAGGAGAATTTATTTATTCATTCATTAATTTATTTATTTTAAATTTTATTTAGTCAATTTAGAACATTTTCCCCTGGTTACAAGAATCATGTTCCTTCCCCCTCCCCCCATAGTCGATGCACAATTCCACTGGGTTTTACATGTGTCCTTGATCAAAACCTATTTTCATGTTGTTGATGTTTGCACGAGGGTGATCATTTAGAGTCTACATCCCTGATCATATCCCCTTCGACCCATGTGATCAAGCAGTTGTTTTTCTTCTGTGTTTCTACTCCCACAGTTCTTCCTCTGAATGTGGATAGTCTTTTTTTCTCATAATTCCCTTGGAACTGTCCTGGATCATTGAATTGCTATTAATAGAGAAGTCTGTTACATTCCATTGTACCACAGTGTATCAGTCTCTGTATACAAAGTTCCCCTGGTTCTGCTCCCTTCACTCTGCATCAATTCCTGGAGGTCATTCCAGTTCACATGGAATTAAGGAGGAGAATTTAGACACAAACCCTGGGAGAAGATTCTGGAAGGAGAGCAGGGTCTTGGGAGTTTACTGGATTTAACAGCCTCTCCTTTTCTGTCTTTCCACTGAGCTGGTAAGGAGGATCTTTGCTCTGGCATACCCTGGGAAAAGACTAATCTTGTGGAAAGATTAGAAATTCCTGATTTGGAGAACTGCCTTGGAGTAGACCTGCCTTTCCCTGAAGTTCAGAGATCAACCTGTCAGAAACAATTTGGTTAAGGAAAATTCAAGGGTTTTGTCATCTGGGACTTTTGTTTTGCCTAGGAAGCCAACTTCAGGCTTTGGGTAAGGACTCAGTACATCTGTGAGTCCTGAATCCTCAGCCTTTTAAAGACAATCTGTAATATATAGGTAGTCAGATAGCTTTTAAGGGTCTAGATAAGATTGGGGAGTGAATAAGAAGGGCTTGAGAAGACCAGAAGAGCAAACCCTGTGAATGGGAGTGTAGATTGGTGGAAGGAGCTATACCTGTGTAGATTTAGGACCCTATTTATCATTTCCTTACCCTCAATAAATTTTATATATATATATATATATATATATATATATATATATATATATATATAATTACAAGCGCTGTGCCTCACTGGCCCTGGGAGGTTCCTAGTTTTTTTTTTTTAATTTCCTATCCATCTAGGGCCTTCCCATTAAAACTACCCCCTTTTGGAGGTAGTTTTCTATTTCAGTGGCACAAATAAATGATAAGGAAGTGGTGGGGTCAAGAGGAGATTGGTAAAGAGAGTTTTTAATTACAATCTTACTTAGACAGGGAAAGTAAAAAGTGAAAAGTTTTAGAGTTAAAAGGTGAATAGACTTTAAATATGAAAAGAAAGCAGAATGCATAATTTTATGAGCTCTAAGGAACTTGTAAGAGGGAAGATAACAGCTATGGATGGAGAACAAATGGAGTTCTAATTGCTGTGGGAGATATAAGCAAAAATAAGAAATGATTCCTGCTCTTATGGAACATAGAATCTATTACCAACAATAGTACACACATACATAAATGTCCACAGTACGAAGTAGAAAATGAAATTGTAATATGTATGCTGTGGAAATTCAGATGAGAAAAGTACATCCAGGTGAAGAGCTGGGGAAGTTGCAGTGAAGGTAGTGGAATTTAAATGGGAACTTGAATGATGGGTAGAACTGTACCAGTAAAGAGCCTAGAAATGAAAAGGGGAAAGTGAAAGAACATAATTATTATTTATTTTTTAAAAAGAACCTTTACCTTCTATCTTAGAATCAATACTGTGTATTGCTCCCTTCTTTTTTTCACACAACAACCAATCTATTTCAAATTCTGCTTAGTTTTCTCAAAGTCTACCACAATAAACTCCTCCTTGATCTCCCTGCCATATCCTATAAAGCTGCCAGACTAGTATTCCTATATATTAGTTCTTAAATACAGTCCATGTCAATACAATATTTAGTAAAATTTCCTTTTATCTCTGTTTATTTCTTACTGAACACTTAAGTCTTCACAAAGTGGCTCTAGTGAACTTTTTCAGGCTTATTTCCTATTCTGCACTCCAACTGGACAGGCTAATTTTCTGACCTGACACATCATTTCATTTTGCACGCTTTACCTTTCAAAACTTGCCTACCATATCAGTAGTGCATTCCCTCTTCAACTTGGTCGTTTTGATTCCCAGCTCCCATTGTAATCCCTTTTCCAGTTACTGTGCCTATCTGTCTTTTTTTAGTTATTCTTTACTGGTTATCCGGGTATAGTAATTCATGGAGCCCATTTCTATTGTATTCTAATCTTGTCTTAGTATAGACTATTCAATATTCCTCCTCATTAACTGCATTCTTTAAGATTTTTGGAATATTCTTATTTATGAACACTATGTCTATTCTATATATCAGCAATCTCTAAAGATTAAAATCAATAAAATTGCAAATATTATGCTCTTATTTCACAGTATTGAACCATGATGCCAATATTCAACCAATAGTAATTGAAGAAAATTCATACTAACTACTCCATCTTAAATCAAATATATGCTAATAAGTAATGATTTAATGTAACACATATCAGTAAGGCAAATATGTCAATAAGCACTAACAACAAACAGCATTCCATTTGCACACTGAGCAATTCAACAGCAGTGTGGCACATTGCACTCATATGCGTATACAAAATAAAGGCATGGATGGTAGATAAGGTATAATTAAAGTAGGTATATATAGAGAAAAATAAATATAAAAGTATTCCAAAATAAATAGGATCTAAAACTAAAAATGACATTCAAAACAAAAACCAACCTTTTCATTTCAGTGAGAGATGAAAAATAAAACAGTGTAAAAGGAAATATAATGAAAGGAATAATAATTTAATCAAAAATTTTAAAAATCAGCAAATACAAATTAAATTGGAAAATTCCTTCCACTCAAATGGCTAACTAAATCAAACCTTAAAAATGAAAAGGAAGTAATATAAAAACATGAACATGTTAAATAAAAACATTTTATGTGAAATAAATAAAACACAACCTTTTTTGAATCTCCAGTATAGGCAACAACACTGCAGTGAATTCTGCTTTAAGAGAAGCAAGACAAAAGGAATTAATTTAAATAGTATCTAAACTTACAAAGCAGAAAATTAAAAAACAAACAAAAGCCAAAAATGTGATTCATGGAGAACTTATAAACTCTAAGTTCAGATTAAAGTGCATTGTCTTTCACTTTTTTCTTTTTTGTTAATAGCATAGCTAATATGGAAATATATTTTATATGACTTCATCTGAATAACTGATGCATTAATGCTTGTCTTCTCAATGGGTGGGGCAGGATGGAGAAAATCTGGAACTTAAAATGAAAAAAAGGAATGTTAAAAACAAATGCAAAAATACATATGTTATATATGTATATATATACACAACATGTATATATGTACATATATGCACATATGCATTTACACATAGGGAGAGCATCCCATTTGGTCTTTTGCAATATCCAAGTTTTAAGGTTGAATGAAGAAATAAGTAGAAGAAGCACTCATAACATTTTCTGCTTCCTAAACTTGGAATTTGGAAATAACTAGGTCCAGACCCTCTTTTTCCTCTTCCTAACCCAGACATACTCTACTTTTCTAGTTACCACTCTTGATCCCATTCCTACAAATAGACTTCTTTGGATGCATAGGGCAAGAAGCTTAACCCATTAACCCAACTGCCACCAATGACAACTGACTGGTTTTAATGTAAGAGTAAAGTCCCATACTCTGCTTTAGCTACATTTCTAAAAAAAAATAGTCAATGTTATTCTCCATCATATAATTCCCAATTTCCTAAGAGTTATTCATTTGATCCATTTTGATTTACCTATCAATACCAACTATAGTGCTTTTTGCAACTTTTTATCATTAATGAGACACAATAAAAAACATTATGATCGATCATAGTTATTTGAAATATCATTCATTCATTCATTAATTTATCCATTCCTTCATGAAGTTTTTCCTGAGGACTCTATTTCATATTCATCTTTTACACTGAAAGCTTATATTTGCATGCATATTTTATATTATACAATTTAATATTTTACATATTTCAATACCATTATTTGACTGTTTCATGTATGTTTTTCACATTCCCCCAATAAGACGTAAAGTTGCTCTTTTTTGTTGCTAACTACTTGTTCATCTTTCATTTCCAAAAAGGGTGATGGATGTCTTGACTTGCATGTGAACTCTTTAAGTGAGACAGAATTGCACAAAGTTGGCCGCCACACTGTCTCTTCCATAGTCATCAAAGTCCAGTGGCAAAACAAAAGTCAGGATGACTGATGATGGCCCATGATGCATGGGATGACCTTGGTGTCTTTGATGTCTCACCAAACTCTAAGACTTCATTGGTGTTGGAACAAATTATTCTCAGCTGTTCATTCTTCTAGGGAATTCTTCATATATTTGGAGTAGACACCCTACAAATTCACCAAAGGATGTGAGGCTTATTAGTTACCCTCAGCCTAGGTTGACCTGTCTGCCAAGATTGTATTTACCAGAGTGTGGTCACTTGCACATACCAAAGCTTCTTAGAGCCACAGTGAGAGCTGGGTAATAGACACAGAAAGGGATGAACAGCCCTGAGAAAGGCTTGGCAGCCCCCCTAAGAGAGGACCTAGTTCTCCCTGAATACAATAGGTCTATATACATTTTATACTCCTGTATAAATATATGTATCTCAATATAGATTTATATAGAAATATATGTATGTATGCTAGTTTGATGAACTTTTGAGACCTTGCCAATGAGGACTTTGGGAGAAGAAACATGCAACTTGGTTTTTGGGGTACAGGAAAATGCATTTCATGCTTTATTATATTTAACAAATGGATTTTAAAAATCTGGGATAACAGCAAAAAGACTGACTAGAAAAATAAAGTACTCAAACCTGTCTAGTCTGAATTCCAAACCACATTTGCTTCTAACTGGGCTTATTTTATTTTTGTAGCTCTTATTCTTTAATTCCTGAAAGTTTATTTTCTCCCCCATTTTCAACAACTAATTTCCATTTTGGATTAATTCTCCATATATTATTCCTAGAACAGTAAACAAGTCTCTATATTTTTCCCAGGAAAAAATAAACTTGAATAAATGTTTTTGATTGATTTTATACATTGTTTCTGGAAAGAGTGTGCCTATATATAAACTCTCCTGTGGTTTTATTCACCATGCCTGGATTTCCTAAGCCTCAGCAGGGTTCTCTGGCCAATTTCTCTCCTTTTGTCCTCAGATGTGTTGTCTCCCCCATTAGAGAATAAACTCTTTTTTTTAATATGAACTGGCTCCCTCTTGTACAAATTTGTATCCCCCTTACTTCACACACTGGCAAGTTCTTAGCAAATGATTTTCATGATTTGTTTGATTGATTCATGTGCTATATTGGATCAGACTTATAAATTCTTAAATGCTATGAATTTTATCTGATTTCTAAATTGCTTTTCTATCTCTTGGTCATTATATACCTGTTTTGCCCTTGCTGATATTTGAAACCCTATCTAATTTAGGATGAGTTGACTATTATATTAGCATATGTTACATTCTTTCTTCCTGCTCATTATTAATGACAGTAAATAATATTGACCTTCCATCATTCCTTTAGCCATATCACGAGTGTAAAATTTTGTCATTCATCACTGTCTTTTGGGGATAGCCCTAAAACAATTTTCTTTTGAAAATATAATGCTGAAGCCAATTTAAAGTAATTTAGAATCATATTCATTGAGACATCGTAGCACATGTTTTATTAGAATCAGAATGTATTGGGAACTTCCGGGTAATCATGGCTGCAATCTAGACATCACACGCTTCCTCTCCCAGGCACGGAACGAAATAGACTACATCAAAGGAGCATAAAAATCACCTTTGGAGGAACAGAAGGACTCCCCTGTACTCCCCAGTACCCCACAGAGGCGAAGGTACGTGGGGTTTGAACATTTCCACACTATAATAAGGAGGAAAAGCTTGCACAGAAATGTGAACTGAGCCTCCCTCCCCCCCCCCACCTCCACCACCAAACCAGAGTGAGCTACTGGAGCTCTCACTGGGACAGCCAGTGAGTGGGGAACGTCTCTGTCTGGGGGGGGCACTCCAGGGTCCTTGTGATCTGGGGGCTGCCAGGAAAAAATGCCTCAGGGCGGTTTCACGGGAGAATCCGGCGCTGGGCACAGGGGGCCTAGGGAGCCAAGCTCAGGGTGATTTCACTGAGAATCTGGATGGAGCTGAACACCTGGGCAGTTTGGCTGAGATGAGGGGCCCAGTGCTCTAAGAAACCTCTGAGGCTGTGAAGAACTAGTCTGAGGCAACCTAAATTCACAGAAAACCCACCCATATCACCCAGACCCCAGACCAAAAAGGAAAGGGGAATAAAACCACCAAAGGGATGGCTCACATGGCCCAAAATCAAGCCTCCAGGAAGAAAGGGAAAAAGGTGACTATTGAAAACTTTTATGGTGGAAGTACCCAAGGAAAAGAGGAGAATGAGGAGGAAATCCAAAAAAGAATCAGAACAAGCCTCCCAAAATGGAAACTATCAACAAGCTCTGGAAGTTCTCAAACTGGAACTTACCCAAAGAAAGAAAAATGGGAGAAAAAGATCAGCAGTCTGACAGATAAGACTGCTCAATTGGAAAAAGAGCTGGAAGCATCCAATAGAAGGGCAGACAAAGCTGAAAAGCAAAACCAGTCCCTAACGACCAGAATTAAGCAACTCAAAGAAAGTGAGATCATAAAAAAGCAAGAATCAATAAAGTAAACCCAAAAAATTAATGAATTAGAAGAAAACATAAAATATCTCACTGAAAAGGTCACAGACTTGGAAAACAGAGGAAGAAGAGACAACCTCCAAATTATTGGTGTCCCAGAAAAACCAGAGATAATAAACTCAATGTTATTCTACAGGAGATTATAAAAGAAAATTGCCCACACGTTCTGGAGCAAGGGGGCAAAATAGAAATAGAAAGGGTTCATAGAACACCCTCTATACTAAATCCCCAAAAGACAACCCCTAGGAATGTAATTGCCAAATTCAAGAGCTTCCAAGAAAAGGAGAAGATCCTACAGGAAGCCAAGAAGAGGAGCTTCAGATATAGGGGGGCTCCCATAAGGATCACACATGACTTAGCGGCTAATACACTAAGAGACCGCAAAGCATGGAACACGATATTTAGAAAGGCAAGAGAGCTGGGTCTCCAACCAAGAATCAACTACCCAGCAAAACTGACTATATACTTCCAGGGGAAAGTATGGGCATTCAAAGAAATAGAAGATTTCCAAGCATTTGCTAAGAAAAGACCAGAACTTAGTGGAAAATTTGACATCCAAGTACAGAAATCAAGAGAAACATGAAAAGGTAAATATGAAAGAAAGGGAAAAGGAGATGAATCTTATCTTTTTCTTTAAGTCAAACTCTCTTCTATAAGGACTACATTTACATCAAATTATATATATTAATATGTGGGGGAAATGTTTTGTGTAACTCTCAAAAATTGTATGCATCATAAGAGTAGTTAGAAGAAACATGCATAGGGAAAGATTGGGGCATTAAGAAGATTTGGGGAAAGTGGGGGTAAAGAAAGGAAAAGGGAGGGGGTGAACCATTGATAACACTAAGATTTACTTCAAGAAATGGGGGGGACTTAATAGAATAATCTTTCCCATATAAAGATACACATGGGAAGGGGAGGGGAAAAACTCTCATATGAGAAGGAGAGGAAGAGAGCGGGAAGTGGAATTACTTAAACCTTACTCTCAGTGAAATCAAATCTGAGAGGGAAGAACATCTAGATCCAGTGGGATCCTGAATTCTATCTTATCCAACAGGGCAAGAAAGAAAGGAAAATTAAGGAGGGGGAGGGGGAAGGGAGTATAAAAAGGGAGGAAATGAGAGGGGGGAGGGGAAGGGAGCATAAAAAAGGAATGGGCTAGAAAGGGAAGCATATCAAGGGAGAGGACTAGGGGGACTGACCTAAAGTAAATCACTG
The DNA here is from genome assembly GCF_027887165.1 of Monodelphis domestica. NCBI lineage: Eukaryota > Metazoa > Chordata > Mammalia > Didelphimorphia > Didelphidae > Monodelphis > Monodelphis domestica. The sequence continues at coordinate 525,383,169 of NC_077229.1, read as the reverse complement.
GTTCAAAAGGAGATAGCTAAAGAAGAAAGGTCAGAACTAGGGGAAGATATCAAAATGCCAGCGAATCCACAAATGACAATCATAACTTTGAATGTGAATGGGATGAACTCACCCATAAAAAGTAGACAAATAGCAGATTGGATTAGAACCCAAAACCCTACCATTTGTTGTCTTTAAGAAACACATATGAGGCGGGTTGACACTCACAAGGTTAGAATTAAAGGTTGGAGTAAGACCTTTTGGGCCTCAACTGATAGAAAGAAGGCAGGAGTTGCAATCATGATATCTGACAAAGCCAAAGCAAAAATAGACCTGATCAAAAGGGATAGGGAAGGTAAATATATTCTGCTAAAAGGGTGTATAGACAATGAGGAAATATCACTAATCAACATGTATGCAACAAATGGTATAGAATCCAAATTTTTAATGGAGAAACTAGGAGAATTGAAGGAGGAAATAGACAGTAAAACCATATTAGTGGGAGACTTGAACCAACCATTATCAAATTTAGATAAATCAAACCAAAAAATAAACAAGAAAGAGGTAAAAGAGGTGAATGAAATCTTAGAAAAATTAGAGTTAATAGACATATGGAGAAAAATAAATAGGGACAAAAAGGAATACACCTTCTTTTCAGCACCACATGGCACATTCACAAAAAATAGATCATACACTAGGTAACAGAAACATGGCACTCAAATGCAGAAAAGCAGAAATAATAAATGCAGCCTTTTCAGATCACAAGGCAATAAAAATATTGATCGGTAAGGGTACTTGGAGAGCCAAATCAAAAATTAATTGGAAATTAAATAATATGATACTCCAAAATTGGTTACTTAGAGAAGAAATCATAGAAACAATTAATAATTTCTTTGAGGAAAATGACAATGGCGAGACATCCTTTAAAACCTTATGGAATGCAGCCAAGGCAGTACTTAGAGGAAAATTCATATCCCTGAGTGCATATATTAACAAATTAGGGAGGACAGAGATCAAAGAAATGGAAATGCAAATCAAAAAACTTGAGAACAATCAAATTAAACCCCCCCCCCCCCAGAAGAAAACCAAACTAGAGATCCTAAAAATTAAGGGAGAAATTAATAAAATCAAAAATGACAGAACTATTGAGCTAATAAACAAGTCTAGAAGCTGGTACTTTGAAAAAACAGACAAAATAGACAAAGTACTGGTCAATCTAATTAAAAAAAGGAAAAAAAGAAAGGCAAATTAACAGCATCAAGGATGAAAAGGGGGATCTCACCTCCAATGAAGAAGAAATTAAGGCAATCATTAAAAACTTCTTTGCCCAACTACATGGCAATAAATATACCAACCTAGGTGATATGGATGAATATTTACAAAAATATAAATTGCCTAGACTAACAGAAGAAGAAATATATTTCTTAAATAATCCCATATCAGAAAAAGAAATCCAACAGGCCATCAAAGAACTTCCTAAAAAAAAATCCCCAGGGCCTGATGGATTCACCAGTGAATTCTATCAAACATTCAAAGAACAGCTAACTCCAATACTATACAAAACTATTTGACATAATAAGCAAAGAGGGAGTTCTACCAAACTCCTTTTATGACACAAACATGGTACTAATTCCAAAGCCAGGCAGGCCAAAAACAGAGAAAGAAAATTATAGACCAATCTCCCTAATGAATATAGATGCAAAAATCTTAAATAGGATACTAGCAAAAAGACTCCAGCAAGTGATCAGAAGGATCATCCACCATCATCAAGTAGGATTTATACCAGGGATGCAGGGCTGGTTCAATATAAGGAAAACCATCCACATAATTGACCACATCAACAAGCAAACCAACAAAAATCACATGATTATTTCAATAGATGCAGAAAAAACCTTTGATAAAATACAACACCCATTCCTATTAAAAACAGTAGAAAGCATAGGAATAGAAGGGCCGTTCCTAAAAATAATAAACAGTATATATCTAAAACCATCAACTAATATCATCTGCAATGGGGATAAACTAAATCCATTCCCATTAAGATCAGGAGTGAAACAAGGATGCCCATTATCACCTCTATTATTTGACATTGTACTAGAAACACTAGCAGTAGCAATTAGAGAAGAAAAAGAAATTGAAGGCATTAAAATAGGCAAGGAGGAGATCAAATTATCACTCTTTGCAGATGACATGATGGTCTACTTAAAGTATCCTAGAGATTCAACCAAAAAGCTAATCAAAATAATCAACAACTTTAGCAAAGTTGCAGGATACAAAATAAACCTGCATAAGTCATCAGCATTTCTATATATCTCCAACACAGCTCAGCAGCAAGAACTAGAAAGAGAAATCCCATTAAAAATTACCTTTGACAAAATAAAATACTTAGGAATCTATCTCCCGAGACAAACACAGGAACTTTATGAACACAAATACAAAACACTTTCCACACAACTAAAACTAGACTTGAACAACTGGAAGAACATTAACTGCTCATGGATAGGACGAGCCAATATAATAAAAATGACCATCTTACCCAAACTCATCTATCTATTTAGTGCCATATCCATGGAACTTCCAAAAAATTTTTTTACTGATTTAGAAAAAATCATAACAAAGTTCATTTGGAAGAACAAAAGATCAAGGACATCCAGGGAAATAATGAAAAAAAAATACAAAAGAAGGGGGCCTTGCAGTCCCAGATCTCAGACTATATTATAAAGCAGCGGTCACCAAAACAATCTGGTACTGGCTAAGAGACAGAAAGGAGGATCAGTGGAATAGACTGGGGGCAAGTGACCTCAGCAAGACAGTATATGACAAACCCAAAGATCCCAGTTTTTGGGACAAAAATCCACTATTTCATAAAAACTGTTGGGAAAATTGGAGGACAGTGTGGGAAAGATTAGGTTTAGATCAACACCTCACACCCAACACCAAGATAAATTCAAAATGGGTGAATGACTTGAACATAAAGAAGGAAACTATAAGAAAATTAGGAGAACACAGAATAGCATACATGTCAGACCTTTGAGAAGCGAAAGACTTCAAAACCAAGCAAGACTTAGAAGGAGTTACAAAATGCAAAATAAATCATCTGGAATACATCAAATTAAAAAGCTTTTGTACAAACAAAACCAATGTAACTAAAATCAGAAGGGTAGCAACAAATTGGGAAACAATCTTCATAAAAACCTCTGACAAAGGTTTAATTGCTCAAATTTACAAAGAGCTAAATCAATCGTACAAAAAAATCAAGCCATTCTCCAATTGATAAATGGGCAAGGGACATGAACAGTCAGTTCTCAGCCAAAGAAATCAAATTATTAATAAGCACATGAAAAAGTGCTCTACATCTCTTATAATCAGAGAGATGCAAATCAAAACAACTCTGAGGTATCACCTCACACCTAGCAGATTGTTTAACATGACAGCTATGGAAAGTAATGAATGCTGGAGGGGATGTGGCAAAGTGGGGACACTAATTCATTGCTGGTGGAGTTGTGAATTAACCAGCCATTCTGAAGGGCGATTTGGAGCTATGCCCAAAGGGTGATAAAAGACTGTCTGTCCTTCGATCCAGCTATAGCACTGCTGGGTTTGTACCCCAAAGAGATAATGTGGAAAAAGAAGTGTACAAGAATATTCATAGCTGCATTCTTTGTGGTGGCCAAAAATTGGAAAACGAGGGGATGCCCTTCAATTGGAACTATGCCCAAAGGGCGATAAAAGACTGTCTGCCCTTTGATCCAGGCAAAAGAGATAATAAGGAAAAAGACTTGTACAAGAATATTCATAGCTGCACTCTTTGTGGTGGCCAAAAATTGGAAAATGAGGGGATGCCCTTCAATTGGGGAATGGCTGAACAAATTGTGGTATCTGTTGGTGATGGAATACTATTGTGCTCAAAGGAATAATAAAGTGGAGCAGCAGAAATAATAAATGTATTCTTTTCAGATCATAACATAATAAAAATTATAATCCACAATGGTCTAGGAAAGACAAGTAAAATATTTATTGGAAACTAAACAAATGCTAAAAAGGGCTGGGTCAAAGAACAAATCATAAAAACAATAATTTCATTAATGAGAACCATGGTGAAGAAATACTGAAATATATGGGAAACAAAGCAGTACTTAGGGGAAATTTATATCTCTAAAAGTGTACATCAGTAAAATAGAGAAAAACAGATCAATGAATTGTTCATACAACTAAAAAACCTAGAAAAAAAAACAATTTAACCCCCTCCCAATAAAGCCTAAATTGGAATTTTTTTTTAAAAAGGATAAATTAATAAAATTGAAAGTAAGGGAACCATTAAACTAATAAGTAAGACTAGTAGTTGGTTTTATGAAAAAAAATAGACAAAACATTGGTTAATTTGATTAAATAAAGTAAAGAAGAAAATAAAATATTCATTAACAAAACTGAAAAAACATTAACATCACCAAAGAAGAGGAAATTAAAGCAATCATCAGGAACTATACTACCCATTTAGATGCCAATAAATCTGACAATCTAAATGAAATGGATATTTACAACAATATAATTTGCCCAGATTAACAAAAGAGGATATGGAATACTTAAATTATGTCATCTCAGAAAAAGAAATTGAATAATTCTTTAATTAACTTCCCAGGAAAAAATTCTTGGGGTTGGATGGATGAACTCTACCAAACATTTAAAGAGCAATTAATCACAATACTATCTAAACTATTTGGGAAGGAATCTTACCAAATTCTTTTTACTGTCCAAATATGCTACTCTTATCTAAGAAAGGAAGAGTAAAAATGGAAAAAGAAAATTATGGACCAATCTCATTGATCAATATAGATGCAAAAATTTTAAATACAATACTAGCAAAGACACTACAGCAATACATCAGAAGAATCATTCACTGTGACTAGGTGGGATTTATACCAGGAATCCAGACTTGGTTTAACATTCAGAAAACTATCAGCATAATAAGACCATAACAATAACCAAACTAACAGAAATCACTTGATTATCTCAATAGATGCAGAAAAGCCTTTGACAAAATATAACACCCATTTCTGTTAAAAAAAAAAAAACACCAGCTGTGTGACCCTGGGCAAGTCACTTGACCCCCATTGCCTAGCCCTTACCACTCTTCTGCCTTGGAGTCAATGTATTGACTCCAAGATGGAAGGTAAGGGTTATTTAAAAAAAAACACAAGAAAAACATGGGAATAAATAATTCATTCCTTAAAATGAGAAGTAATAGGTACCTAAAATCACCAAGAATTTTCTGCAATAGGGATAAGTTAGAAACATTCTTAGTAAGATTAGGACTGAAGCAAGGATGCCTATTATCACCACTATTATTTAATATTGTATTAGAAATTCTAGTTTTAGCAATAAGAAAAGAAAAATAATTTGAAGGAATTAAAGTAGGCAATGACTAGATTATTACTCTTTGCAGATTGTGATGATAGAAATTACAGAAATAGAAATGAATTAAGTGTTGGTTTGCAGAGGCTAGCATGACTGAATGCTGGGAACTCTAAGAGGAGGGTTCTGGAATTTGGGAGAGATTTGGAAAGAACAAAGAACAGCTGTGCCTTTCCTGTCTTGAGCTGAGAGAGGAAGGAGCTGATTCTTGCTGATCCTGTTTCACTAAGCCTGTGGTTGAGAAAAGGGAAACATTTTGACTTTCTTTGGGAGTACCTTTTCTCACAAGAAGAAACCATCCTGAAGAAGATCCTACATACTCTAAACCCTGACAAAGAACACTGTGGTCCAGAGGCAGTTGTTGATGTAAGGGCTGAGGGTCAACCTCAGGCCCAGCCCAGTTGGGGTAAAATCCAATACCTAGAGTTCATCTTTTTCATCCTGAAATCTGCCGTGTCCTGATAAACCAACAAGGGTGGATTTATAGTGTCAGGAAGAATAGAGAGGGCTTTTTGGGTATTAGTCAGAAGCAGGGAAGTGTCAGATAGCATCAAGAAATAGAAACTTCCATCTTTCCATGGAATAGTGGGAAGTGGGAAATGAGAGATTTAGAGATTAGATCATTCCTAAATCCTCCCTCCCTCCCTTTTATTTACCAATAAACTTGTTAGTTTTTACAACAACTGTTTGGAAAACTTACCTTTCACCCCCCAAGATAAAAAGGAATTGACACTCAATGTTCCCGGTTATGAAGAAGATCCATTTGTAGTAATGAAAAAGATGGCCAACATAATTTTTCAATATAATCTGTTTTATACAGATGTTGAAAATTTGCTCCAAACTTTTCGAACAGAATGTGAGAAAAATAAGATCATCTCTCATGTTAATAAAGTCTGGGGGCACAATGCAGCACACCATCTCAAGATCCTGAATAGGATTATAACCACTCTGAGGACTATTTGCAATTATATCATTGTAGGGAGGCCATTCTAACAGCAATGTGAGAATGCTCTGAAAATACAGATATATGATCCAAATTTGAAAACCTTAAACAATCAGATGATTAGACATCCTCCAAATTCATGGATTGGCTCATTCAGTGTGGGGGTCAGTACCTAGACTTTGATCTTTCTAAAAAAAGGATATTAGGCAAATAAGGTGACATTTTGTAAACAACTCTTACAAAGTGTTCTGGGATTACTTTAAAACTCATTGCCCAAGGTGGCCTGAGATGGATTTTGATGAATTGAGGAAAGCTGCTATTTATGTCTCAAAAGGCAACAAAGAAAAACAGTAAGAGACTAATGATTTCATGGAAACAATTTGGAAAGAACTAAAATATTTAAGAGATAAAATTGATAAACAGGAAAAAGGGCATGATACTCAACCAATGGCACTTTCCCCTCTCCAAGAATATAACTATTGATTCCTTACCTGCCACTTCTGTGAGAAGAAGGACCACAAAATGATAAACTGTAGAAATTTGTTCCAGGCAATGAGAAATAATACCCAGTTGAATAACAACTACAGAAAAAAATTATAGAAATAATAACTATAATAATGATTATAGGAATCACAACTTTAGGACTGATAACAATTCTAGGAATAAGGTAAATGATAACTCATATCAAGTGACCCCACAACAGTATATCTTAAGTGAAGCTCTTCCACAAAATACTCAGGTGCTACTGCCCCTCCACATGGGGTAGAAGGTGGTACCCCTTAGACTCTATTGTTTTTGTTGATGTTAACCCTTTTCGGTTTTGTCTTCCCCCCCAATAGTAGCAAAGAAGAAGAAACAGGTTTTTGAATATATTGCCTGTGTACCCTCTTACTACCTTCATTTGTACCATCCTACTTGTTACATTGCAAACTGATCCATCAACCTGTACACAACCTTTGGAGACTTTAATAATCTAAATACTAATTGATTTTAAGGATTTTTCATAGCCCCATTCCCCCTGACGGCTTGATTTGATTTACATGTAATAAGATATAAGGGTCCATTTGATAATTGAAGTAAAATGCTATACTAATTTTTTTCCTTGACCTCTGAAATGTAATGGATGAAACATATAGAGTGTCAGTCTCCTAGGAGGCATGATACCCCTGGATAACCCCCAAGAGAGAGCATTTTCCAAGAAGTCTACTTGCTTCTGGATGATATTTTGGACCCAAAAGAGTATTTTTTATCAGTAGTACAGAGGTTTGTGTTTTGAAACTTGTGAAAATCTATCTCCTCCAAGGTTGCAAGATTTGGTAGATGTAAAAGAATTTGTGGCATATATTTGTCACACAGCAACTCATATGACTGATAGCTCCTTCTGTTGATAATGAATAATTGCTTGTACTGATTGTATTTGACTATTGATTATGATAAGACTTCCCCATTACTAGATCTATACTATTTTGTTGCACTTTATTTGGTTGATCCTTGTACTTGAAAAAATTTCCCTTGAAGGACAATTTATATATTTACGTTGAAAAAGAAAACCTGCCTTAGTGGCCTATATTGACTTGATGGGCCTTTTGTAATATTTTTTTGCCTTCTGTAGATTTTTTTTTATTTTCTCAAATGTATTATTTCTTTATCTACCTCATTTGCATTCACACTGTGGATCATGGCAAGTTAAAGAGAAAATGAATCTTATTTTTTGGGAAAGTAGTCTCTATACTTTACCTCTGTGATTGTGAAATATATACATTTTTAACATTCTTGTTTTTCTTCCTACATGTGCCATACAGTATTTTATTTTTTTCTCTCATTTTTTGCATTTGAAGTACATGTCATCAGTATTGAAGATTTTCTTTTAACTATTTTTGATTTTTGCAATAGAATAAGCTAAGATGTCCATTTTCCTAGCACATGAATGAATACACTAAAGTTTTATGCTATGGAAACCTGCCATTTATTGATAAATGTTATAGGGCTCTGATTAATGCTTGTATCTGATTCTAGGAAATGGGATAAAAAAGGTGTATGGACTTCATCCACACAATGCCACAGAAGCATGGACTTAACCTGCATAGTGCCAAAAAAGAGCATACAGGTTAAAATAAAAGAAACCAATCAAGGTGGGATTGATGAACTTCTACACCAATATGGAAGGACTTGAAACTAGTATGAGACTCAAGGTTGCAGCACTTGACATATGTTAAGATGCAGGACTCCTTGTACTACACTCCTTGTGAAATACTTTCTATCAAAGTACCTAACAATTGGCTATTCTGGCTCCCCTGTCCCTGAGAAATGACAAAAGATCAGACCAGGGAATGGCATTCCCCTTTTACACAAAAATCTAGTCCTTTTTTTTCTCTTATAGTATGGCAACTTCCTGTAGTCCTGGCTTATAATGTGTAAGTATAATATTACTGCATTTTTCCTACAGATTTGTGGGATAGAAATTTACTTTAATTGGACCCTAATTCAAGAGACTGTTATGAATTTGTTCTTGTTTTATTCAGAAATTTTATGTACATAGTTTTTGATATTTTGATTATGATTTAGAATTTTTTATTTCTCCCAAAGTTTAATTTTTTTAAATTTATTTTTCTTTTTATGTTTTTGGGTTTTCTTTTAATAATTGACTCATACACCCCCATAACTCAACCATGTATCCTGAGTTGATCTGGGTGTTGGTGAACACCCTCTTCAGGGAGGGATTGTATTGTATTTTCATAAAAAAAATCCAAGATTTAAAATTTTGTTTGAAAAATATTTCAGGGAAAGAAGCTTGCTAATTCCATGAATCCAGAGAATGAACTGTTTAGAGAAAGATGCCTGCAGTAACCTACACTGCATCAAGAAGATCCAGAATGAACTTTTGGGTGCAATTGATTGAACTAAAGGGGGTTGAACATTTATTTTAAATGTAAACTTTTATGCCAAAGGGGACTACCACCTAATTGACTTTTTGTCAATGTGCCTAACAAAACATTGGTTTTGCTTTCTCTCTCTTCTATTTCCCTCTTATCTCTGACTATTGTAGTTTCTTCTTAGAAGGTGAAATATTGTATACACCTGTAGTTAGAAAATTTTTAGAGGTATAAGATGATTATGTCAAATGACCAATGGAGGAGACTAGTCTCCCAAATAATCACAGAGGGGGTTGTGAAGATTAAATTAACTCTCCCCTGCCCATTTTTATATTTAATCACCAGAAGCGTATACACCCCACTTACACTTGCGTAGGGGAGACCTGTGACCTGTATGTGCAATAGTGGGTGATGAATCAGAATTGACTGACTGCCCCCAGGCAGTCCTAAGCAAAGCTTTAGCTATAATTGGTACACATAAAATGGAAGGAAGTCATAGGAAGTGATGAAAAAGAATGATCTTTAAAAATGCCAAGAACTTTCTATCTTTTGTCTTCAACTTGGCCTTGGAGGAGCTCTGACTGAGGACCTTGGACTTATTTTCCTTAGAACTACCACATGGGGTGAATGAAAAAGGCTGACTCCTTTCCTGGATTTTCAGAAGAGACTAGCCTCAGGAGAGACCTACTGTCTTGAGAGAGGCTTCCTGCATCCCCAGGTCCTCAGCTCAAGGCTGAGGCCCCTCCAGCTATATCTTACCCTATCCTCTCTGATTTTCTTATTTTCACTCTTTCTATATTTTATAAATAAATTGCTTAAAATCCATTTTGGAACTGAATAAAATTCCTGATGACCCTATTTTTGAATAATCCAGTCCAACCTTTTATAATAACCTCTTACATTCTAGCCCTTACAGTTATTATGACCATCTAAATATCTTTGCTTTTTTTAAAAAATAAACCCTTACCTTCCATCTTGAAGTCAATACTATATTGGCTCCAAGGCAGAAGAGTGGTAAGGGCTAGGCAATGGAAGTTAAGTGACTTGCCTTAGGTCACACAGCTGGGAAGTGTCTGAGGCCATATTTGAACCCAGGACCTCCCATCTCTTGGTCTGGCTCTCAATCCACTGAGCCACCCAACTGCCCCCTCTTTGCTTATACTCTGAGGATTAATTAGTAAGTAAGTAGTTAAATTTTGTTGTCATTTTTTATTTTGGTCACACTCTTGCTTCATTGTCAGTGTTGTCTTCAAAATGCTTGACTTTTCTACACCAGCAGCCATTGCAATATCTCTAAGAGATATGGAAGATACTGTAGCCATAGAAAGGCTACACGTTTTCCATGTTCCATGGAATAGTATCCTTTATTAAAAACTGAAGAATTAAAAACCACTAAATAGAACAATAAAATGTATGTTTGGCATGAGAGCACTAGTGTTAAACTGACAGAAAACAGTAAAGTGGGGAAATAGAGGTTAGATATTCTCAACCAGAATAAGAGCCCTACAAGCACTGGCATGACTACTGCAATCACAATGAAAGTGTATAAAATATGTTGCACTTTCTATGTAAGTCTCCTACCACTTGTAATCCTTTATCCAAGCAAGTGAAAAAAAACATGTTAAACATCCCAGGTAAAGACATAGACCCCTATGATGCTATTCTGGAGATCCACTGTCCTGACAATAAATCATCAACTGCTCTGTGAGTCTGATTGTCTGATTAGAAGCCCTCTATGTATATTATAATCTAGTTCACGTCTCTATCTTCTGAATAAGCATGAGATAATTTATCTAAAGCTTTGTTAAAACCTAGTTAAATACTATTCTGAGCCTTCCCCTCATCCATCAGAATGTTATCCCTATATTGAAAAAGGAAAAGATTACCTGATCTTGATGAACTCATGCTGGTTCTTTTAATTGATGCTTCTTTTTCTCATGTAAATGTTTGCCAACTATCTCTTTAATGATTAATTATAAAATTTGCCCAGGAGTTAAAGATAAGATCATTGGTCTATAGTTTCCAGACTGTTCTATTACCCACACTTAAAAAAAATCAATCAAGACTTTTTTTCTATAATTTTGTAGCAATTCTCATGTCCCTGATACCTTAAATTTCATTGTTAGTGCATCAGTGATCAAAACAGCCATATTAAAAATCACTGGAAGAAGTAGTTCATCTTGGTCATATGTCTTGATTTCATCCATGGAAAATAGATACTCTCTTATTATATCCTTTTTTGGTTATCCGTTCCCTGATAGTCATTTTAATTGTATCATATAAAGTAAATATTTACCAGAAAAGTGGTGAAATATCAGACTTAAGTACTTCTGCCTTTTCTCTGTTGTCAGTGAACGCTTTCTCTTATAAATCAAGCACAGGTCCTAATTATATATTGAGACTGCATGTTTTCCAAATATCACCTTCTAAATCCATTTTGTTGTGACTAGTTTGCTTTGCCAATCTTAACTCATTCTTGAGTTTAGCACACTTGAAAAATTTTTACTGGGCCATGTTAACTGGTCTTGCTTCCATTTTTTGATAGATTTATTCTTAAAATCTAAGTTAGTGGGTGAATTTTTATGTATCCATTTTGGTTTCTTAAGATAAAGTCCTCCCTTCTGCTGTAGACTAAAAAAATTAATATCTGAAATACTCCATGTATTATATTTATGTAGTTGATTAAAAATAACTTGAAGTAAAAAGCCTTAATAAGACCAGCCTTCCCAGGCATGCACACAGGAAAAGAAAAAAAAAATAGGTGGAGTTCCAGCCAACTATATACAAAACGTGACCACACAATGTGGTGGAGAGTGGAGAGGAATTCTAGGAAATACAAAAGAAATTCTAGGGAACTCAGCTCAAAGGTAGAAAATTTCCACTTATATGTCCCCCCCCAGTGATCTTTTTGGGAGACCAGTCTCCCCAAAGGGATCATTTTAAACATAACCACCTCATAAATTGTAATAATTTGTGGATAAAATGAAAGGAGAACAAAACCAATGATTGCTACATTGACAAAAAGCCAATTAGTGGGTAGTTGGCATAAGCGTGTACATGCAAAACAAATGCATTCAACCCCCCATAATTCAATTTAGCACATCCAAAAGTTCACTTGGGATCTTTTGGTGCAGGGTGTGATCTTTGTAGGCATCTGCATGGAGCCTTCTCCAAACAGTTCAGTTTCTGAATTCAGGGAGGTAGAAAGTTTCTTATCCTAAAATTATTCTCAAAGGAATTTAAACTTTGTGTGATAGGATAATAACACATTCTCCCTGAGGAAGATATTGACAAACACAGGGATAACTCAGGGATACATAACTGAGTTATGAGGTATTAATTGGCAATAGAAAATCAAAAATATCAAAAAACCCAAATAAAAGAGAAAAAAATAACATGTGGATGAAATATAGAATATCAAAGTCTTATGTGTAAAAATTCTAAATAAAGGAAAAATGAACCCATAACAGGTCCTTGAGTCAGGGCTCAATTAAAGCCAGGACTACAGAAAGTTTGCCACACTATGAAAGACAGAAAACGACTAGATTTTTGCAGCAAATTGGGAAATAGCATTCCTTGGTCTGGTTTTACCTTTTCTCTCAGAGATAATGGAACCACAATGGCAGCCAAAGTGAGGTGCTTGGTAGAATGTAGATCAGGGAAGACCTGCATCTGACATATGTCAAAACAGTCACAACCGTGAAACCCAAACAAGTTCAAGTCTTCTGGTCTTGACTCAAAATTTTATCAATCCCATTGGGATTGGTTGGTCTCTTTGACTTTATGTTCCATTGGCACTATGCAGGTTAGCTTTGAGCTTCTTTGGCACAGTGAAGTGGCTCTTTTTGTATTCCCTTTTCCTGGATTCAGATAGAATAATTAAGCAAACTCCCATAATTTTCAAAACAATTATTTCTATAGTCTAAAGCTTTTTGCAACATTTTAAAGCTTACTCTAGTGCAAAATTGAAAAACCTTAATAATACTGGTAGTGTGTGCTTCAAGTTCAAAAAGTGAGAGAAAAAAAAAACACTGAAATACTGTATTGCACGTACCAAGAAGAAAAATAACAAAAAAAGTTTTAAAATTCAAAAATATATAGCTTACAATCAGTGACACACTGTGTCAGCCAAGGAAAGATAGAATTCAAAGATTTCTCACCCAAAAGAGATCCCTTTCCTTTTTAACCTGGCTGTGAACCACTGTGTAATGTGTAAATGATTTTCAAAAAGTAAGTTGTATAAAACAGTAGCATAGTAGTTAATGTACATTCAAAGAAAGTACCAAAATTCCCCAAATTCACAATAGCCCAGTTAATGACAATAGTGAACAAAACTACTATCATATGGGATTCACATGAGTTTCTATATAGCCACTTGCTTTGTGCCATTTAGAAAAAAAAAACCTATGAACTGATGGATACTTGTCACAAGTTCTACAGATGTAGCAAATCTTTCAACCTTGGCAAAGATATTTTTAACAAGGTCATCATTATTGTCATCATTCCAAAATTTGGCAGAGGAGCCTAGAAAAAATAATAACACACACATCCATGTATTGCTGATAACCCATGTTGGGGGCAAAGGGGGATCAAAGGATTTTATGTCATCCTCTGCGCAGGACCAAGAAGGTACTTCCAAACCCCAAACAGCTCTCAGACTTCCTACCACACTTCAGTGATAGGGCAGCTGGGGTGGGAGAGAGGGGCCCAATGGTGCAAACCACAGCAGCTTGTGAACAGCAGCCACAGCAGCAGCAGTAGAAAAAGTGACTTGCAAAATTTATCTAGGCTCTCTGTTCTTTTTTCAAAGGCTTAGAATTTTTTTGAGAGTTTAATCCCAAAGTGGTAGCCATAATTGTAAGCTTAAAAATTAATATACGATAACTCCAAATATTATATTTTATAAGATTTATTAATAATAACTACAATAAAAAGCTAGAGTAAAAAGGGAGCTAACTCAGTTGTGGTCACAAGAGGGGAGTGAGTGAGGGTGGGCAAAACATCCAACTACATACAAATATGCAAACATGCAAAGTGGGAATAAAGAAGAAAGAGATTCTGGAGAGCATAGTCCTGGGGTTCAAGACTTCCTAACTACACATCCCTCCGTCAGCATTATGAATACTCAAAAGGAACAAGTGTATGTCTCGAGCACGTGTCAGAGATGGGAATTTTCCTAAAAATCATCTTGGGAGCTAACGATACCAAACAAAATGCAGATATAGAAGATTTGTGCACCACACTCCCATTTCCAGCCTAACATATTTTGACTGGAACACAGAACTTTTCTTCAACTTTGTCTCTTTTTTTTAAGTTCATCGACTTAGAGTACAGTTTATACTAAAATGACTTAACCTAATGCCTCAAATTCAAAAGGGTCCATTCAGATTCATTTTATTTGTACCTTATTAACCCATTTCATTTTACTCTAAATGCTACTCAGTGTAGCATTTGTTATTTAGATCAGAACATTAGTTCTGGAAGTGATATTAATAGGTTTTGGGAACTCGTTATTTCCCCTGGGAATATTTGTTCAGGATACATTCAGATCCGTGAACTGTTAGTTGTATTTTCTGCAGAAATCAGGATTCATGCATATGGTGCCAGTTTAAAATAAATGCTGTTATCCAAAACAAGAATGAATTTCCACTACTGATGCAATGCAATGTTGTTCAGTTTTGGTTTTGCACAAATTCAAGGACAATTAATCTCATTTGGAACCCTAAATCCCATAAATGTTATCCTGTAGACACTGGGTTACTACATAAAGAGTCATTTGGAGAAGACTTCATCTCCAAATATAGGAATTAGAATGTTTGGGAGAAACTGATGAAGTGTCCTAATTTTAATGACTAAAAGTCACACAAAGAACTCTCAATCAAATTGCTTCATTGAGTTACAATGATTCAAAGAACTTTTATTTTATTCATGTATTTGTTTATCAATCAATCAATTAATTAATTTAAAACCCTCACCTTCTGTCTTAGAATCAATACTATGTATTTGTTCCAAGGCAGAACAGTGATAAGGGTTAGGCAATGGGAGTTAAATGACTTTCCCAGGGTCACACAGCTAGGAAGTGTCTGAGTTCAGATTTGAACCCAGTACCTTTCATCTCTAGGTCTGGCTCTCAATCTATTGACTCACCCAGCCAGCCCCTCAAAGAACTTTTTAAAGGAGGATTTCAAAGTGAAGGAGAAAGACTTGAGCAGAAAGACCTGAGGAAGAAAGGAAGGAATAGGGACAGGTGATGAAAACTCAAGAAAAAGTAGAGTGAATGAGAGCAGAAGGAAAATAACTAAAGCAAATCATTTTAAACAAATATTTCCATGACTGAAAAAGCAAAATAAGTAAAAAATGTTTAAAAAAAGAGTTTTCAGCCATTCAGCCTCAGGTGAATTGGAAGCAGTGGAAGATAAATGACTTTCAGGGCAATTTGTTCTGGCAAACCAAATTCTGAGCAAACAAAATTATCCTAGAAACCACATTTTAGTTTTAATACCAGTAACTTTGTACAGCCCTATAAAAGTTTGGGTTTTCCCATTTTTCAGTTATGTTTTCTGGGGCAGAGAAGAGATGGAGATACTCATATGGGGATGATTACATTATGGATACAAGGGTAACTCTGCAACATCATTCTTATAACCATGTCTCCACCTCCTCATGTGGGATACACCTGTGTTTTGTTGGCAGTAGACTTGATGTAGTCACGTGCCAAAGAGCTCCAGCAAGTGAGCAAATTATTTCCTTACAATATTGTCATTTCAGACTAACCATGGCATTTCCTTCTAAATAACTTTAACATAAATAATTAAAAGGTGACAAAAGGGACTCTGCACAGCTTTGGCTGCCATAGAACTTTTGGCATGATTGGCACAAATCTGCATGCCATCGTGATGACTTCAGTGGATTTACATGCAGCAGTTCATGTAAAATTTAATATATTTTCAGGAAGAAAGGTTTAGAATAGAATTATGTACCACTGCTTAAAAAATTTGCAGAGTAGATCTGCTAAACAATGGAAGTTGGAAAAATCTATTGCCATATGAATTCTGCATTGTTCCTATTCACTTGAGATGCCATGCAGCTGTGTGGCATTTTCATTGTAAGACATTATTTTGATTTGTTTCTCAAAGTTTTTACATTATTGATTCTTGGAACTATTGTTTCCATGGATATTCATTGACTCTACCATTTTGTTATATTTTAATAATGGCTAGAATTGCTTTAGTTCTAGTCAGTCTTATTAAATATTCAGTATGTTAGTTTGGTTGAGTATATCCTCTTATTAATCTATGCTTATGACATACCAATACAGATCTCAGTTTAAAATGACAGAATCTATGATTTGGAAGGGATATCACAAATCATTTTTATCAAATTCAGATCTCAACAGAAATCTCTTTCACAATGATCCCTGATAAATTAAATAAATCATCATTTTTTAAAGGAAAAGGAAAAGTGCTTAAAAGAACTCTAATGGTACTTAATTAATAAAGAGAAATATGACCTTTCTGGTGGAAATGTCTTCTGATTTTTGTCCACTGGATTATCAGCCTGAACAATTTATCCTAGTAATCATCTCCGCCCTTTTCAATTCCTTGCATAATAAAATATTTGATAGAAGTGGGAGGAGATTATGTAAATTGTGTTTAAAATACTATTAAAATAATTAATTCCAAAAATTATTGAATACTTAATACTGTATGAAGCACAGTTTATATTCTTCATAAGCTGATATATGGAGATATGTGTAGTATATATTGTTTGATATAATATTATGAAGTGGTTGTTTCTTAAAGTGAATGTTAAAAGTAAATTAGTTACATTTTTTAATATATTTTGAGGAGGATAATTAAAGATTAAGAATATTGTCACTTAATAAACTGTTAAAATAATTAAGGAGATTTCTATTGGACTACAGATAAATAGTGATATTACTGGATCAAATGACATGCATAGTTTTATAGTTTTTTCACCATATTTTCAAATTGTTTTCCAAAATCGTTGGATGTTTATAATTCCACCAACAGTGCATGTGTCCCAGTATTTCCACATACCTTCCAGCATCTATAATTTTCCTTTTCTGACATATTAACCAATCTACTAAGTGTGAGGTGGTACCTCAGAGTTACCTTATTTTTTTTATGTCAAGAAGATATGTTTATTTATAGTATTAAAACTCCCCATTAAGTGAAACATTTTACAGTTACCTATAAACATTTCATTTAAAACTATTTAAAACTTGTATTATGGAATATCTATATATTCAGAGTACTTTAATTGGCATTACTCCAAAGAACTGTGATTTGGATAATTTTTATATGCCTATAGATTACTTTGATTTCTTAATTTAAAAACTACCTGTTCATATCATTTGACTATTATCAAGTGGAGAAAAACTTATATTCTTTTGAATTTGACTGAATTCCTCTATATTTTATAAATAAGGACTTTATCAGAGATGCTCTCTATAAATTTCCCTCCTAAATTTTCTGTTTTCTTCCAAATTTTGTTTACATTGACTCTGTTTGTACAACCTCTTTTTAATTTAATGTATTCAAAATTATCCATTTTATGGAGCAGTTATTTTTGTGGTCGTAGAACTGGAAACTGCGGGGAAGTACATCAATTGGGGAATAACTAAATAATATATGATATATAATTGCAATGGAGTACTATTTTGTTATAAGAAATGATGAGTAAAAGAATTTCAGAAAAATCTGGAAAGACCTACTTGAACTGATGCAAAGTGAAATGAGCAGAATTAGGAGAACATTATATATAGCAATAGCAATAATGTAGGATGAACAACTGTGAATGACAGCTATTCACAGCAATACAATGATCCAAAATAATCCCCAAAGGCTTATGATGAAAAATGCTAACAACCTCGAGAGAAAGAATTGATGAAATCTGAATGTAAATTGAAGCAGATCACTCTTCACTGTTTTTTCTACATGGACATTTGTGTGTTTGTGTGTGTATGTGTTTTCCCACAACATGAGAAATATGGAAATGTTTTGTATGATAGCACATGTATAATGAATGGTAAATTGCTTACCATATCAGGGAAGGGAAGGAGGGAAAGGCAGAACGTAGAACTCAAAATTTTGGAAAATGAATGCCCAAAATTATTTTTACATTTAAGTGGGAAAAAGGAAATGATATAAAAATATTTTAAAAAGTAATTGGGGGAGTCTGTGCCATCAGAAAGCTTTGTATAACATCTATGTACGTCATGATTTTTAGAGAATTTGTAGATGGAAAAAAGGAAAGAAAATGTATTCTTTAAGCACTTATCATGTGCCAGATGTTATGCTAAGCAGTAGGGATACAAATCGGAGCAAAAGGAATGATAATCTTTGTCTCAACAGAATTTACATTCTAATGAGTGAAGACAATACATAGAAGAGAGATGAAAAATGAGTGTGAAATCGAGATTGCTATACCTAGGAGAGGGTTTGGTTTTGAATTCCAGACTTCAGGCACATGACTGGGAAGAGAATGAAGGCTGGCTTTAGAACCCTCCACAAAATAGTGACCCTAGGAGAACTTACCTGTGGAAGAATGAGATGGGCCTTTCAGAAGGATAATATAGACTGAAAAGACCACAAGGATGGGGAATGTCCAAGGCATCGAGGAGAGTTCCAGAAGGAAATATGCCAACACAGTTTTGAATTTCAGAAATCAGGAACAGGACCAGGAGATGGAGCTAGAAGGAGAGCAAAAAATAAAATGATACAAAATGGAACAAATTTATTAGCATTTTTAGTCATCTATTTTTATTTTCACCACCTCTTTACCTTATTTATTTTACTTGGAAATGTCCATGGTGCTTTAAAAGATAAAGTGAGAAGGGATATTTCCAAGTATATACCAAAGAAATTTGTGCTGGAGGCAACATTATTTAAAAGGCATTTGGGAATCATCTTTCAAGATATATCAAAGAAGACTCTACTATTTAGGATTATAGATTTAAAGCTAGAAATTACCTTGGAGAAACTCTAGTTCATCCCTTTCATTTTACAATCGAAGAGGAAGACACAGAGCAGTTAACTTGTCAAGACACTCTGACATGTTTAGAGCCCAGGTCATTTGTCTCTAAATCCTGTGGTCTTTTTAATGCATCATTTCTGCTTATTACTATCCTTTTTTTAATTGGCAAAGTCCCTTAACTTCTTCGACACTCATTTTCTCCATCTGTAGAAATTAGGATATTGGAGGATAGTTTCCAGTTTTGCTTTATGTTAACTAAATCTATCTGATTCCACATTTAGCAAATATCTACTATGTTCATTGACCTGGAAACACAAAAAGAAAAAGACAAAATACCTCTACCCTTCAAAGGACTTTACTTTGCACCACAGGGGGAAGATTTCAAAAGAATGGGAAAGATTATGAGTGGTCGTGTTTTTGAGCAAAGTTGACAAAGTTAGGAACTACTGACCTTAAATGCTGATTTTTCATTTATATAAAAATTTAGGGGAAAGATTTATGTATGCATCTGGGACATGCCAGCTATGCTATTTTTTAGCTTTCCAACCTTGGAGAAGTCAGTTCACCTCACAGGGCAACAATTCTTCATCCGTAAGAAGAGAAGCTTGAACGATATGGCATCTATGTTCTCTTTCAGCTTTCAGATATTTTTATTTTATTGTCTTTGAGTGCCCACCCATAAGGATATTAATCCATAAAGATGGCAAGCAATGAAGCATATGGTGTTCTGAAATGCACATTTAACTGAGTTAAAAAAAAACAAACCTGGACTTCAGTTCTGAATTACCACATTTACTAACTGTAAGAATTTCAGCAGGTCACTCAAACTCTAGTCAAGTCAGTTTGTTTCATTTATCTCATCTGTAAAATGGGGAGGGGGGGGATTATGTAACTCACTCACAGTTTGTTTTATTTTCTCAGCAGCACAATTTTTTACTTAGTTGTGGCTGAAGCTAAAAGAGCCACTTTGCCAGTGTTAGAAGTACAAAGTAGTCTGTCTGACCAATAAATTGGAGGTTTTCTTTCTCCTCTAGTTTATAAAATGTTCCATTGACCTTTTGTCTTTACCAGGGGGTAGAGCATGTAGAGCAGAATGGTTCTCCCTTTTATCAGAAAACACCTTTGTAAGCAATAAAATGCACATCCATGTTCATGCAGCCCAAACTTGGCAGTTTTCTAACCTTGTTCATTCTTATCATGATTCATGAAGTCAAGCTACATTTTTATGCTTGGACAAGATTATGTATAAATTAAATTGTGGTCAGAGCTTTACCCTAGCCTAATTTATCCTTTAGCATGTTTTCTTTGCTATTTATTTTGAACCAGTTGCACATGTGGGAATGGATGGTCCCCCTAACTATACACTACTGTACAGAGAAAGGAAAAGGAAAGGTGACTGATGATGTTATACCTTCCTAGGTGAAAGTGGATTTCCAAGAAGAAAAGAATTGAATTCTGCTAACCTCCTCATCACCGCAGGCCAAGTTCAATGTGATGATGCTGGAGCTATGGTGTCGTGCAAGCTGAGATAATATTGAAATATTTTAGCATCCTAAATATTTTTTTCAGGACCCATCTCCTAAAAAGTGGCCTCGTTCTCAGATGTAAGTACGCTACCGTAATCAGTTTTTATTCATTCAATAGAAGTCTTTAGAGTTATATTTTAGTTATGACTCGTTCTACACATAATGCTTAATGGCCTTAGGTCTCAATTTTATTTTGCTTTCATGTATCACAATATATTTCTCTCTGTTCTTTTTCTCCTCCCAGAGGAGTTTCAAAACCAAAAGATGAAAAGAAATGAGTTAAACCAAACTATTATTTAGAAACAAAAGATAAAAGCAATTAAGCAAATTTAACCTGTCCACAAAGCATATGCCTTCTTGTAATACTTTTTTTGACTCGGGTTTCTTCATTATAATTTCACTGCATTGAGTTTTGATATTTTTGTTGTACTTTCTGCTTACATCGCTATAGTGGTGTATATTGTTTTCATGGCCATGCTTACTTTACCTTGTATGAGTTCATATAAATTTTCCCTGCCTCTTTATACTCACCATGTTTATCATTTAATATAGGATATTAATATTTCAATTCATTCTCGTACCACAACAGATTTAGCCATGCCCAAATTGATGAGTGTTTGTTTACTCAGTTTCCAGTTCTTTGCTACAACAAAAAAGTGCTGTTATAACTATTTCAATGCATATGGATGGAACCTTTCTTTTAATCAGTTGTGTCTTTAGGGCATATGTCTAACAGTGAGATCTTTGGGCTAAATGATGTAGGCATTTTGATCTCTTTCATAGCAAAATTCCAAATTGCTTTCTAGAAAGCTAATTCACAACTTCAACAATAATTCAGCGGTGTGCCTGTTTTTCCACAGCTACTCCAATATTGATTAGTCCCATCTTTTGTTATCTTTGGTAATCTGATGAGTGTGAGGTAAAACCTCTGAGTTGTTTGATTTGTATTCTTCATAGTGATTTGGAACAAAATTATTTGGTTGATACAAAACTTCTTTTTCTTTTTAAAAATTTTTAAATATGATTTTAAAAATTTCCCCATGGTTCCATGATTCATGTTCTCTCCCTCCCCTCTTCCTTCCTCCCTCTCAGAGTTGACAAGCCATTCCACTGGGTTATACATATATTATAACTCAAAACCTATTTCCTTTTTATCCATTTTTGTAGTAATCTTTTAAACCCCAAATCTCAAATCATATACCCATATAAACAAGTGATAAATAATGTTTTCTTCCGAATTTCTAATCCCACAGTTCTTTCTCTAGATATGGATAGCATCTTTCTCATCAGTCCCTCAGAATTGTCATGGATCATGGCATTGCTATTAGAAGCAAACTCAATTACATTTGATTGTCCCACAATATTTCAGTTATTGTGTATAATGTTCTCCTGGTTCTGTTTATTTCACTCCATATCAGTTCATGGAGGTCATTCCAGTTCTTACAGAAATCCATCACTTCATCATTTCTTTTATCACAATAGTATTCTATCACCATCATATACCACAACTTGTTCAGCCTTTCCCCAAGAGAGGGACATTTTCTTATTTCCAATTATTTACCACCACAAAAAGCACAGCTATAAATATTTTTGTACAAATAAGCCCATCCCCATTTTTTTTTCTCTTTGGGATACAAACCTAGTAGTGATATCACTGGATCAAACATGATTCTTTAAAGCCCTTTGGGCATAATTCAAAATTGCCTTCCAGAATGGTTGCATCAATTCACAATACCACTAGCAATTCAAGTGTCCCAATTTTGTCACATCTCCTCCAACATATATTATTTTCCTTTACTGTCTTATTGTTCACTCTTCTAGGTATAATGTGGTAGCTCAGAGTTGTTTTGATTTGCATTTCTTTAATCAAGAGGGATTTAGGACATTTTTCATATGATTATTGATTCTTTTGATTTCTTCATCTGAAAACTGCCTAATCATATCCTTTGACCATTTGGCAATTGGGGGATGGCTTGATTTCTAATAAATTTGACAGTTCTTTGTATATTTGAGAAATTAAACCTTTGTCAGAGAAATTTGTCATAAAATTTTTGCCCCAGTTTGTTGCTTCCCTTCTAATTTTGGTCAAATTGGTTTTGTTTGTACAAAACTTTTTTTTAATTTAATGTAATAAAAATTATTCATTTTACATCTTATAATGTTCTCTAGCTCTTGATTGGTCGTAAATTCTTTCTCTATCCATAGATCTGACAGTTATACTTTTCTATGTTAACCTATTTTTCTTATAATATCACTCTTTATGTTTGTCATATATCCATTTTGAACTTGTCTTGGTATAGGGTGTGAGATATTGATCTAAACCTAATTTGTGCCATACTGCTTTCCAATTTTCCTAGCAGTTTTTGTCAAATAGTGAATTCTTATCCCAAAATCTGGAATCTTTGGGTTTATTAAACACTAGATTGATGAAGTTATTTATGATTTACCTTTAGTCTATTCCATTGATCCAACCCTTCTGTCTCTTAGTACCAGATTGTTTTGATGATCACTGCTTTATAGGACAGTTTAAGATCTGATACTGCTAAGCTACTATCCTTCAAATTTTTTTTCATTAGTTCCTTCTATATTCTTGACCTTTTGTTCTTCCAGATGAATTTTGTTTTTTTTTTTCTTATTCTATAAAATAGTTTTTTGGTAGTTTTATAGCTATGGCATTGAATAAATAAATCCATTTAGGTAGGATTGTCATTTTTCTTACATTAGCTGGTTCTACCTATGAGATATTAATGTTTTAACATTTTTTTAGATTTAATTTTATTTGTGTGAAAAGGGTTTTGTAGTTGCATTCATATAATTCCTGTGTTAGTCTTGGCAGATAGACTCCCAAATATTTTATATTATCTAGAGTTATTTTAAATGGAGTTTCTCTTTCTAATTTGCTGCTGATTTTCATTGGAAATATATAGAAATGCTGATAATTTATGTGAGTTTATTTTATATTTTGCAACTTTCCTAAGTTCATACATCTTTTTAATTTCAAAATTATATTTTTATATTTACTTATTACTTTTTACTTATTATTTGCCCTAGAATCTGTTTCCTAGGCGTAGTAGAGAAAGGTATCTGATACAGCTTTCTTTTTTTATTAGTCATTTATAACATACGTATATACAAAAGATTAAGCTGGAATGGACTTATGTAATTTTCAATACTGATTTTTCAGTTTTACATTTTTTCCTTTACCTTACTGAAGAATCACCTCATTTACTCCAGTTTTTATAGTATTTTTATGCTTCTATTCCTCCAGTTGTCACAGGCACTGTGTTTAATAGTACAAATTATTGAGCTTTGTTGTTTTATTTTTGGAATTTAAAATAAAATATTTATTATCATCTTTCTTTTTTCATCACATTCATTTGTGAATATATTTTGCTCTACCAATTATCTGTCTAGCCTTCTCCTATACCAAAAAATTTTTTATAAGGTTTAGAAAAATCAACCTATGCAACATTTCATATCCATAATCAACCTTTCTATTCAAAGGGGAGAGGTCAATTTTCTCCATCTCTTCTTCAGGGCCAAGATTGTTGATTACCCAAAAAATGGTCAGTTTAATTTTATTACTCTTTCTACTTACATCATCATAGTCATTTTGTTTATTATTGTCCAGCTTATGGTACATTTGCAGCAATTCACGTATCTTCTCCTGCTTCTCTAAAACCCTCATAATTTCTGTTTCTCATTTTAATATATCATAATTTGAATTTTTGGACATTTTTCAATTATTGATAACTTATGACATTTGCAATTCTTTGCTATCACAAAATTTACTGTATTTGGTACTAAATGTAATATACCATAATAAATATGTAGTACTAGTCTTTCCAAAGTTGCCAATGATCTCCTATTTGCCAAATCCAATGTCTTTTTTTTGGAATGCTAATCGTTCTTGACCTCTGTGTAGCTTTTAATACTATTCATCACTCTCTTCTTGA